>NC_047038.1:40460708-40774101 GCF_011762595.2 Tursiops truncatus
AATTGAAGCACAGAGAGGTCATATGACTTGTCAAAATCAAACAGCAAGCAACTAACTGTCTGGGTTCAATTTCAGGTACATCTGATTCCAAAAGTGGGCTCTTTTTGTTAGACCTGAGTCTCAGAGCTGCCTCCTAAAAGATGCTTCAAGAATTCCAAAAAACAATAAAGTGTTTTCCACCCCAAAATAAAAGACTTTTCATTAAAAAATATTTGTAATATATTTTTAAAATTTAATCACAAAGAGCATATCTCCCATATCTATTTTTTAAATTGAGATTCCTTACCAGATTTCTTTTCAAAGAAGTTTGAATGATATTACACTGAATGCTGACATCCAGTGTGCTTGATGAAAATGAAGTGAACCATTATTTTAGAATCACTAGATTGATTTAGAATTGGCCAACAACCCAGCAAAATATAAGAAGTCCACGATTGGTCAAGGTACAAGAACTGAGAAGGTGCCCCACCCGGAAGTGGATGGGGTGGTTTGTCCCCTACCTCCACCCACCCAGCTGTAAGGTCCCACAACCTTAAGTAGAACAGAGGCCCTTCCTCCAAGATCACACTCCTTCTTCAGAAGCAGTTCCCATCCAATCACTAGCCTGTACAAGACCACAGCAGCCTCAAGGGGGCAAATCTAGAGATATCCCAGCTCCAGAGCCCTTGTGGGACTAGCTCAGACCTTTGCTGCAACTGCACCTCAGCCCAATCTCTCCTTCTGCTCAATTTCCCCTCCCCCACTCTCTCATACTCCCTGGGAGACAACCTGCATGCAAACCATGGGGTTTCAGAGTATGTGTGTTTGAGATATTTTATAATTAAAATATGTAATTTTTAAGAATATTCATTTATTTCCAAGCTGGATCCCAGCATAGCATCAATAGCCATAAAATAGATATCTGATTTTTGGTCCTGTCATTGATACAATGTCCATCACCTCTGTCACTTGTCACCACCTTTTGTCATCCCAGTATTTTCTATATTGTGAACTGTGTGGAATCACAAGTTGGATATATGTAAGTATGCCTGTGAATGAGATTGCTCTTTCCCTCCTATATCTGTCCTACCTTTTTCCTTTCTTCCTTAGAAATAGAAACCCTGGTAGTTACTGGATACAAGGCTGCCTGGAATAGATGTATTTTCCACCACTCCTCATAGCTAACTGTGGCGATGTGACCAACTTTTGGTTGTTGGGACGTGTGTAGCTTCCTGGAAGTGTTTCCAGGATGAAGTAATAACCCCTTCTTTGTCCTTCCTCTTTCCTGTTGGTTGGAATGAGGAAATGGAGGCTGAAGCTAATGTTGCCATCTTGGACAATAAGACAGCATCCTAAGTCTTATGAAGTGGCAAGACAGAGAATCCTGGTACCAGGTAATTATGGTGCTGGAGGCTAGATCAAATTATCTGTTTACCTAAACAAGAAACACTGGTCTATCTTCATAAAATCAACATGTTTAGGGAATATGACGTCAGCTCTTACATGTAGTTGAACCTAGTCATAAAAAAAGAATAATCACTAAAAATACCATCATTTCCAGATTGGGCCATGCTTAACTTATTTCTGACAGATGACACAGCTTTAATTTTAAAACCTCCAAAGAGGTAAGAATACAAATACACCTAAGTAAGCCACTTACATAAAGTATACTTCCTTCATGGATACCAGCGAATCAGAGTTGGAGGAGGTTATCATACAGTCACTTGAATGATGATTTGTTTGCATCTGAGTATATGGAATGTAGAAATGTAGAAATTAATAAAACTTCTTGTATTATTATCTTTATTAATTACTTATTTTTACTTTACAGATAAATTTTTCATACCAAATCATAAAATTCTTGAGAATATAGCAAGATAACAAGGTTTTGTACATGATGAATGTTTAGGAGATACTTTGAGATTACTTACAAAAGTTCTAGTTATATTGCAGAGTTAAATATCTAGTAAGTAAACCTGGAAATTTTTTTCATAAATGTCTATCTCAAAGAATGGAGCGATTTAGTCATGTGATTCATATCAAAAATTATTCATTTGGGTTAAGAGAAAGACAATGGCTCTGAATTTTAAAAATGTCACACTACTTTGTAATTTCTCCTCACATCTCCATCACCTTTGGCCAGAGAGTAAGAAAAGAAGAAAGATCTAGTTTCAAGTGGAGATTGCAGAGTAAACAAACATTTAGCATCACTTCATCTGAAAACCTCACTAAAAGAACAATAAAGGAATGTTTAAAGGCATAGAACACAAGGACAAAGAGAATTGGAAAGGAAACAATAGCCACAGAATTTGGCGAGCTAGAAAACAGAAGGTTGAGTAATAATTGACCTAGAAGATGCCATAGAGATGAGAGCTAGTCAACTTACACTGTGATACCTCTATAAGGGTCAGGAGTTAGCATCCTCAGGACTCCATGGAGATGAGCATAAATGTGGAGATGAAATGGGTACCTAGATTAAAAAAATCTTTTTACAAAACCATTGACTCTCATTATCCTCTTCACTACTCCAACTCTGTGAGTAAATGCAGGTTTATTGTCTAGGAAAGATAAAACAGATGGTATATGGACCAGGGACACCACACAAAGTTTAGGTATAGTGCTCTGAAAAAAAGATTACATGAAAATTTACATTCTAATAATTCTCTTAGGCTTTCAGGTCTCTAGAAACCAGGACTTTATGTCCCAGGCAGGACCCTAAAATCTTACTCTCAAGGAAATCTTACCATCTCAGGAAAAATTATCTCAAGATACTCATGTCAGAGATTCCCCCTATAAAAAGCCCAGCTATGGCACCTAATAATGAGGACCAGGGCCAAATACCCAGCCACATGCCTCAGACAAATCAAAAAATGAATCAGCTGTCAGACTTCTCAAGAGGGATTCTAGAAGCTGGAAGACAATGAAGAAATCCCTGCAAATTACTCAGAGAAAGTGATTTCCAACTATGATGGTAAATTTATGTGTCAAGTGGACTGGACTATGGAGTGTCCAGATAATTGGCCAAACACTTTTCTGAGTGTTTCTGTGAGGGTGTTTTTAGATGAAATTAACATTTAAATTGGTAGACTGAGTAAAGCAGATTGCTCTTATTCATGTGGATGGACCTCATCCAATCAGTTGAAGACCTGAATAGAACAAAAATGCTGCCCTCCTCTGAGTAAGAGAGAATAATTCCTGCTTGACTGCCTTTGAACTGAGACATTGGCTCTTGCTACCTTTAGACTTAGACTGAAACATAGACTCTTCCTGAGTTTTGAGCCTGCTGGCCTTCAGACAGGAACTATATCACTGGCTCTTCTGCTTCTCAGGTTTTTTACTCAGACTGGAACTAAACCACTGGTTTTCCTGGGTCTTCATCTTGCCGAATCGTTCTGCAGATCTTGTAACTTGTCAACCTCCATAATTGCATGAGCCAATTTCTTATAATAAATCTATCGTCTATCTGTCATCTATCTATCTATCTATCTATCTATCTATCTATCTACCTATCTGCATATCCTATTGGTTCTCTTTCTCTAGAAAACGCTAATACTTCAACTTAGGCAGTGACATTTTTAATTCAACGTGAACAGAGAATAAAGACTTGTCAGATCCCCAAAAAAGTTACCTCCTTTTCTCCCTTTCTCAAAAACCTAGAAAATCAAGGTCTCCACCAAGGAGGCTGGGCCAAAAATGTGGCAGTCATGAATATTGGAAACAGAGACTCCAACACAAGAGACAAGGGTATCCCTAGGATCAAGATTTAAGAGGGTCCAGATTGCAGTTCTAGAAAGTAACTAGTCCACTAAAGTAAATCAAAAGACTCCAAAAAAGATGTCTCCCAGGTGATAAAAACTGAATGATACATTGGTTTTATTACGTTGAGGGAAGATCCAACAAATTGGGAGAGATTTGGGGAACGTTAGTAATAAGTGTATTTTAAAAATCAACCAACCAATCAAACAAACAGATAAAACAAAAGTTCTGCAATAGAAGGAAAGTATTTATAATATGCCAAATGACTCAACTATTACAAACATTTAATTTTGTTTTAACTAAAATTATGGTATAACTTTAGATCATGATATTGAAAACATTCAAACATTTTTGACTGAGAATAGTAGCAACTTCATAGAGTTCAACCTAATATAATGGAAAGTTGTGGGTGGAGGATGATGACAGTATATACGTTACCATGGGGAGGCATGAAAGAGAGGTATGTCCCATCTTCCATTGTAGGAAATCAATCAGTAAGGCCTGAAATGGACAAATCCAGGAACAGTAGGGTAAGCGTGTTTTCTAGATAGATGAAGGCAAATATCAAAAGGAATAACAAAAATGGTGAGAGGTATTTCAACAGTGAGGTCCAGCGGACATGCAGTGGGGGAACTACTCTATTCCTGTCCTAGTGAGCTATGTGCATCTTCAAACTACATTGCCATATAACTGTAATCAAAATTAAAATTAAATTTAAAGCCAAAAAAATGACTAAAACCTGGAATCAGTCGAAAATAAGACCCCTGTTTCTAATGCTATAACAAAGCAGTTAGAGCTATTACTCTTGGTAGATCCAAGGAGAGTTAAAGTCAACAGATCTCAGATTAGTTAGAGAATCAACTAGATGGATTCACATCTATTTCTTCTCATGATCCTTTGTTGTACACTCAAAAAATTCTTGCTTATAAAGGGGCACATGTTTATATATCCAAGCAGAAGTTTCACCAAGAAGCGTAAATAGTTTGTGATGGTTGAAGGAAATATTCATAGTTAATAATTAAGTCAAAATGAAAACCTGAGCTAGACTAAACAATGATGGAGAATGCTAAAGGATCAGTGAAAACAAATCCTAATTCTACAAAAAGCATGTTTTTCTGTATATTTTGTTTTAAATTTGTTGTCCTACTTAAATATATTGTTTGTGCTAATGTTCTAATGTTTGTGCTCAGTTCCCTTAATAAGTTTTTTTTCTTTAAATGAAAAATCACAGTTGAGTGTGGAAGTAGTTTATTTCTTCAGTGACTAAGATTCTGATATTCCCATGGGTTCATATTACAGAACAATAACTAGTGACCCGTCTAAGACAAGAGATTTAACCCAAATTACATGCAAAATATCCAGCAAAAAATAAGTTTCATACTGAATGAACTAGCAAATATAAACCTATAAATAATGGAAAATGTTATCAACGCAAATGTGCCTTGGTAATTGCAACGTGATGGTTAACTTATGTACAAGAAATAGTTTCACTTTGAGGAGAACATTTTCAGTGGAACAGAAGAGGCTGGAGCCAGGCTGTAGAAGGTTAAAGAATATGTAGGATATGAGGAGTTATAGATCCCAAGTGTAGATAACTCTTTAAGAAAGTTTACTATAATGAGATAAGCAAAATAAGATAGTCGAAGGAAGATATGGCTCAAGAAAATTTGTTTTGTTTTTCTGTTTTTATTTTAAGGTGAATTTTCTTTTGGTTGCATTTGAAAGCTCATAAAGATCTGTTTTTATTCTAAGATGAATTTTCTTTTGAATGCATTTGAAAGCTGATAAAGATGATCCAAAAGAAAAAGAATGATTCAACATATATTGGAAAGAATAAAGGGAGAGAGATAAGGAAGGGAGAGAGAGAGCAAAAGGGGAAGGATGGGTGGAGTTATGAGCATTTACACCAGATAATGGTATTTACCTTGTTTCAGATGAGGAAACTGAGGTTGAGAGAGAACAGAGAGTATCAGAAACATGATTTAAAATCCAGTCTGTCTGAGTTCAAATGGATCGTGCTATGAATCCCATGCCTTTGTACCTCACAGGTAATAATTATCCAGAACTGGCATTTAGTTCTTTTGGGGATAAAGGAAAAGTTGAAAAATATTTGTACCATTTGTCAATTATCCAACTAAACCATTCCTAAAAAGCTGGATTTGAATAAGAGAGGAGTTAGGTCAGAACTGACCATCTGTGCGTACAAAAGGATATAAAAACAAGACAAGTATGAAGGAAAATGCTCCTGCCAGCCCTTCAAGCATCTCACATCTTCACAGTGAGAATGCACACATTTACTTAACATAGCAGAGCCCCTTGGTATAGGTTACATTCTTACAACAAAGGGGAAGTCAGCACAGACAAAAACTATTAATGCATCCGGCAGACTCATTTACTTCTGCATTTCTGAGCCATTCCTTGGCCCCTGCTAAGGTGCCCCTGAGACATCTCAACCAACACAATGAAAGGTGAAACTACTCACAGCAGATTTGTTAAACCGGGCTAGCACATTCAGAAGGAAATATCACTCCCAAATAACATTGCCATTAGCAAACAATATAATATTTATTAAGCACTCTACTGCCTGGAATACCCTCTTGTAACCAGTAAAGATTAGGAGTTAAAGGCCATAGGAAACATGAAATTTCCTTTTGTAAATGCAGACAGGGGGTCCTTTATAGTCTTGCATAAGCTGAAGTTGTACATGCTCTCTTAGAGAGCAATCATTTTCCATACCACCTCAACACCCAGTCATCCAAGTTCCAAGGGCCCTTGGGAGATGTCATTCTGACACTCCTATCCCTCAGGTCTTCCTCCAAGTCTAAGTACCACTCCTCTTTCAAGAAGTGAAAGCAGTTGGTAGTGAGTGAAGTTGAGGTTCTTCATGGATGCATATGTGGAAGGTTCTATTCCCAGTAACTTCAGAGACAGCAGTTAGCCCAGCCTGGCACATGGGAGGTGCCTAATAAATGCTTGTTGAGGTCATGGACAGTGACTGCATGAACGAAAGAATGGAGAGTGTACCATTGTTAATGGAGTGGTGATGAATGCAGAGGAAAACTGAAATAGAAATCAGAAGACCTGGGTTCTAGCCACAACAACTCAGTAAAATCAAGACATTTACCCTTAATTTATTGTTGAGATCTAAATATAAAACAGGCCAGATGTATGCAGCACAGACACATAGGACATACATGTAACAATGTATGAAGCACACTCCACTCCCCAGAAGCCTTCAACCAATGACTGGTGAGAGACGACATAAAAATGTTACAGCTCCCTCATATCTCAGATGGGATAAATCATAAGTGCCACATCCACTTATATGTGTCTAACCAGCATCCCCCTAGATGTCCAAAGTCTTCTCATGAACTTCCAACTGTATGTCCACCACACTGTGGACACCTCCACTTGGATCTCTCCCAGGCACTTTAAAATTACCTCCAAAATTAAATTCATTATCTTCCTCTCTCTCTTAATATTTTCAATCTTAATTATTGGATGTGCCATTCACTCACCCATCTGAGTCAGAGAATCAGGATTCATTGTTAACCTTTCCCTTTCACTTACCTTGTGCTCATTCATTTCATTCGTTAAATTCTCCTGATTTTACCTCTTGCACCTTCTCTAAATTAGTCCCTCTTTCTCCATATTTACTACCAGCTACCCAAGCTTGTGTTCCTTGGATTACTGCAGCACATTCCTAACTTATTTTCCTGCTTGCTGTGTTGCCCATTCCTACTACCCTCTACCCATCCTTTACACTGTATTTCTAACTGCTTCAGTGGTTCCTCCCTCCATACAGGGTAAAGTTCCTACCCTCTTTGCCATTTTTCAAGCCTTCCATGAACCCACTTACTGGCCTCATCACTATCCACTCAGCCCACAATTTATGCTCTAGTAAATACTAAATAGCTTGTTGTTTCTCTATTTCACTGGGTTTTTTTGCCTAAATATTTTGTTTTCTTTGCTGGAATACTTTCCCATCCTTCTTCACCTGAATATGTCTTCAGGATTCAGAGTATCCATTTTTCCCCTGGGTAAGACCTTCTTAACCCAGACCTGAAGCTATACTGGGTTGCCTTTCCTCTGTGTTCATAACATTTTAAGCATCATATTGAAATTATGTTTCGTCAACCTGTCTGTAAACTCTTCAAGGCTAGAGATCATGATGTGCTTATTCTAATATTCACAGCACCTAACCCCTGCACCCAGCACATCATAGGGAGGCAATAAATATTTCTAGAGTAGTAATGAACTTTCTCTAGCCATATAATAAAAATACTGCAGTTGTCCAGCTAGGGGTAGGCTTTATCCCACAAGCTATGGGATGTCAATGGCAGATCCAAGCAGAGTTTCAAGAAATCATTTTGACAACAAGGTGGTGGATTTAAGAGGAGGAAACTGCCTTGGAGATGGCATTTTATTCTACCTGTTTTCCATTTTATGACTATGATCACAGTGTAAAATTTTATATTTCTTTGTCTTCATTTTCTTTTAACTTCTGCCTTGCTGTGGCAAGTAAATTCCACATCTGTGCACAGACTATCCAGTGCCCAGCACAATGCCTGCTATGATCGCTGGGGCACGCCTTGGAATAAAGGGAAAGGTATCTAAAATAATGGACATTTCTGTCTTGGATGACAGTGGACCCTAAAAGCATTCATGACCGACTGCAACATATTGTAAAATGCATCAAAAATAATAATATGAATGGGTTGAGATCTATCAAGGAAGGAAGAAATAGATGAATAGAAACATAATAAAGAAAGAAGAGCAAATTGTTAATGACAGAATCTACCTACTACAGATATATTAGTATTCACTGTAAAATTCTCTGAACTCTTTAACATGTTTGCAAATTTTCATAATAGATGTTGGGGATAAAAAAGCATTCATGATAAATATTGACTGTGCCCAAATGGAAATGAATGATGATGAGGAACAAGATCCAGAATGATTCATTTTCTCTTCTAATACTAGAAACATTGTCTACTCCTGCCTCACTTCACAACCCCAGCTGCCACTTCACTATGGATGACCAATGAACCATGTGTATCTACATGCTGTTGGTGACTTCACCTTTCTCAGCTTCAGATCCAAAAGCTCAGTGAACCAAGGCAGTCTATTTCCTATCACATCACTAATCCAGAGTTTATTGTATGTGCAAAGCAGGGCAGAAAGCTTGTCCCTGTTGAATCTTCTTGTTATTCTTGAAACAGGAAGTTGAACTTCCCACCTGCAAATGAAACTAGAAACCTCTTTTCCCCACCCCCAAAAGGAATGGTTTAAAAAAAAAAGGCTTTCAAATGGAAGAACACTTTTTCAAACACACAAAATACTTTTCTTCTTTCTTAGTACTTGGCAAGAGCATCAACTTTCTCCAAAAATGCTGAAAAGCTACCTGGGAAAGTTTCACAATGGCTCCTGAAGAGAAAAGTCACATCAATTGTCAAAAGAAGCTATGTTTTGTTTTCTAATCTTCTTGATAGTTTAGACTTTTAAGAGTTTTCTTCCAAAACCACAACCTAAGTCAATGTACCTATTCTCCAGGCTCTGAAACATGGGGGCTTCTCTTAACTTTGCAAAGAGAAGGCAGTTGTTTGCCTGGCCCAAGGTGTACACTGACTCTTTCGTGAAAATACATCTTTCTACTCCTGTGGCCAAGTACCTTTCTGTTATTGCCCCATGTTTGTTCAAGTGGTGAGGAAATATTAAATATCACACGTTCTCTGCAGAGACCGGACAGTAATTATCAACAGATGGCAGCAGTAGGGGACTGAGAGAGCAAAAGAGTCCTCCCTGCAGGAGGGCCTGTGCCAATCCCCAGGTGACTCATTGGTCACAGCCCTGGATAGAAAAGATGAAGTTAACTACCGATCCCTCTCCCCACTTTTTACATTATCTTAACCTTTCCTAGGCATCCATCTTAATGACTATTTTAGGCTCCTTCAGAAGTGACAGAAGATTTAACTATGTGCTGGGATCATTTAGCCATTCTCCAGAGAAGGGAAGCTCCATCAGGAGGAGTTTGAGTGTTTCAGAAAATTCACAGAACACAACTTACCAACGGATTTAAGTCAATTCAGCAAGTCGCTATTGAAAGGCTGCTCTGTTCCACATGCTTACCAGAAAAGTAATTAGGAACTTAGAGATAAAAGGATATAAATCTGGTCCTTGAGGAATTAATATCTAATGAGGGAAACAATTACTTACAATACAATATACTAATCACAACTATTGAAATATATGTACTAGGTATAGTGTCATGAAAAAAATAAAAATTTATGATTATCTCTGTCTGGAATAGAAGTTGTGAGGCGTATGTCAGCTATGTCAGGAAAGCCTTCAAGGAGAAGTAACACCTGGGCTCATAAATAGAATACATATACTCTACAAATGCAACAGGTGATGGGCATTCAGCACTGAAAAAGATAGACAGGATCTCTGACCTAATAGAGCTTCTGTCTTCTTCCAGGAAATAGGAAGATTAGAAGGGGAATTTTTACAGCCAATTAGGAGGCAAGGCCATTCCTAAAGGGCACGGGAGGGATGACTAGTGCAAAGACACAGAGTCATGGAAGAGTCAGGCATATGGAAGAGCGGTGAATTGTTTTTTGGGTAAATCTACCTGCTCTTCCTTTACTTATGCACTTATTAACCCAATATTTATGCCAAGGCACAGGCATTGGAAATGCAGTGTTGAACAATCCTGGTGAAATCTTGGTCTTTATGGAGTTTCTGACCATAAGAACGGTGGACATTGAGGACCATTAAATATTCCATAGGAACTGAGGCCCCTTTAAGAAGTTGGTTGATTCAATCATGAAAAGAACAATTTTGATTGTTCTCTTTTAGGTAACTACAACCTAGACAGATAGATGAGGAAGAGTGGCAGAGATGAAGGATTCTACAGAAATCCCCCCCATGGCTTAATATCACTGCCGGGGAAGAGTGAAAACAAAGAGGCACTTCCCACATGGTCCTCCCATCAAGGTCTGCATGAAATATTTAAACGAACAGCAAACTACAGAGAATAGTGATAGTTTCGTACCCATCACGCAGATTGAACACACCTTAAACTATGCTTCATTTGCTATTATAAAGGAAAATATTACAGATAGAATTAAAGCCCCCTTTGTACTCCTTCCTTATCCTATTATCCTCCATCCTATTCCAGATGTAATCACTATCCTGATGTTGATCTTGGTCTTTCTTGTCCATTTTTAACAAAGTTTATACATTTGGATATAAATTTATTTGTTTTAAAATAACAATGTTTTGCACAGTTTGTAAAATTTTAAATAATATTACTATACTCTATATTTCATTCTACAACTGACTTTTTATATTTAAACATTCAGGAATTTTCCATCTTATTCAACACAACATCTCCTCTATTTTTTATGCTTTCTTTTATTATTTGTCCTAGAGTTCTCCAGAGAAACAGAACCAATAAGATATATATATATGAGGAGATTTATTATAGGGATCGTCTCACACGATTATGGAGGCCAAGAAATCTCACGATCTGCCATCTGCAGGCTGGAGACCCAGGAAGACTGGTGATGTAATTTAGCCCAGGTCTGAAGGCTTGAGAATTGGGGAGCTGATGGTGAAAGTCCCAATCTGAGTCTGAAAGCCCAAGAATCAGGAACACCAGTACCTGAGAACAGGATTAGATGGATGTCTCAGCTTAAGCAGAAAGAGTGAATTTGCACTTTCTCCATTTTTTTGTTTTATTCAAGCTCTTGGTAGATTGAATGATACCCACTTACACTGTGGAGGGCCATCTTCTTTACTCAGTTTACCAATTCAAATGCTAATTGCTTCTGGAAACACCCTCACAGACACACTCAGAAATAATGTTTTACTACCTCTCTGGGCATCCCTTAGCCAGTCAAACTGATACATAAAATTAACCATCATATCATTCTACTTCTTTACTTCTTTTGCTCTCATTTTTTGCATTCTCTATGTCTACATTTCTTTCTTTTTTCACTGTTGGTTTGCAATATATAAATTGTGTTCATATTTTAGTATTTAACATTAAACTTTTATAGTTTTCTAACAAGTCTAAGATTATTCACTAATTTTGTCCTCCTATAAGTAAGTCAAGGACTTTGTAATGTTTTAACTATCCTTTTAAAATCTCGTATCTATCTTCTTTTCTATATTATATAGACATTCAGTTTTATATTTTTCTAAGTTGTTTTCACCTTCATTAAGTACACTAACATATTAATTTCTGCGCTCACTGTTTTTACTTGCAGTTATTCATCCTTCTGGGTTTACTTTTCTTCACTTTTTATGCACATCATTTATTGGTTCCTCTAGTAAGAGATGGTAAATTCTCTTAATCTTTGAAATTTTATTTAAGCCTCCCTCTTAAATGACCGTTTACTTGGGTCTAAAATTATAAAATGACAGTTATTTTCTCTCCTCACCTTGAGGATATTGTACCATTGCCTCTAATATCTATTCTGATAAAGAGAAATCACTGCCAGTGCATGCCATTATATTGCTGTTAATTTACCTCTTCTCTCTGTTAGCTTTAAAATTGGTCACTTTGTAATTTTTTTTTTTTTTTTTTTTTTTTTTTTTTTTTTTTTGCGGTACGCGGGCCTCTCACTGTTGTGGCCTCTCCTGTTGCAGAGCACAGGCTCCAGACGCGCAGGCTCCGGACGCGCAGGCTCAGCGGCCATGGCTCACGGGCCCAGACGCTCCGCGGCATGTGGGATCTTCCCGGACCGGGGCACGAACCCGTGTCCCCTGCATCGGCAGGCGGACTCTCAACCACTGCACCACCAGGGAAGCCCATTATGGACATTTTAACAATATTAATTCTTCCAATTCAAGAACATGAGATATCTTTCCATTTCTTTATATTGTCTTCAATTTCCTTCATCAATGTATTATAGTTTTCAGAGTATGGGTTTTTTCACCTCCCTGGTTAAGTTTATTCCTAGGTATATTATTATTATTATTATTATTGTGTGTGTGTGTGTGTGGTACGCTGGCCTCTCACTGTTGTGGCCTCTCCCGTTGCGGAGCACAGGCTCTGGATGTGTAGGCTCAGCAGCCATGGCTCACAGACCCAGCTGCTGTGCGGCATGTGGGATCTTCCCAGACCAGGGCACGAACCCGTGTCCCTTGTATCAGCAGGCGGACTCTCAACCATTGTGCCACCAGGGAAGCCCATATTATTCTTTTTTGATGCAATTTTTTTAACATCTTTATTGGAGTATAATTGCTTTACAATGGTATGTTAGTTTCTCCTTTATAACAAAGTGAATCAGCTATACATATACATGTATCCCCATATCTCCTCCCTCTTGTGTCTCTCTCCCACCCTCCCTATGCCACCCCTCTATGTGGTCACAAACCACTGAGCTGTTGGTGCGATTTTAAATGGGATTGTTTCCTTGTTTTCTCTTTCTGATAGTTCATTATTAGTGTACAGAAAAGCAACTGATTTCTGTGCATTAATCTTGTATCTTTCAACTTTACTGAATTTATTTATTAATAGTTTTTTGGTGGGATCTTTAGTGTTTTCTATATAAAATATCATGTCATCTGCAAATAGTGACAGTTTTACATCTTCTCTTCCAAAGTAGATGCATTTTTACTTTTTCTTGTCTGATTGCTGTGGCTAGGACTTCTAATACTATGTTAAATAGAACTTGTGAGAGTAAGCATCCTTGTCTTGTTTCTGATTTTAGAGGAAAGTCTTTTAGCTTTTCACCATTGAATATGATGTTAGCCTGGGTTTGTCATAAATGACCTTTTTTTACGTTGACATATATTCCCTCTATACCAACTTTGATGAGAGTTTTTATCATGAATAGAAGTTGAATTTTGTTAAAAGCTTTTTCTACATCTATTGAGATGATCAAGTGATTCTTATCCTTTCTTTTGTTAATATAATGTATCACATTGATTCATTTGCAAATATTAAACCATCCTTGCATCCCTGGAATAAAACCCATTTGATCATGGTGTATGATCCTTTATATATATAGTTGAATTCAGATTGCTAATATTTTTTGAGGAGTTTTACATCTATATTCATCAAAGGTACTGGTCTGTAATTTTATTATTTTTTATAGTGTTTTTGTCTGGTTTTAGTATCAGGGTAATGGTTGCCTCATAAAATAAATTTGAGAGTGTTCCATCTGCTTCAATTTTTTAAACAGTTTGAGAAGAATAGGTATAAGCTGTTCTTTATATGTATGGTAGAATTCTCCTGTGAAGCCATCCAATCCTGAACTTTTGTTTGCTGGGAGTTTTTTTTCAATATATACTTATTTTATTTACTTATTTTTGGTTGTATTGGGTCTTTGTTGATGTGCGTGGGCTTTCTCTAGTTTCAGCGAGCAGAGGTTACTCTTCGCTGTGGTGTGCAGGCTTCTCCTTGTGGTGGCTTCTCTTGTTGTGGAGCATGGGCTCTAGGCACACGGGCTTCAGTGGTTGTGGATCGTGGGCTCTAGAGTGCAGGTTCAGTACTTGTGGCACACAGGTTTAGTTGCTCTGTGGCATGTGGGATCTCCCCTTACCAGGGCTCGAACCCGTGTCCCCTGCATTGGCAGGTGGATTCTCAACCACTGTACCACCAGGGAAGTCCCTGAGAGTTTTTTTAATTACAAATTTGATTTCATTACTAGTGATTGGTCTGTTCAGATTGCCTATTTCTTCCTGACTCAGTCTTGGGATTGGTCTTTTTAAACTTAATGTTCTACAGTTTTACAGCAATGGTTTAGGTTTAGATTTATTTTTATTTATCCTAGCCAGTTCTCCTGTCTTTTCTTCATCTCTGGGAAAATCACAGCCATTTGATCTTCAAAAATCTCTTCTCTACCATTTCAATAATTTTTATTTCTTTATAGATCCTTCTATATCTTAGATAATGTACTTAGTACTATCTTCCAATTTATTAATTGTTTTTCAGCCTTGTCCTGTCTAGAGTTTATTCTATCTATTGAGTGTTTTATTTCTAAGACTATGTTTTTAATTTTCAATTTATTTTTTGAAATGTTTAAACATACACATGTTCTTGGTCCACTAATAGCCTGGTTTTGTTCATGATATATATTCCTTTATGTATCCCTGATCATCCCTCACATATTTTTTGCAGTTCTTTTTCAGACTGTTTTATTAATCTATTTTATGTTCCAATCATGGATTTTATTGACCACCTTTTAATATTTTCTTGTGTTTTATAACTTTTGTTTGTGGGCACATTTTGAATAGAAGTGTTATTGTTTTTTCTCTCTGAGTTGGGGGTGAACATGTTTGTCTTTATGTACTCCTCTATATCTAGCCTTTTCTGCCTCCACCTGGCCCCTGGAACTCCTGTCCAGAACTAGGTCTTATATTAGGATCAAGGAGCTCTTGCCCTCAGAGGCATTCACAGATATAATCACTGAGCCAGGAGATTCTCTTAGCCCATAATTGAAAGATACACACCTCCATATAAACTAAAAAGTCTCAACTTTTCACACCAACTGGTAGAACCACATTCCAGCACTTTTGAGAAGAAGTGCTCCTGGCACCATTAAGGCAGTTTAGTCCTAATTACACCATAGGTTCTAAACTTCAAGCCTTCCCTGACTCCTTGGGAATCCAGAGCCCATTAGGTTTCCACCATAGCTGTCAGTCCTATATGTACTTTTAGTTTCTGAACCACAGAGATGTGTATCCTATTTTTGAACTATTGTGGAGGGCTTTTTTCCCCTTTTATTGTATTTTATCTATCGATTCTATGTGTGTGAGCAGTAGAATTGAGTGGCCTCAAAACAACTTCAAGTCTCATTCTGACATGTTACCCATCCTTCAAAAATCAGGTGATTGCTCAGTCTCACCTCCCTGTCATGGTTCATAATTATTCCTCTGCTTAAAACACACAGATCTGCTTCTGTCATACTAGTTCTTGAAGACTTCACTTATGCCTCTTCTTTTTCAATATTTTTTCCATAATAAAATCCACCATTCCCCCCCACCCCCTTTGTTTGTCTCCCACCCTCAATTGACTGTGAACCTCTTGAGAGTAGAGGTTGAATTGGTTTTCTCACATCTCCTTTGATATTTCATTATGAGTGCTTTATCAATATTTAGTGAATGAGCAGTAAATGAATGCATATTTGTTTCAGTTTTAGAAAATCCAAATACACAGGGTCTTATTTTGACATTCCTAAAATCTACCAGTAAGTCTAAAAATAAAAAGTGAAACTAAAACAACTTTTCTCTTCAAGACATTCCAAACTCCTAAACCTATACTCAGATGTCCCCAAAACGTGTAGAGATATTGCAGTCTTCCAGGTCCGTGAAACCCAAAGCAGTTTGTTCTCCTTGCCATTCTGAAAGATAAATAGGATTTGTGGAGAAATTATGCAAGTTTTCCCTGGAAAATAAAAGATTTCTAAAACAAACCACAGGCAAACTTCTGAAAAGCCAAAATCAACTAGCTTCATTTTATATGCAGAACCTTCTACAACTCTCTATAAAATAATGTGAATGATTAAATCTCACTAAAATGTAAGAAAATCAAGGTAGCACACTTCACCAAGGAATATTAATATATCCATATATGTGTGCACTGATATTTACTTGTGTATATGTTAACACACATGTGAACAAGAATAGTATCTTTGCAACTGAATGAATAAATGGATGAATGAGAGAATTTAAGCCGTAGTTATTTTTTAGATAACTGGTACTCACACTCTAAAACTGGAAACAACATACTTCTCCCCAACACAGCTTTCTCCCAAGACCCCATGAATGTGTAATACTATATCCTTGGACTGGCTTTCCCTACCTTGATTAATTGGATAAATCTCAGCTTAAATCCTGCCTCCTCTGGGCAGCCTCTGACTCCTGGCTTAACCTTACTGCCCTTTCCACATCTCTATCAGGACAAGTATTGGGATTCTTTCTTCCCATGTCTTCCCTCCATCATACTGTGGGTCATCTAAAAGTAAGATCAAGTGTTTCCATCTCTGAATTCCAGTGTAGCCCTGTGTTGACACATGACAGGTATGCAATCTATTTTTGATTAATAAATGAATGAATAAAACTCATGAGTAGAATTACTCTGCCATTTATTTCCATCAAAGAATGAAACAATTAACAGCTTCTGCTTTATCAGAAGAGTCCTCTGCTAAACACAATCTAAAAGGGCTTCTTCAAAATATTGCTGACTTTCAGTATGAATACCATGATCCTTCTAAAATTTAAAAAGACACCCTTCCCCTTAAAAAAGTCTCAGCCATTTTACACCAGAAAATAAACACTCAA
This sequence comes from Tursiops truncatus, assembly GCF_011762595.2. Classification (NCBI taxonomy): domain Eukaryota; kingdom Metazoa; phylum Chordata; class Mammalia; order Artiodactyla; family Delphinidae; genus Tursiops; species Tursiops truncatus. Next base: position 40,477,740 of record NC_047038.1, read on the forward strand.
ATGATATGTTTTTCTATTAAAAACTCATGGGCCTTAAATTTCTTTTTAATCACAGGCTTTAGTATTATTACACGTGTTCCATTAACAAGCATATCCAATGTATTCCCTTTCATAAACACTAGTAAGTTCAGTGCAAACCAGCCAGGTGATTAATTTATAATTCTTGACACATTAGGGAGGTGGGTTGGAGGTAAGAAGTAGCCAGCAAGTCCTAGGATGGACTGCCTTTTATGCCAACACCATGGGCACACACAGAGATGGGCCCATGCAAACACCTGTGCACACATACACATACACACATGCATACACATGCCACCCATGAACACTCATTGTGCTGAACTGGCATTGGATCCAAATTTGACAAACCATGTCTGAAGGCAAATAGCTGAGCCTAAACTGTTGCAGGTTCCTCTTCACATAAAAATAATAATAATGAACAAAAAACACTGGAGTTTGGCCAGAGCCTAATGCAGCACAATTTCTAAATTCAGACTCCTTCTCCCCTACACATGCTCCCCACTTGCTCCACTGCCTCCTTCTTGCCTTTCTAGGCAGGTTACTCTACCTCAAAAAGTCATTCAGTATCTGTTTCAATCCCTGTTGCTTAATGCATTAGGCTCTCTCAAACCTCAGGGACAGATTCACTGTGCAAGTGGGAAAAGAACTTCAGATTGGAATTCAGCAGGCACTAACTTGCTGTGTGATTTTAGGAGAGTCAATTCCCCTCTGAACTACATGCAAAAATTTCCACATGTATAAATGAGAAGGTTGGCTGTGATGTTTCTTTTCACTTCTAATTTTTTATGTAGCAGTTTAGAATATGGACTCTGGAGCCAGACTGGTGGGGTTCCAATTCCAGCCCTTTGTTTGATGTTAAATAGAGATGATGAAGATGGTGTTGTTAGATAGATGATAGGTAGGTAGATAGATAGATAGGTAGATAGATAGATAGATAGGTAGGTAGATAAATGCTGCCTCTATAGGGTTAGAGTGAGAGTTAAATAGCATATTCTATATGAAATATTTAAAAGAAGACCTGACCCATTGTAAGTCCTATATACAGGTTAGTGGCTATTACATTATAAAAATTAAAAAATGATTTCTGAAGGTCATACTATTAACTCTTTCTGTCTCACTTATATTTCAGCATTAAGGTGTGATAAACAAAAGAAAAAAAATAACATTCACTTCTGGAACAACGATGGGACAGCTGTTCTACCTAATTCCTAAGATCCATGACTCTTAGACCTCGTGAATCAATTAAGCATGTTGAACATTTTGCTGGTGCTGCTGGGAAGGTGAGGACAGGAACAGGAGAGCGACCATCAGGAATGAAGGGTGCTGGCAAGGCAGGGGGACTCACACGGAGCCCTGGCCACACAGCTTTTGGCAGCATCCAGGCCTCTTCATCTCTCAATTTCATGGTCACAAAAAAATCCACACATAAAAAGCCCAGTAACTAAATGAATATGGAAACTGAATAGCTTCAACACCCTGGAGATGTGGTCAGTCTGGGTCACTTTCAAGTCACACTGCAGCATCCCAGGATGACGGAAGGTAGGGGCTCTGCGACCCTCCCGAGACACAGAAAGAGTATGAAAATTATATTTCAACCTCCTGAGCTATCGATACAGAAACTTCGCAGAATCTAAGTCCAGGACAGGAAAACAAACAGTTCAAAATGTTCAATCTTTCATTCCTGTTCCTGTGGAGATTTTCTCCTTAATGCGTCACTGGAAAGTGCTCTTTAAAAAGCAGGAATTTATTTTCCTTTTATAAAAGTTTGAATATATTGCTTAGTAATAATAACAAGGGAAAAAATAACAGTGATGTAAACCAAGGAGAGAGGATTGGACAGCAGGGTGATTATCCTTGATCTGTGCTCTCAGTTGGAGCTCAGCGACAGAGAGCTCTCTCTTTCTTTATTCCCCGCCCTAAAAGAGAACTGTACTGGGAGCCCGAGTTTGAGTATCTCATCTCCAGAACACCCACTGAAGAGTTGTGTGTCCCTGAGAAATCTCTTAGCCTTTCTGGCCCTGTTATGTGATCAAAAAGAACATTAGATCCATCTCAGCCCTTGTGGTCAATGGTTTTAGGCTGCCATCCACCAGTTCCCACCCTCCACTGATGGAAGGTGTCCCTGTGAGATGCTTAACACCCTTGCACATCCAGGCTTGCACATGCCTTCATCAGAATTGTGGAGTGGTCCAGCAGGTGTCTCTGGAAGTAAGTAGAAGAGCTACAACTCAGTCAAGGTGGAAGAAGAAGAGGAGTTGAGAGGATGCCACGCAGGCACAAGAGGTGTCTGTTACACTACCTTTTGTAAAACTACAGCTCCCCCATGGAACTGTACAACACAGTGAACCCTAACTTAATTATGGACTTAAGTGAATAATAACATATCAATATTGGTTTAGCAATTGTAACACATGCACCACACTAATATAAGACATTGAAAATAGAGGAAACTGTATACAGGGGAAGAAGGGGTATATGGGAACTCCGCACTTTCTGCTCAGTTTATCTGTAAACCTAAAACTGCCCTAAAAATATTCCACTAATTAAAAAAAAACTTCAGCTCTCCCTGTCTCTAACACACCTAACATATCTTTCTGTCTTAGTTTGAGCTGCTCTAACAAATTACCATAGACTGTGTGGTTTAAACAACAAACATTTATCTCTCACAGTTCTAGAGGCTGAGAGTCCAACATCAGCATGGTAGGGAGCTGGTCCATGTCCTCTTCCAGGTTGCAGACTGCCCATTTCTCTTTGTTTCACATGGCAAAAAAAGGGGGAACTAGCTCTCTGGTCCCTTCTTTTAAGGGCACTAAACCCATTCACGACAGTTCCACCCTGATGACCTTATTACCACCCAAAGGTAATGTGTTCATTACCTAATAGCATCACATTGGGAGCTAGATTTCAACATATGAATGTTGGGGGACACACAAACATTCATCCCATAACACATCTTGCCCACAATGTTTTTTTTTTTCGTGACAATCATAGCTATCTGATATAGCATTATTGTACTTAGGTTTATTTTTATTTTTGGTCCCCACCTCATTCCTGACACAGAGACAATATTGGGATACAGGATTCATGAGGATAGAGATGTTTGTAACTTTCGTTCACTGATATATTCCCCACCAATGCCTATTGCATAACAGACACTCAATAAGTACTTTTTGAATCTAGGAATGATGAATGAATGAGGAGCGTGTGTAGCCTAAAACTCTTTGGCAGACTAATTGGAGAACAGAGAACACAATGAAGATGGGAAATGACCCTTAGGGAAAGGAGAGGCATGGGGAAAGTTTAAATTGGTGACCACTCTTCCCCAAAAGCTAATCAAGTTTCCTTCCTCACTCTCCATACCCATGAAATCAGTAAGAAATTAACCTGGAACTACCAGTTGACTAAAGCCAACTGACTGAGCAGCCCAAGTTAATGGCAAGAGGCATAAATTATCAACAGAGGCCAATTTGGGCATATTTTAGCTGTGTCCCTAGATGAGGATCTGGCAGTAGCCCTGAGATTGTGGTTCCAAGAAGAGTAATCCCTACCTCCCCTGGATTCCCTGAAACCAACGTGCAATGGGGGAGGACCATGAAACTAACTGATGGTCACGCTGATGATGAGAGGAAGTGTAGAGTAAGATATTACATATGGAGGGCTTACTATGAGGAAGGCAGTGCTCTAAGTGCTCAATGTGGATTCACACATGTAATCGTCACAGCATCCCTAGGAGATAGAAAGACTGTTATCCTCGTTGTAGCAGAGAAAATGTCAGGCATTCACTTTACTCTGCATTTCCCCCACCACACAGCAAGTCCACTTTTCCCACCACCACTCCCTTTGATTCAAAAAATGACCCTCTGCCTGTATTCTGGCTAATGGAACATAGGTAAAAGGGATGCACCTATTTCTGGGTGTGGCCCCTCGTCAATCTTCCACACTCTCCTTCATTAGATAGTAAAGTGAGAAAGAGAGAGTAAGTGTGTCAAGCCACTAAGAGTTCCTGTTACAGCAACTGGCATTAATTATCTTGGGTAATGCAACCCATTTTACAGAGGAGAAACTTGGGCACATTTACAGGGACTTGATCTACTCGGTATTGGAGCTGATATTTGAACTCGGGCAGTCAGCCTGAGCCCAAGAGCTTAATTCCCTATGAGTGTGGGCTCTGGGGAGACCAAAGTCCCTTCATTCAGCCACGTCCACTGATACCAGGGAAGCCAGGAAGCCGACATGTGGAAATGCCTCACACTTCCAAGAATTGTTGGCAGGCAGAGCAAAAAGGTTTCACAGAATGAGGTCGCTCAGGAATTCTGTGTCCATACATAAGCTACATACTTAATTTTGATGCAGATGGTATATAGCATTAAATTCCTCAATATAACTTTATGGTTAGAATGCTCGTCTTGTATTTCATACAGTCCCAGGAGTGCTAGGGAAGGGGATTAAGCCACCCAGCAACGCTGCATGAAACTAATTAACTGGCAGAATTTACAAATGCTTACAATGTTATGGTACTACATGCAGGGGGAAAAGAAGGCAGTGGGGATGGACGAGGAAGATGTCTATAGGAAGATAGAAGGACACATCAGTTCATAGCCTGTGGAAAGCACTTGGGAAGGAGTGTCTGTATAATTTACTTCATTCTGTCATTCTGACAATGCTGTGAAAGAAGCATTATTTTTCCTACTGTATAGATGAGGAAACTGAGGGTCAGGGAGGCAAGTAACTTTCTAAAACTCCTCAACTCACATGGGGGAGAAAAGAAAATCAAAAGCAGCTCAAAGGAGAAAGGTGGGGGAAGGATAAATTAGGAGTATAGGATTAATAGATACACACTGCTATATATAAAAGAGATAGGACTTCCCTGGTGGTGCAGTGGTTGAGAGTCCGCCTGCCGATGCAGGGGACGTGGGTTCGTGACCCGGTCTGGGAATATCCCACATGCCGCGGAGCGTCTGGGCCCGTGAGCCATGGCCACTGAGCCTGCGCGTCCGGAGCCTGTGCTCCGCAGCGGGAGGGGCCACAACAGTGAGAGGCCCGTGTACCGCAAAAAAATAAATAAAAATTAAATATATATATATATATTATATAAGAGATAAAAAAAACAAGGATTTACTGTATAGCACAGGGAATTATACTAAATATCCTATAGTAACCTATAATGGAAAAGGAATCTGAAAAAGAGTATATATATACTGAATCACCTTGCTGTACACCTGAAACTAACAAAATATTGTAAATCAACTATATTTCAAAAAAAACAAAAACAGCTCTGCATAGTCCAAGCTTTTTTACTACTATCCATGACCACTCAACAAGATTGTTTTAACTGAAGCACCTAGTGATAGAAAAAAGAGTTATATGAAATGGACTGGGGCATCTCCTTTTCTAGAGTCGACATGTTAAAACTGATTCTAGAGTAAATCTCTATAAAGCAAATTCAAATTTCCTATTGACTCTCCAAGTTGGGAAAATAAGCTAAAATCTTTTATGGAACAAGGAGGAAAAACAATAACAGATGATCTCCACTGAGGGCTTACTATGTGCTAAACACATTGTATGCATGATTTTTTCACATTCACAGCAAACCCATGGGATATGCTCTTATTGTTCCCATTTTTACAAGTGAAGAAACTGCAAGCATCAAATGATAACTTACTTGCCAATAGATACACAGTTGGTCTCAGCCAAAATTTAAACACAAGTAGTCTGACGGTAAGAATAATAACATCAATGATGCTTATTTAAATTTTATTATAAGCCAAGCACCAAGCTAAGCATGTTTCATATATTAATTTTTTTAATCCTCAGAATAATTCTATTGTTATCTCATTTTATGGGTGAGCAAAGTGAGGCATGGAGAGATTAAGTAAGATGAACTAATCTGTACAAGTCTCCACAGCTTGTTAGTGGCAGAGCCAGAATTCAGATGTAGGCAGTGTGACCCCAATGCCTGCACTTGTAACTGCCACGCTCTACTCTCCTCTCTTAGTTGGAGGCCAGAATTGCACAAAGTGTCTCTGCTGTATTTAGGGGCAGCGTGATTCCTTACCCTCCACACCCAGTCACCTGCCTACAATCTCTGATTCTGTATTGTTATGGACTGTAAGTATGTGTGTCTCCCTGCCAAATTCCTGGGTCGAAGCCCTAACCCCAAATGTGATGGCATTAATGTCTTTATAAGAAAAGACACCAGAGAGTCTGAACTCTCCCCCCACCCTCTCTCTCTCTCTCTTTTTCCACAATGGTCATGTGAGGACACAGCATGAAGGCAGACATCTGCAAGCCAGGAATTGGGCTCTCATCAAAAATTGACTCAACAAGCATCATGATCTTGGACTTCCCAGCCTCAGAACTGTGAGAAACAAATGGTTGTTGTTTAAGCCTTTCAGTCTATGGTATGTTGTTATGGCAGCCCAAGCTGACTAAAACATGATTAGTATTTCTCCTGTTCCTGACAACTTCAGTTCCATCAGAACTGCATCTCTCAGTATCCTAGGACTTAGTTCCATTCTCCCTTTTACTTGACTATTTCTGGGGGCATGAAAATGAAACCGGTTTCTGCTGCTAGTACTTCCCTAGATGCTGTCTCTCCCCTGCAGAGGCACATGAGCAGAAAGTGATTTGTGTCTAGAATTCACAACGGATAAAACTAAAGGCATTCCTTGCTCCTTCTTTATATCAGTTATCTACTGCTGCATACAAAATTAATGTACAATTTAACTGCTTACAGCAATAACATTTATTATCTCATATTCTACTGATCTAGAATCTAGGTACAGCTTAGTTGGGTCCCCTTGTTCAGGGTCTCACAGGTGTTGGCCAGAGCAACCTGAGTCATTCTGGCTCAAAACGGGGGTAGGGATGGTGAGGGAGAACAGGGAGAATTTGCTTCCAAACTCACTCACATGGCCTCCAGAGACATCAGTTCCTTGACACGTGGGTTTATTCTCAACACACAGCTCTCACCCTCCAGACTAAGAACTGTGAAAGAGAGAGAGAGACAGAACAGGCACCCAAGACAAAGCTACAGTCTCATTGTAACCTGATCTTGGAGGTGACATCCCATCATTTCTACTATATTCCATTCATTAGAAGTGAGTCACCAGGTCCAGCCCAGCCTTGAGGGGAGGGGATTACACAAGAGTGTGAATACCTGGAAGCTGAGATCACTGGGAGTCACTCAATAATCTGCCTACTACATTTCCTACATTGAAATTAGAGCTACTGGTAGTAATCTGACAGTTTACTATAGCAGATTATGATGAGTTATCTATCAGATGGAAATCTTAACTCAAATAACAGGCACCCAAATGGAAACAGGACTTAGCAATGTGGGAATGTATTCTCTCCAGTAACTGCCAAACTGCTGAAATGCCAAACTTTTTCTTGCAAAACATGGGCAAGTTTCAGTGTTGGGTGATTCAGTGGCTCAGCCCTATCAGCAGGGTATTCAGAATCTTTCTCTGTCTCCTCTCTGCCATCCACTACATTCACTATACACTAAGACTAGTTTCCCTCTTGGTTGTTATGTAGCTGCCAGCAGCACCTGGCACAACATGGTTCCTTGGAATACAAGCATGGAATATAAACAAGATGGCCATTTAAAATGATTTCAGCATGAACAGGGCTACTAATTAATAGTTGAAAGAGTACACAAGGCTTAAAGCAGAACTTCCGCAAGGAAAATCAGGACCCTCTAAATGTAAGTTTTTCTCTGCAAAGCAATAGGGTCAACTTAGGTCACTGATGCATCTGTGCACCAATAACGTTCTCCAGCAGAATGATGTCATGGGCTTATTCATTCATGCATTTATCCAATGCCTACTTATTGAATGTTTTCTCCATCCTAGAACTGTGAGCACTGAAGATAGAGCAGTGAACAAAACAGACAAAAGTTCCTGACACATACAGCTTATATTCTAGTTATGATCACAGAAAATAAAACAAATAAGCCTGCTGGAGAATGATGAGTTGTGCTAAAGAAAGCAAGGAATGGGATTGGAGAGTGCAGGAGAGGAGAGAAGTGCAACTTTAAGTGGCTGGGGAATATCTCACTGAGAAGGGGATATTTGAGCAAGGTTTTAAACAAGGTCAGGGAGAAGTTATGGATTGCTGGTAGAGTGGTCTTCTAGGACTGGGGGTGAGGGTTGTGGGGTAGGGAGCAGTGGCAGTGAGAACCAGAGGTCCTGGGTAGAATTTAGGACCAGTGAACTGGCCAGAGGCTGAAAGAGAGTGAGCAAGGGGAAGAGGAGAAGATGAGGTCCCAGAGGGAATGGGAGCCGGATCATGGAGGGAAACAGAGGTCATCGTAAAGAGCCTTATTTTACCTTGAAAGAAATAGGAGTCATTGGAGGGTTTACAGCAGAGAAGTACCATGCTCTGACTTTTGTTTTAACATGATTCTCGATGGCTGCTGTGTTGAGAATAGAATAGGGACAAATGAGTGTAGGCAATGATAAGTTATTCAGGAGGTTGTTGTGATAATCCAAGAACGAGGTGATGGTGGATGCAGGAGAAATGGTCAGATCATGATATGGTTTGAGAGCAGAGCCTATAGCACAGGCTAATGAATTATTTGAGAAGAGAGAGAAATGTAAACTGTGGCTTCAAAGTATACTTCGTTTTCTAAACTGAAATAATGGAATTTCTACCAATTACAGTGGGAAAACCACTGAAGGAGCAGGTTTGGGAAAGGATGGGAGAAAAGAAAGGAGATCAGGAGTCTGATTTTGGATATGCTGTGTTTGAGATACCTGTTAGACAACCAAGTGAAGATGTCAACAAGCTAATGGAGACATGAGTCTGTGGTTAAGAGACAGGTCTGGGCTGTACATATGAACTTATAAATCATCAGTCAGCTGATCACCCGGGGAATGGTGCCATAATGGAGACTCAGTGCTGGTCTCTGCTGCTGGAAGATCAGGCACTCAGTAGTGATCATAGCCAGGTCAGCCTTGGTGAGTGGAAATCCATGTGATTCAGCCCATGTGTACCTCTACTCCTGCCACAATGGCCACTTTTTTCATGAGCCCGTTGGGAGATGACAGGGGTGGCTGGGGAAAGAAACTGACTGGTGTCCAGTGAGCATTCACATGGGGCACAAATATCTTCACATTTTTTGCCTATTCAGAGAGGTCTATCCACATACGTCCCCAAATTTCCTTGTCACCAATTCTCCAGTCATATTCCTTCCAGGTCCCTGACCATCCATCCAAACCATTGGCCACTACCCATGAATCCGTATATAATTGGCCATCTGGCCATTTCTCTTTCTGAGAAAGGGAATAACCAGGAGCTTTGCTCAAAGTTCTGTCTACTGGGAGAATTTCCCTTCACCACCGTCCTTCGGCGATGTTCCAGAGAGGGGCTGTCGTGCTGCAGCTCTCCATTTTGAGGTATTGCCTGCATATCATGCAGAATCATCTTCTCTTCCTCTGTCAACTGACCACAGGGAACTCCTCATGAGACCACTTGTGAAGACTGGGAGAGAGGAGGCAGTTTGGCAGGAGTGGGGACCATGGGCATTTGGGTAACTTCTTGAAACTTACTCTACCTTGAGAGGGACTGCTGAGGTCCAATTGTACATACACTGCTTCCATTTGATCATGGAGTATTGGCTGTGCATGCACAATTTTATGGTTTGGTGGATCAGATAACACCCAGTTTATGATGGGCAGCTCAGTTCACGTGGTAACTTGGTGGCCAAGGGTTAAGAATTCAGTCTCTACTAAGGCCTGGTATCAGGCCAAGAGCTGTTTCTCAAAAGGAGGGTGGTTATCTGTGGAAGATGGCAGAGCTTTGCTTTGAAAGCCTAAGCGTCTGTGCTGTGATTCACCTACAGGGGCTGCCAAAGACTCCAAACAGCATCCCAATCTGCCATTATCAGAACTTCTGTATCATATGACCCAAACAGCAGAGCACAGAAGCCTGGACCTGTTACAGAATCTTCTCTTGTTCTGGGCCCCACTCAAAACTAGCAGCTGTTCAGGTCAATCAGTAAATGGGCCAGAGCAACACACCCAAATGAGGTATATGTTGCCTCCAAAATCCAAAAAGACTCACAAGGCATTGTGCCTCCTTTTGGTTGTAGCAGGAGCCAGATGCAATAACTTTCCTTCACCTTAGAAGGGATATCTTGATGCCACACCACTAGACCTTAGAAATTTCACTGAGGTAGAAGGCCCCTGAACTTTTGCTGGATTTATCTCTCACCTCTGACATGAAAATGTCTTACCAATAAGTGTAGAGTAGTTGCTGCTTCCTGTTCACAAGGTCCAATCAGTACAATGTCATCAATGTAATGGACCACTGTGATATCTTGTGAAAAGTCAAGGTGATTAAGATCCCTGAAAACTAATTTATGACCCAGGGCTGAAGAGTTGATCTGCCCCTGAGGTAGGACAGTGATGGTATATTGCTGGGCTTGCCAGCTAAAAGAAAACTGCTTTTGATAGTCTGTACTAACAGGTATCAAAAAACAAAAATGCATTTGCCAGATCAATAACTACATACCAGACAACAAGGGACATGTTAATTTGCTCAAGCAAAGAAACACATCTTGTACAGCAGCTGCAATTGGAGTTTCTACCTGGCTGAGCTTACCATAATCCACTGTCATTCTCCAAGATCCACCTGTCTTCTGTGCAGGCCAAATAGATGGGTTGAATAAGGATTTGGTGGAAACGACTATGCCTGCATCTTTCTAATCTTTGATGGTAGATTAATCTCCATAATACCTCCAGGAATCTGGTCTTGTTTTCGGTTTACTATTTTCCTAGGTACCTGCAATTCTAATAGCCCCACATCCCACATCCCTCATTCCACAGGTCAGGAAATCATTGTGGGGATTCTGCTAATTGCTGAGTGTATCTATTCAAATTATGCATTCAGAACAGAGAAAATAAATGCAGGGTGGGTTCAGGGCCCACTGTGAAATGGACCTGAGCTAAAACTCCATTCATTACCTGATCCCCATAAGCCCTTACTCTGACTTGTGGACCACAGTGACTGTTCAAAGTCAGTGTCCAGTAGTCCTTGAAAGTTCTCGTTATTTCCTTTTCCCCAATGCAGTTACCCTGGTAAAAGGCCATAGGCCCATTCAGGGGAAACATGGAGAAAGATACATTTTTGGCAGTGTACTGGGGCCCTTCCTCAATGGGAACCAGCCTCCCCTTCATTCAAGGGGTTCTGGGTCTGTAAACTGTCTCAAGTATGGAAATTGACTGGAAATTGACTGACTTTATGTTTTTATTATTTGAGTTAGATTTTTGTTCATCTGGCCTAGAACTTTTCTGCTTATACAGATCAAGTAAGAATTTGGTAAGCTTCCTAACTATTTCACTTCTAGTAACCCTATGATCAACCAGCCAACACCATAAGTCTCTGTGAGTCAGTGTATCCTAATTACTGCTTTGACCCTTTTGTCCATTACAGTAACCATGCCCACTTTGCCTTTGGTGGTTGAACACTGCCATTTGGTCCCTGTCACCCCAGGATCCAATTACAGTTGACCTTTGAACAACACAGGTTTGAACTACACGGGTTCACTTACATGAAGGTTTTTTTCAATAAATACAATACTATGTGATCTGTGGTTGGTTGAACCCATGGATGAGTAACTGCTGACACAGAGGGCCAACTATAGGTTTTGAGTATCCTTGAATTTTGGTATCCTCAGTGGGTCCTGGAACCAATCCCCTGGTTACTGAGAGACAACTGTACTCCCACTGCATTTAGATTTCCCAATTCAGTGACTGTAGCTCCCACTGTGAGGTCTGGTGCACAGAGAAGAGCAATCACAAAGCTCTTCAAGGATACCAGGGCCCCCCTCACAATTCATTTTTCAAAGTATTGGTCAAAGTTATGTCTTCTGGACCCTCAAAGTATGGGTGAGGAGGTCTTAAATGACAAATCCACTCTAACATGTCAATCTCCCTAAGCCTAAGAATCCTTTCATATACATTAAACAAAGACAGGTCCAGCATTTTTAATTTTCCCACCATGAGCCACCTTTTTGTGTCCTATGTTTCAGTCAACCAATGAAACTAACTATTCGAGCCTTTCCTAACTCTGTGAGCTACAACATTAAGTGCAGAATATTTGCTTATTGTGAGCCCATATCAGTAAGTTCAGCCTAATCCAACTTTGTGGTCCTCCCATCATTATCCTACACCTTTAATATCCATCCCTACACTGTTCCCCTTATTTATGTCTGTATAAATTAGAAAATTCAAATAGTTCTTCAGGCATGTAAGACACCTCCTTATCGGTCACACTTTGTACCTCACCTTTAGGTGTTTTGTGGGACTTCAGGAGTAGTGGGGGTGGTTCCTGAAGAAAACCAACATTGTCTTGCCTGGCTGCCTCAGTGGCAGTGCAAGGTTAGTCACCTCAGGTGAAAGTGGAGTGACTTCTTCCACAGGGGAGAAGGAGGGTGCTTCCATTGAGGGTGGGGAGGACTCTCCCACTGGCACAAAAGACTTTTCAGAATTTAGGAGCTCAGTGACCCTAGCTTCATCAAGGTCTCCCCACACATCCCCATTCCAACTTATAGAATCCCATTCTTTCCCAATCAGTGCCTTCAATTTAAAAGTAGACATTTTGGGAGGCTGGGAATTCAACTTGCATTTTAATTGAGCTTATTACAACATGAGATTTTGCATTTAATTTTTATAAATCTCAGCCCTGTGGCTATAGTAGAGAAGATATCCTTCATGGCATACATAGAAACTTTTGGGTTTCTTATGTTGGCACTTGAGCTGGGAATCTGAATCCCTGAGCTCATCCTATTCTTTCACCACTTTGTCCAGCAATATTAGAAACAACCAGCCAACTTTATTATACTTGTTAGTGTTCCCAAAATGTTTGAAAATATCATATACACAGTCATCCAGATCCTTTCTTCTTATAAGTAGTTGATTAAGAGAATCCACTGGTGATATTTTCTGTATCTCCATTGCCAGATCATACCATGGACTATTAGTGCTCTCTTTACTACTGGATACAGAGTCATTAGCATCTTTCAATCTAATCAGATTAGAGCACCAATTCCAAAAACCCCAAAGCCAATTCAGAAAATTAATTCTCAACATTCTGTTCCTTGAGTCACTCTTGACACCAAAATCTGTATTAATCAGGGCTCTCCAGAGATTTATTATAAAGGAATTGGTTCACATGATTATGGAGGTTGGAAGTCTGGATTCAGGAGAGATAATGGTATAGTTTCAGTCCAAGTCCAGAAGTTTGGTAGGCAGGGGAGCCAATGGTGTTAGTTCCAGTTCAAATCCAAGTTTGAGGGCTGGAGAAATCTGACATCCCAACTTAAAGACAGTCAGGCAGAGAAAGAAAATTCTTTCTCACTCAACTTTTTATTCAATTCAGTCCTTCAGTGGATTGAGTGAGGCCCATCCACATTGAGGAGGGCAATCTGTTTTACTCAGTCTGTCAGTTCAAATGCTAATCTCATCCAGAAACACCCTTACAACCATACCTAGAATGTTAACCAATTATCTAGACACCCTGTGGCCCAGTCAAGATGAGACATAAAATCAACCATGACAATACATGACATTGTATTGACAATACAATGTAGAGTGTCAAATATAAATAAATTTAGCAAAAGCATCTGTCCTACCTATAGCCAATCCCTTGCTCTCATATTCAATATCCACTCACTAGACCCTCTGGTTCCCAATGTCACCTCCCCAAGGTTTCAAATTTCCTTCCTTTCCTTTCAAATTTTCCTTCAAATTTGCTTGAGTCCTCATCAGAAATTATTGTGACTGAATGGGAACAATGTAACTATAACAAGAGCTACCAATTTAGTGAGTGTTTTACATACCACATACTGTATTAAAAAGTTCACTAATGTATTGTCTAATTTATTGTCATAAGTAGGGCAATAAAATAATTAGCCCCCATTTAACATGTAAGGAAATTGAATCTCAAGCATGTGAAATAGGACAGGTAATAATCTAACCTCAAGAGTTAAGCTCAGAGCCAGGATGGTAACCACTCTATCATGATATCTTCTCATAGGTCTAGGTTCTGTTTGCTAAGATCCACCAGGTTAAGGAAGGGTAAAGGTGGGTGCAGAAAGAGAGGCACAGCTTATGACCAGAGGTTTGTATTATCAGACTGAGATTATTAGCATAGAAGTGAAGGTCTAGAGTGAAGAATAATAGGAATAGAGCTTATTCTCCAAATAGAGAGATAAGGTAGGACTTTACTGTTCTAATAAGAAAGGGAGGGGCTTCCCTGGTGGCGCAGTGGTTGAGAGGCTGCCTGCTGATGCAGGGGACATGGGTTCGTGCCCTGGTCCGGGAAGATCCCACATGCCGCAGAGCGGCTGGGCCCATGAGCCATGGCCCCTGAGCCTGCGCGCCCAGAGCCTATGCTCAACGGGAGATGCCACAACAGTGAAAGACCCGTGTACAGCAAAAAAAAAAAAAAAAAAAAAAAAAAAAAAAGGAAGATTTCCAGGCCCAGATGATGGGTGATGGGGGAGGAAAGGAAGAATCCAAGAAGACCCTGAAGAAGAAGCAATGGCATTTGCTTTAGAGATAAGATGAGCAGAAGCAGCTAAACCTCAGTGGATGGCTTCATATCACCAGCAATGCTTTTTGAGCTTTTGATAACTGCTCACCTCCTTCACACAGCAGATTTTCACACCCACCTGTGGCCTCTGCATGTGCTATTATCTCCATTCAGATGAAGAAATGTGATTCTTAGAGAAGTTAAGAAATTGTCACCCCAATGTTCATTGCAGCACTATTTACAAGAGCCAGGACATGAAAGCAACCTAAATGTCCATCAACAGAGGAATGGATAAAGAAGATGTGGTACATATATACAATGGAATATTACTCAGCCATAAAGAACAAAATAATGCCATTTGCAGCAACATGGATGGACCTAGAGATTGTCATACTGAAGGAAGAAAGTCAGACACAGAAAGGCAAGTACCATATGATATTGCTTATATGTGGAATCTAAAAAATGGGTACAAATGAATTTTTTACAAAACAGAAGTAGAGTCACAGATGTAGAAAACAAACATGGTTACCAGGGGATAAGTGGGGGAGGGATGAATTGAGAGATTGGGATTGACATATAAACACTATTATATATAAAATAGATAACTAATTAGAACCTACTGTATAGCACAGGGAACTCTACTGAATATTCTGTAATGAGAATATGAGAAACAAATCTAAAAAAAGAGTGGATATATGTATTTGTATAACTGATTCACTTTGCTGTACACCTGAAACTAACACAACATTGTAAATCAACTATACTCCAATAAATTTTTTTAATTTAAAAAGTAAAATAAAAGAAATTGTTTGAGATTGAATGAGTAATAAGTTAATTTCAAGAAAAAAGAATGACATGAAACCTTGTAAGGTGCTATTCTGAATCGTGTGGTATGAAATTTGCCTTTCAACACCCAAACCTGATTCTCTTATTATCTGGCAATTTGGAGAAGCATAGTCCATCAGTACAGACCCACATCTCTGATTACTCAGCCCCTGTGCAGTAGCAAGCTGAATATTGGTGGCCAGGAGTGGAGAACACCAGCAGAATCCTGCAGGGGACTGGAGTACCTGGGGGCCCCTGATGGCTTGGGTGTCATTAACAGGGGTAGGACAGTGTTGACAACAAACCAGGAATGCATTGTGATGTGATGCCCTGAGAAGGTCAGTTTTGGAGTCAGACAGAACTGTGTCCAAATCCTGACTCCTCCTTTAACGAGCTGTATAACCCAGGGAGGTCACTTAGACTTTTCATAAGTCTCAGCATCCTCACCTGTAACATGTGGCTTGTGATGCCTCCCTCATAGGACTACTGTAAGGACCATCCATCCTGTGTGTAATGTTTCAGGCACACAGTGTTGCTCCCAAGCAGTAAATTTGATTGTTGTCTACTTCACCACAGAGCCCAGAGCCACCTTTGTGGGTGTCTTAATCCACTGAGCTGCTGTAACAGAATACCATAGGCTGATGTGCTTATGAACAACAGAAGTTCATTTCTCATAGTTCTGGGAGGTAGGCATCCAAGATCAAGTAGCCAGCAGATTCAGTGTTTGGTGAGAACCCCCTACTTCCTTGTTGCAGTCTGCCAACTTCTCTTTTTACTGAATCTGCATGTGGCGGAGAGCAGAGCAAGGCAGCAAGCTCTCTGATGACTCTTAGAAGGGTACTAATCCCATCATGGGGACCCCACCCTTATGACCTCATCTAACCCTCATCACCTCCCAAAGGCCCCACCTCGCAATACCATTGCATTGGAGGACAGGGTTTCAACATATGAATTTGGGGAGAGAAAACATTCAGTCCATTACAGTGGGGAAACTGGAGAGGTCAGAATTTTGGAAACAATAGCCAGACCCTCATGTGTACCTGTGTGTGTGCATGCACACACATGTGCAGTACTGCCCAGTAAGAAACATCCACCTCCAATACTTGACTGGATCTCAAGCCTGGCAGCCTGAGAGGGGCCAGGACAGGAATTGTTATCACAATTTCAGGAAAGAGTAAACAGAGGCTGACTTAGGTAGAGGAAGATGTCCAAAGTCTCCCAGATACAGGTGATACTTCAGATATGGCTTCTCCCCTTTTCTCAGTGCAGACAAATTGGCAAGGTGAGTGAGCCTTGCTGTCCTAACCTGGAAAGTGGGGAGAAGGGAAAGAGGTGGAAATAAATAAGTCAACATGTTTTATCACATATTTGCTGTGGTGCAGGGCACAACCCCAGGTTCCAAGAGCACAGTGGTGAATAGGACAGTTGGCAGCCTTGCCCACCTGGAGCTTACACTCAAGTGGAAAATGCATGTAAACTGCTTGTACTGTGAGCATATAATTAATTTCCAATAAATGCTACCTATTGAAGGAAGGTCAAGGGGTCAACAAAAGCACAACTTAATTGTTTCCTCTCATTATATTCCCTCTCCCAGTCTTGATTTCTTCTTCCTATTAATGAGCTAGATTTACATTTAGGGCAATGACAGGAATATAAAGTAATGGCAGAGGCTAATACAGTCAGCATATGAATATCTTTGCATTTGAGTTTATTGCAGGGCCATGCAAGAAGACCGGTGACTTGTGCCCCCCCCGCAAAAGAAAAACCCCAAACTCCCTGAAGGGTTTCAGCAAAGCATTTTTAAAGGCAAGGTAAGGGAATGGTGAGGTTGGTTGTTGCAAACCTCTTGGTTCAGGAATCCTTTGTCCACGTAGGTCAGGTCACAATGTTCCTGTAAACCTAACAAAACAAATGCTATTCTCTGTTCTGCAACTTTTTACTTCTATGTGAATGGAAAAGTGTTACACTCTGAAAGGCCAGAGCCTGGAGAATAGGCTATTCTGTATACTTCAGGCTCTAGGCAACATTCTTAACTCCAAGCAAAAGCGATAGCATACAAAGGTTAAAAGTATAAGAAACAGATGTAATATGGAGTCAGATTTGTTCTCACCTGTTACAAGAGAGATTAAGTGGTTGGCCTCAAGTCACAGAGCAAATGAGTGGCAAAGACCAGCTCCCCACCTGGGCAAGTTTAACTCAGAAGCTCTGGGACCATTTCACCTTTGCCTGCTTCCTTGGAAACAGTCAAACCTACAACCCCAAATGTGAGTCTTGTTTGTTTGTTTGTTTTGGAGATTTACATAGATAAGCCCATTTCTGTAGAGGCCACATCTGGGCTCATCCAAAATTTCCTGGAAAACTAGGAGAAAAAAATCATTTTTAAGTTCAAGCAGCATCCTGGCACTGGCAAGTGTTTGCAAAGAAAGGGCTCTTTGTCTCTGGTGTTGCACCATGGCCATAATCTCATTTTCAGCTAATCAATTCATATACAGTAAAAAGCCTAATGTGATTTCTCATTAGCAGAGGGCCATAAAGAAGCCAGTTCCGTGGCTACACTAAATCCCAAAATGGCTGGCACCTCTCAAAGGGCGATTATCAAATTGGCTGGCATTAATCATTTTTAATGACCAATTTGTGGGTTTTTTTACTTAAAAAAAAATGGGTGGGAGGGGAGCCTTGTCTGATTACTGGTATAAAAGAAAACAGGCAGGTTTAGTAAAATCTCATTTAAAAAAAAAAGTGGGAGAGAACTAAGTAGGGGGAAGGGTTAGGAAAAAAAGAGAAGCCTGAGTCACCTTTGTCAGGTATTTAGCTGTGACCAGCAAAACAGACCATCAAGAGGATGTCTTTCAGCAGAGGCCTTCAGTGGGGGTCATCAATGGCCCCTTTATTTGTGAACGATGGATTATTTTAAATAAATTACAGAGCACTTTCGCTGAATAAACAGCGTCTCAGTGGCTGTGGTGTGCTGTACATGCTTAATTGCGCCACAGAAAATCCTAAAAGACTCTTGAGCCTGGGGCCGGGCTTTGAGTTTGCTGATAGGACCTGAGTCCTCAGGTGGGGCCCAGATGGTTTGGGGCTGAAAGGCAGTGCCCTAGAGAAGAAAACAGTGAGCCTAATCGGGAATATATACTTATAATATTTCGGAAAACCACAGGGATGGAGGGTGCCCAAAACTGCACAAGGAGGCCTCAGAAGTGAGCCATCTGCGTGTCATTTTTATTTGCCTTTGATATGTTAAATGCCCCCGATGTTTATGGCGTGGAAGCCCACTCAAACATTGCAAAGATTCCTTGGCCGAAGCAAGAGGTCTCTCTTCCTCCTTTGCTCCCCTCCCCCAACACACACAACACCCCCCCCTCCCTCCATAAACCCTGTTACTGTCCTTTATTTGACCAAAAGGTCTACCGTGAGAATTGCACCTAAAGAGAGATTTTTAGATCCTTTTTAAGAATTGCAGCACAATCTGACCTTGTTTTAGAAACAGGTTAAAGTGATTTATTATGTGAGGACCCAGAGTGACTACAGGCAGGAGTCAGGCTAATGCTGGAAGCAGGAAAGGGCATTGAGCCCTTCCCAAGGAACCCAGCCTCAGGCAGGGAGTCTGAATAAGAGATGGTGAAGAGCTCAGGGCACAAGCAAATCAAGTCAGGAGAACACTTATCGCTCTGTTTTGTGGGAGGCATGGGGTATTAATTTTGACAGCCAGTATTACAGAAAGTAAAATGACTGTCATTTGCTAATATCCCCCAAATTGAATTGCAACAAGCAAGCAGCTACTGGTCACCCTGATGAACTGCAATCAAGGAAAAAAAAAAAAAGAAGAAAAAGGATACAGTCAAGCCTCACAAAAATCATAGACTCAGGCTTTCTCTTGAGAATTGCAACACATACAACTTTAATAAGGGACTTACCACCCTCCCCCAAACGAAGCTGTGAAATACTTCCCCAAAGGTGACACAATTAATTGCATTTGCAGTTAACATAATTAAAGTGTAGCTGAAACACTGGCCTGCACCTAATAAATCTCAAACGTTAAGAGGGATGATCAGGTTGATAGATCATTGGGTTGCACCACATGAGAAAGGATATAAAAGCCCAAGATCATGGGAAAGGATGAGGCATTAATGAGGGATAAAAAGGGAGCCCAGTAACCTTAATTTAAATATCACAATTACTTTGAGACCTCTCCTTATCATTTAATTTTGCATAGAACTGTACAGACTGCTTAAAGATGTTCATTTTGAACTTGTTAACTCACTCCCACAGAAGATGGTCTGTCTCAAACTCAGTATGTCAGTTGTGAGCCCCTAATCTTTGTTCCATAAATCAGTAAGATTGAGTTAGTTAATAATGATGCCTATACTCAAAGAACTTATAATAAGGTGGAGAAGTAGGCCATATACAAAAGAAAAATCAATTCTTCCAAAAAGGTGCCAGGTAGAAACTGTAAAATCTATACAATGGTTATAATCTTGGACAAGTTACTTAAATTCTCTGAGAATTAGGTTCCTAATATACAAATGAAGAGAACACTACCCAATTCAACATTCAAAATGTTGTTTTAAGGATTAAGAACAGAACAAAACAGTGTGTTTGGTGACTGAGATACAAGTCTTTATTCAGAGCTGAGGGGACTGAGAGATGATGTGGCAACAGCAGCCTACTTCCAGATCACAGAAGACCTTAAAGGCTGAACCGTGGACTCTTTTCTGAGAGCAAAGGGGAGCCAGGCATGGATTTTGAATTTGGCAGTGAGTGGTATTACCAAAGCTGGTATTATTACAGGAAGTGGTCCCTTAATGAAAAGAAAAAAAGAATGTGAAGCAGGAGCAGAGATGTAGGTGTTTTATTGCAACTGTGTAGGCATGAATGCAGAACTGGACAGGGCATTTACAGTTTGATTAAAAATGAGAGAACAGGAAGCAAGAGAAGGCAATGGACAGGGGAAAGTCAAATCTGAATTTGAAATGTGATGCCTGGGGCTTTGGGAAAGCTCATTCATTCACTCATTTATTGATCAAACTAAATTTAATGACCAGCTGTTATTGCCAGTTACTGTGCTAGAGAAAAACAAAGAATAGCCTGACAGTCATGCAAATAAATAAATGCAACATGTGTCTTATAATTTGTATAGATAAGTGCACACAAAGAGAATATGAATGTGGCCATATTGAACTCTGAAAAGTCAGGAAAAGCCCCCCAGAGGTAAGGTGTTATTGGAGCTGAATCTAGAAGATTCCCTAGGAACAGCATCCAGCCAGAAGGAATAGCATATACAAGAACATGGAGACATGAACTTGAATGTTGTCTTTGAGAAATGTGGAGAAGTTCAGTATAGTTGGATTTTAAGTTGTATGAACAGGAAAATGAAGCTGGAGAGGTCGGTGGAGGTCAAATCATGAAGGTTTTTATGCACCATGACAAAGACTTTACATTTTATTCCTTAGACCACAAGAAAGCCAATAAAGGCTTTCAGTGTTCTAAGCAGAAACAGGGCCTTCAGACTGAGAACTAATATCAAAAGAAAGATGTTAATTTTGATTTCAAGCATGTTGAACTGGAGGAGACATCCAAGTCATCCACATGGAAATGTTCGGTATGTAGTTATGGAAATAACTCTAGTCTGTAGGGAAGTAGCCAGGTTGAAAGATGAATTTTGAAGTTGCTGCATGAAGGTGACTGGTGAAGATTTCAAAATGGCTAAGCTATCTGGCGGAAGGTACAGAGAGAGAAAAAAAGAGGATCCTGAACTGAATTGTGTAAACTGCATACTCAAGAAGAAGGAAGGCGAGCAGACAAAAAAGGTAGAAGGAAAACCGGCACACTGGAGTGGGAAAGAAGCCCAGGAGGAGAGGAAATCGGCAGGTTTACGATAATCAAAGGAGAAAGACAAGGACTAATAAAGGAGCTGAAACAACCTAAAGTTGGACAGAGTCTGCAGGATGCTGAGCTTGGCAAAGGGCCCAAGACAGCAAGAAACACAGCCCATCAAGTAGAGAAAACACTCCTTCCTTTAAGAAACTTAATATTTCACCTGGAAAAGCAAGGTTAATCCTCTTTTTAGAATAGCAAATAATAAAAGACAAGATATAACTCACTCTATAGTGTGTAGTGCCTTGCTAAGAGCTGCAGATAATCTGAGAAGGGCAAGTTTTAATATCAGGAAAGTTCAGGGATGAGTTTGTCTTGCCTTGGCCTTAAAGGACAGGAAAGCACTGGCTGGGGAAACAAGATTACAATAGGCCATTCTAGCAGAAGGAAATTCCTGAGCCAAGGCCAAGAATCAGGAATGACTGTGGTGTTTTGACAGGACAGCTAGGAGCCCAAACTGTCAGGTAGAGAATCTGAATTTGGAAAGAGTAGGAAATAAGATAGGATAGGTTGGAATCGGCTAGAATATGAAGAGCCTTGAAAGTCAGGTAGTGACATTTGTGTTTGTTAACCCAAACTTCAGTGGGAGCAGACAGATGAGCACCATCTTTTGTTCCATTCAGTTCTGAGCCAGCTCATAGGCATCCATCCATTCATTTATTAACTCATTCTTTCAGTAAGTGAGGAGCTGGATGCCACAGCTAAGAAGACCAGGAAGGCTCAAGAAACCAAAAAAGTCCCCCATAATTTGAGTGCCAGTCCAGGATGCTTTCTCTACATCTCTCCACTTTCTTTTCTGAGTTCTCAACAGACTCTCCTTTAACAATCCCTTCATGACAATCTTGGCTTTTTGTAACATGCACCTCAAAACTCTCCCAGCCTCTATCCATTACCCACTTCCACATTTTTAGGTATTTGTTACAGCAGCACCCACTCCTTGGTACCAGTTACCATCTTAGTCAGCTCAGGTATAACAAACACTATAGACTGTGTGGCTTAAAAAAAAGAAGAAAAAAAAAAAAAAGCATTCATTTCTCATAGTTCTGGAGGCTGAGAAGTCCAAGATCAAGGTGCTGACAGATTTAGTGCTTAGTGAGGGCTCTCTTCCTGGCTTGTGCACAGCCACCTTCCTTCTGTGTGTTCACATGGCCTTTTCTTGGTGTGTGTACATAGAGAGGATCTCTCTGTCTTCCCTTTCATTTGAGGCAATAATCCCATCAAGAAGGTCCTATTCTCATAACCTCATCTAAATCTAATTACCCCCTAAAGACCCCACCTCCAAATGCTGTCACATTGGCAGTTAGGGCTTCAACATATAAATTTGAAAGGGACACAAACATTTAGTCCATAACCTTATGTCTTGTTTCACTGAGACAATAGAAATAAAAAAGAGCTTCCACACACCCTGACCAGATACACCAATCTGCTGGCATAGATACCCAAATATTTTGTCTCCTCCACTGTTTTTAAGAAGGACCTGATCATGCTCCTGGTTAGAGTTAAGCTAAACTTAGGACAACCCCACAGGGCTCTGGTTGTCCTGGAACATTTCCTCTAGGAGGTAAGATGGGAAGGATGGGAGGATTTGTCAGTAGAGGGGAGAGAGTACAGGCATTTAGACATGTTGATCTTGTTTGGGGAGCTGTTTGGGATCCTTTTGACTGGAGTGTGCCTGGGTAGACAAGCAAGTCTTTGTTGTGGAGGGTGGAAGTATTTCCTTGCAAAATGGCAAATGTACCGGCATTGTAGTCAAACTCCCTTCGTTTTAAACCTCAGCTCTGCTACTTACCAGCTGGCTACTTTAGCAGAGTTGTTTTTCACATTGGAGAATGAGAGCCTTGTTTACTCTGATTCCTTTATTCCCAGGGCTCAGTGCAAATAGCACCTGGAAATATAACAATAGTGTTTAAAACACAGAATCTAAAGTCACACTCCAGGTTGGACTCCTAATGCCACCCTTTAACTAGCAGTGTGATCTAAGGCCAACTATTAGCTTGTCTAAGCTTTGATTCCCTCATCCACAATATCAGGCTAATAATAGTACATTTCTTATCTAATTGAAGGATAAAATTAGAGAATACATATAAGACATTACACAGCACCTAACTCATAGTAAGTACTCAACAAATGCTAGTTATTGATATGATATTTTATTTTAGGGCATTATAATTGTATTTTTTCACCAAGCGATCATCTATTTCTTTCCTGTAACACAGTTTCCATAAGCCCTACCTCTATGAATTTTGAGGACAAATATTTTCTATGTAGATAAGCTGAGTTTGTCACATAATAGGTTCTTTTTTGTCCTGTTTCTCCTACCATGTTCTGCAACTTAGCCAAAGAGCAGAAGTTAAATTCAGCCAGGTGTGGGTGGCAGGCCCTTGTTTTTAGCCCCTCCATGAAAAACAAATTTCTCCATCTCTCCTTTAGGAGGGTTCCTGCTGTTCTTGCCCTTGCTTTCTTCCTTTCCTTTACTGCCTTGTCTGAGCACTAGGCCGCGGGTGGGGGGCTTGCCTTCAACTCCACTCCAAGCTCTAAGATTACTGTTTTCATTTCCCCGACTGCTTGGTGACCGCGATGTGGCCCTCAGGGTGAGGGAGCCCGGGAGAGGGTGTGACCAGCGGGGATTCCATTAAAATACAGAGCAGTCATGCAGGCCTGGCTGTTTGGCTCCTTCCCGCCTGCTCTCACCATCCCGCCCCCAAATATGATCATAACAGCACAGAGCTATAAAGTTGCTTTTCATAGCATGCATTGCCCGGCTCCCTAACAAAGTTCTGACTGTAAAGAAGAAAAGGAGGACATTGTAAGGAGGGGATTAAGGGCAGGAGTGGTGAAGAGAGGTAGTGTGGTATGGTGGAAAGATCCCCAATCCATGAAGCTAGACTCCATGATTCTTGCTGAATTCTGCAGCCAGCTGACTCTCTAATTTGAAGCAAGTCTCTCCTTCTTGGATCTCAGGCTCTCCATTTGTAAAATGAGGGTCTAGGTTGAGATTGTTTTAGTGTCCTTTCCAGCCTCTGAATGCTGGAAAAATGTTGCTTGACACCAAGCAGAACAGGAGGATGTGATGTCTTCTTGTGTCATGACCTGCTACTCAGAAGTACTTTAGCTTTTAACAAGCCCTGGGGTTTGGGGTTTAGAATGGTAACACCAAGCTGTGGCTTTTGAGCCGCAGACATCTGGGTCATTTTGATCTGCCTTAGTTGTCACTGAAACACTCAGATTGTTTGGAGGCTTATTCATGGCACAGCACCAGTCCCCTGAAGATA
The DNA here is from genome assembly GCF_011762595.2 of Tursiops truncatus. Lineage (NCBI taxonomy): Eukaryota > Metazoa > Chordata > Mammalia > Artiodactyla > Delphinidae > Tursiops > Tursiops truncatus. Next base: position 40,502,273 of record NC_047038.1, read on the forward strand.
TTAGTAAGCATCTTCTAACATGTACTAAATGCTTAATGACTGTTTATTGAATTAATGAATGAGCACATGGAGCAGGCTGGAAATAGGTTCTTTTTCTTCAATCATTATTCATTCATTCATTAATCATTATTTATTGAGTGATTATTGTGTGCCAGAACCTGGACATACACACTAGACAACAAACAAGAAAAAGACCCTGCCCTCATGGTGTCCACATTCTAACAGGAAAACTATATATGAAAATATATGAATGAAAAAATAATTGCTTGTTGGATGGTGGTAAGTGCCTGAAGAAAAATAAAGGAGGGTAAGGGTAGAAGTGTAATTAGGGGAGGACTCCAGGTAGAAATAGTATCAAGTACAAAGTCCCTGAGGCAGGAGTCAGCCTGGTGCATTTAAGAAATAGCATGGAGGTCTGTGTGGTTGGAGCTCAGTGAGCAAGGTAGAGATGCATAGGTGATGATGTCAGAGGGTTGGCGGTGGGTAGAGATCATGGTGAGGAGTTGAACTTTAATGAAGGTTGGCATCCAGGGGGTGGGTTTGGAGCCAAGAAGAGACAGGATGTGGTATACTTTAAAAGGCAAATCTTGGCTATAAGAATTGGCCAAAGTGAGAGAATAGTATTAGTGGGGAAATCAACTAGGAGGCTACTGAAATAATCCAGGAAAGAAATGATATTGAGTTAGACCATCATAGTGAGGTAGAAGTAGTAAGAAGGGTTCAGATTTAGAGCATATTTTGAAGACTGAACCAGTTCAATTGGCATCTATCCTGTACTACCACCTCTTCGATGATTGGTAACTTCCTTCTCCAACTATATCATAAGTTTCTTGAAGGCAAGTGTTCTGTGTCATATTTCCATGTAGCTATCAAATTCTTGGCATATTTGTTAAACAACATGTAGATGCCCAATAAACCTCTGTTCATTCAATTCAGTTTAATCAATATTTATTAAGCATCAAGCTCCAACCTCATCTCCCAGCCCCACAAGCCAGCATCACAGTTACTCAAGCCAATTGGCTTCTATTTCCATATCTTTGGAAGAAGGAACTGGGGTGGTTGATAGAGTGAAACATAGGGTTAAAGAAAGATTTGTTCCCTTTTTTAATGATGGGGAAGAAATAAATATGTTTAAATACCAATAGGCAGTAGCTGTTAAAAAGAGGAGATGTTGAAGAGAAGGAAAAAGTGAAAGAGAAAGTCCTGAGAGAGCCAGAAAAGCTGGATGATAAAACTTTAAAGAGGAGGAAGGGCAAGGATGCATGCTGGTTTAGAGGTTTCATGATAGAAAATGAAGAAAGTTCTCTGATGATTGTTTTTTATGTGCTGGGCATGAGCATAGAGATGGAGGTTTGAGAAGAGAGGAGAATATTTGAACTATCTCCTGGAGAAAAGACAAGAAATTTGAAAAGTGAAGCAGCATCTAGTCGCTGGATGTCATTAAGGCATCTGTTGAAGTCAATGTGCATTCATTTATAGTCGCCTTGATCTATAGGATAGAATTGATTTGACCTTGACGGAGTGTCAGCAGCCAGGCTAGGAGCAGAGACAGAGCAGATGATTAGAATCACCCAAGGTTAGTTTGTGATGTGTGTGTGACAAAACTAGAGTTGAGTCATGACGTAAAGTTAAAAGAGTTGTTGAAGTGATGAAAAGTGGAGTCTGTGTACATAGGGGGGAGAGCAAAGACAAGAGCAGTAGATTATACAGGGCAAAGAAGAGGGTCGATGAATTGGAGGGCCCAACTGAAGAACCGGAAAGTTGAGGGTAAGCGAGTGAGGAAATTGGAAGCAGGGGAGGGCTGTGGTCAGAGAGTGGGAAGTGTGAATTTTATGACTTCCAAGTTGGAGCTGTTCCAGAAAATGACCAAGTCTGGGGTGTAACCACAAAATTGAGAGAATGAAGAGACTTGGAAGTGAGAAGGACAAGGAGCAGAGGAACAAGGCATTAAACCTGTTCACAGGTTAATTCAGAAGAGCTCCCAAAAATGCTTGGGAAGTGGAGGATATGGAGACTGATGCCAACACGTGCGATGAGTGGAGGGGTCTATCCAGGAAGTGAGCCCATAGCCTTTAGGTGGGAGGACCAAAGAGGGTACCAGTGAATCAGAAGGGGCACCAAGGGAGCAGACATCATGTTTACAAATGCCTGGTTCAGCCTGCCTGGTAGAAAGGGGATTGTGTAACCCTGGACCCTGTAGGAGCCACAGTTTGGAGGGAGAGTTAGTGGAGACCTATGGGGACCTGATTCATGTGTGGACTCATAGGCATCCCTTAATCAGGATCAGGCCATGGGAAATAAGACTTGTGAGTCACCTACATCACCAACCAAAATCTTTTACTGGTTTCCAGACCACAAGGGTCCAGTGGGGGAAAGTGTAAGTGTCAAATGTAGGTATAAAGCCACCAGTTTATAATCTGAATACAGCTTTGACAGTTGGGCTAACTGGAGAGACATTGTCAGATTTTGTGGCTCATGTATGAAATGATCAGGAGCCAGTGAGCTGGTAAACATCACTGTAGTCACTATACTGGGAATTCAACAAGAAAGACCTCAAGAGACATGAGGGTGAACTGGAGAAGATGGGGAGGATTCTGAAGAGGATGGGGTCAATCTGAGTCTTGAAGGACCTCCCGGCTGTGCAGAGATGAAGGGAAAGGAGGAGAGATTCCGGGCAGTGGGAATGCTTAAACATACGTGGCTGGGCAGGAGCTACCACTTGATAACAGTATTTCTTAGAAGATGCAATGAAGTTCCCAGACATTCTGCTTGGCTTTGAGTCTCATATAATCTCATAGAAATCTCAAGGTTGAGCTGAGAGCTTTGAGGACTAATCTGTATAAGGAGTTTGGAGTAGATTGTAAGGAATGGGAAGTCATAGGGGGTTTTTGAGCAGATGTGTGATAGGATCAGAGTTGTGCTTCTGGAAGACATTGCCTGGCAGAAACAGGTGAGAGGGACACAGGGAAAGAATTGCAACAAGCAGAACATTTACAAGGCCACTGCAGTTGTCCCAGAGAGAGGCACAGAAGCCTAAGTGGGAAAGGGACTGATGGGAATGAGGAGAAGAGAGCAAACACCAGAGATTTTTACAGAGGTAGACACAACAGGTTTTGAAAGCCAAGATAAATATGAGTGATGGCTGCGAAGCCTGCTTACTGCATTATTGTTCAAATATCAGAGCCGTGTTTAGAGGCTCTAAGAGATTTGGGTCAACACAGAGATTTCTGACTCCAGCTCAAACCGAGTCAGCTGTTTACATCTTAAAAGAAGAAAATCAGACACCAAAAAGGGAAATTAACCTTTCACTCACAGAAGCCATAAACAGAATCCAAATGTGGCAGAGAATTAAACCACTGGCCATGTGTTAAAAAGAAACATGATATCATTGGCTAACAGAGACAAGACCCAACCAGGAAACAGACTCTGGTATTAAAATTCTAGCACACGGGACTTTTGGAAAATAAAATATAGACACAGAGGGATAAAAAGACTCTATCTCAAGAGATGAGGGCTGGAGAGAGACAATCTATTGAGCCACAGTCGAGAAGGCAGATGGGATAGAAGTGACTGAAACTGGGAAACGGCCACCAGAAGAAAGGTTATTGGCCACCGATGAGCAATGACACAAGAGAGATCCAAAATTGCTGCTTCAGATAGAAGCAGGAAAAACAAGAATACGATTAGTCAGGGAGTATCATTTTCTTGATGTGAGACTAGGCTCCCAGACAGCGCCTGGGTTGCTGCTGCCTCGACTCTGCTCTGCCCAGGGAGCTCTGAGCCTCGTCAGGCACACATGGGGCAAGTGATAGAAATTGCCTGTGAACTTCAGATTCCTCATCTGTATAATGAGGACTGTCGTTTCCATTTCATGGAACTGGAAATGAAAGCAGACAAGACATGTGGGGACTAAAAGGCCTGTCCAAATTGACTCCATTTTCTAACTGATTGAAAACAATGAGAATGAGAATGATACCCATTTGATATTTCTGACATCACAGCTGTCAAGTGACCTTTTTATCCGTGAAGGACCACTTTACAGGTCATATAAATATAGAGCCAGAGGAACATGAAGGAGGAAGATACTCAGTGGGCTGCTGGCAGGGTGTGTTTGTTGCCTCTACAAATTGCTTCTCCTCTTGGCAGGGCACAGGTTTCTTATGGGCAAGGACTGTGTCTTCTTTTTCTTTACATCTCAAATAACACCTAGAACAATGCCAGACACAAAATAGACACTAAATATTTGTTAAATGGATGAATGTCTATTCCATTTTTCCAGTAAACTCCACTGAGTTAGGAACCCGTGCCCATCCTCAGCATCTAGGAGGATGCCTAACCTGGGATGGAGACCCTCAATGGGTGTCCTTTCAATACATAAATGAGCAGAACTTGACATTAGTTAGGATTGCATGTGTTCATATCTGAAAGGCTCTTCTGATCTCTTTGGCGTGGTTAGAATAGACACAACACCATGTGACACAAATTTAGGTATATATTTATATATCCATCCAATATCTAAGCATATTGTACATGAATCAACACATGTGTACACATAGATGGCCATTATCCCCCAAACATGAAGATCAGTGGCATCTTTATCCATTAACTTTACTTTACCATCATTTGAATTATAGAAATAGTGAAGTTCCAGGCAATCAGATGATAAATGAATGAATAGCTGTTTTTCTACATGGCAGGCTCCATGCTAAGTGTCAAACTCTACCATGGGATATTTACAACAAGCTTGTGGAGTATAGATATATATAATTATTATCCCCATTTTATAAATGAAGAATCTGAGGCTCAGAGGAGTTAAGTAATTTGCCTAGAGTCACACAGCCCAACCATTGACCTATATTCTGTAATACTTCTTCACATGGTATTAGAAAACCACTTTAGAATAGCACTTTCTACCCTTCTCCTGTGAGAGAGGGAAGACAAAACAGACATCTTTTTCTGGCTCCATCCTTTTTTCTTTGCTTCCCTGAGGCTCCACCCCACCCCCTTGATTTGTAGTTGTCCCAGCAATTCTGTGCAGAGACCTAGAAGCTTTTGAGACACAACAGACTGTGCCTGAACTGGCTTGTAGTCAGAGGAGAGGAAGCTACAGGTAGGATCCTATTTCAACCATCAGCCATGCAAATAAGCTGATCCTGGCCACAGATCACGAACTGCTCACCAGTCGTTTCCTTAATGACTTGCTAAATTTCCTTGCATCCTCCCAGAAAGTCACACTCTTTCAAGGTCTTGTGGCTCCATCCCACCGCCCACACTGATAGCACCAGGATTCCTGAGCTGAAGCCAAATCCCAGTTCTCAGCCCTTGGTGAGCAGACTTACATGTCTCCAAAGTAACTGAGGCACACAGGGTCACACAGAGGCCTTAACCAGACCTAGAGCTGGCAGCCAGGACCCCTCTGGAAGGGGCCTTGGAGGGACTGCAGTGACTGGAGCTCAGTGTATCTCTTTCAAAGCAGATGTCAACTGAAAAACCTAAAAGTTGAGAATTGTGTTTTGTTCGGCGGAAAAAACTGAGGGCTTAAGCCTGGAAGACAGCCTCTCAGATAGTTCTGAGGGACTGCTTCAAAGAAGTAAGGGAGGAGCCAGGATATATAGGAGTTTGCAACAAAAATCAGGTAGTGAAACATCAAAAGATGACTGTTAATTAAAGAAATCTAGATATCTCAGGTTAATGAATTTAGTGCTTTTCTGTGTGTGTATGGAGAGATGCAAGAAATTAGGTTCATTGAAATCATTCCTTTGTTATGCACCTTAACTACCTAGGGCCAGTATACTGTATTCTCCATCTTGAATCCCCTCAGGGCACATAGATGGGGTGACTGCAGTGGCTGATGGCTTGATGGCCACAACATCTTTGTTTACTGATATGGTAGGCAACATTTTTCATCCACACAGAGGAACTTGATTTCAAATGAAATCTCCAAATGGAGAAGGCAAATAAGAGCAGAAATGTTGAGATCGAAGCAGGAGTGAAGGGCCCAGATCTTCTCCTACTCAGTGTTCCCCTATGACCCCATATTACTCCCCAAGGCATTTGACCAAAATCTCTGTAGCTCCTTAGAGTGCAGGTGAAATATTCTGATCTGGTTCACCCATCCCATTTCTTTTAGGGATAAGGAACAAAATTATAGCAAGGTCAGGGAACATGGCCAATGGGTAACAGTTGTCTAAATGCATTTTACTCACTTCTAAAGAGATCTTGTTTTGCAGCCAGGGGAAATGTCATCATTCAATCTTGCACCAAAGGGGAAATGAGGAAGGATATGGTGGACTTTCACTAGAGCATCCTCTGAAAGTAGCAAACATATGACCCCTTCCCTTTTACATAAAAAGTAAAAATTTATGCATGAGATTTTTCTGACAAATAAAATATTGCCTGTCATATAGGTAAACAAAATATGTCACAGTCATCAGTGACTGTAGCCATTGCCAATGGTGGGCTGGTGAGCCCTGAGGGAACTCAGGAAGGAAAAGAACACCTGCCCTTTAGCAGCCATCAGACTGCAGCCACCCCTGACGGTGATCCCTAGGAAACACAGGATATGAAATCACAGGACACTGGCCCCTGATAGCTGAGGTGCATATCAAAGGAATGATTTCAGTGAGTCCAGACTCTTGCAACATCCCATACATAGAAAAGCTCTAAATTCCTTAACTTGAGATATCTGGTTTTCTTTTATTAACATCTTTTGATGTTCCGACTACCTGCCCATTGTTGCAAAACTCCCATATATCCTAGCTACCCCTCCTCCTCCTTGGAGGGTTACTTGAGATGCTGCCTCCCAGGCTTAATGTCCTCACTATGTCTGCAGAATAAAACATAACTCTCAACTTTTAAGTTGTGCATTTATTGGGTTGGCCAAAAAGTGCCTTCCATTTTTAAGTAAAAATAAAAGACACATTTTTCATTTTCACCAAAAACTTTATTGAACAACATATTCACCCTTTTATTCCACTACTTTCTGCCATTTTCCAGGCAACTTCATAATTCCAACTTCCCAAAACTTTTTATCTTTTTGAGCAAATAACTGTTCCAGGTACCTTTTATAGTCTTCCAAGGAATTGAAAATTTTTCCATTAAAAGAATTTTGTAAAGACTTAAATAAATGGAAATCTGAAGATGCAATGTCTGGTGAATATGGCAAATAAATCAGAACTTCCCAGCCAAGTTGTAACAGTTTTTGCCTGGTCATAAAATAAACATGTGTTCTTGCATTATCCTGATGGAAGATTATGTATTTTCTGCTAACTCTGGATACTTTTCATCAAGTGCTGCTTTCAGTTGGTCTAATTGTTGGAATTAATTGTTTGTTTGGTTTTCCAGAAGGAGCTGTTAATAGAGGATTCCCTTCCAATCCCACCATATACACAACATCGCCTTCTTTGGATGAGGACCGGCCTTTGGTGTGGTTGGTGGTGGTTCATTTTGCTTGCCCCATGATCTCTTCCATTCCACATTATTGTACAGTATCCACTTTTCATTGCCCATCACAATTTGTTTTAAAAATGGAATGTTTTTATTACGTTTAAGTAGAGAATCACATGTGGAATTACAGTCAAGAAGGTTCTTTTTGCTTAACTTATGAGGAACCCAGACATCAAAGTGATTCACATAACCAAGCTGGTACAAATGATTTTCAATGTCAAGCATTTGGATATTTTGAGTATGTCAGCTATCTCCCGCGTGGTAAAATGTTGGTTGTTCTCAATTAATATCTCAATTTGATCACTAGCAACTTCAACTGGTCTACCCGACCATGGAGCATTGTCCAGCAAGAAATCTCCAGCACAAAACTTCACAAACCACTTTTGATACATTGGATCAGTCACAGCACTTTCTCCATACACTGCACAAATATTTTTTTACATTTCAGTCACATTTTTACCTTTTTTGAAATAATAAAACACAATATGCTGAAAATGTTGCTTTTTTTTCTTCCATCTTCAATATTAAAATGGCTACACAAAAATTCACCAATTTTGATGTCTTTTTTTTAAATGCACACTGATATGACAGCTGTCACATACAATCTAACAAAATTGTTTTGAATGAAGTTAAAGATAACTAAGTGCTACTAGAGCCATCTCACAGAAAAAAATGAACGAAACTTTTGGCTAACCCAATACTTTTTAATCAACAGTTCTTTGTCTGGAATGCTCTCCTTCCTGAATCCCAATGCATCTGTGGGGCTCCGGTTTCGTTTCAGGCTATCTTCATGCTACCTCCCCCATGAAGCCATCTGAGGGATGCATCCCACTGACAGCTGTCCTTTCAACCCCCTATGTGGTTGCCTACACGGGTCCCCTTCCACACGGTGACCTCCTCAAGTGGAGAGTGATGGTTCTGTGCACCAGTGCAGAGCATTAAAAAACAAATTTTACACAAATGACTGAACGCATTTCTTTAATAATGCTCAAAGTTTCACAAATATGCTGTCCACTCTGCTGTTACATGTTATTTTATCTCATGGAATAGAATTCTAGAATCTTATCAGCACTGAGTTCGAGTCCTAGCTCTGCCACCTCCTAGCTGTGTGGCCATAGCCAGGCCACTTCCCCTCCCTGAGCCTGTTTCCTCCTTCACAACATAACTATAATAATAACCTTCAGAGTCATAGTGAAGACTAGAGATAATCTGCATATATACTATCTGGTTTGTGAGAGGTACTCAGCATTTTTCTCTACTAGGTGATAAGTTCTTGTTCACAATTTTGTCACCAGCAACTAGCACCGTGCTCAGTAAATGTTTGTGGAATTAATGATGGCTTAGTGACTGAATGAAAGGAACAGAGTAATAATAAATGTTGTAAGGGACCTTAACAGTTATCAAACATAACTCCCATCCAGTTCAGAGTGGTTCTTGCAGAGCACTGATGCAGGATAGTCATTTGGTGTTCAACAGAGCATGCTACCTACCTTGCTACTGCCCAGAGTTGGGGAAGTATAGAATTAGAAAGACAGACCTGGCATTGAATAGAAATATTACTATGATTCGCCATCTACCCATCTTTCCTAATTCTGGCCTCCCCCACTGTAGGGCACATAGTAGGTGCTCATTCTTTCATCCTTTTAACAAACACTTCTTATTGGCCATCTTTATTAGGTTAGGCGAACGTTGGATTCACATTGAATACGTAGAGGCAGCCCTGTCATTTCAGGGCTTACATTTTAGCCAGAGACAGATATTAAACAACTAAATGAGTAAGTGATTATTTAACAGCAATTTATAACAAGCACATCGAAAGACAAATACAAGGTACCATAGAGGGAGGATAACCAAGGAACTTTACCGCGCCAGCTTTATAAGGTAAGCCAGAGATTTGACCGAAGAAGCCTTGGGAGGCAGGGAGGGAAGGAACGATGGATGGAGGGATGAATGTACTTTTTAATATACTAGGAAAATCACCTCTTAATCCTTCCTAAAAAAAAACAGAAAAAACAAAAAATACATACATGTTAACACACTTTGTCACAAAGCAACAACTATTCATAGATTTGTGAAATATAAACAAGCCAAGGCTCAACTCCTGAGCTTGCTATTTACACCTTTGGCAAATGACTCCACTGCCCTAAGCTCAGATTCCTTACCTGTAACACAAAGAGGGTAAAAGTGGCTACTGTTCAGGATTGCTATGGAAATTAAATGAGAGGATGCTTCTAAAGCACTTACCACAGCATCATCACATGGTAAACCATCAGTCAGAAGTGGCACCCTTGTTATCATCATCATTAATGTCCAACTGCTTCATATTCAGGTGAGGAAGTAGAAGTTCAGAGCAGTTAAAGACGTGACTCAGTCACTCACTCAGCCACAGGGCTCCCTTAAGCCAATCGTCTCTACAGAAAAAGGTGTTCATGCATATTTTTTCAAATCTCATAATCAGAAATAAAATGCTGACATAAACCAACACTGATACTTTCCTTAGGGTCCAGACATGATCATGTGGAAATTCAGAGTGTGTGAAGTCTAGGTTGGGAAGAAAAAAAAATTCCCTTTTTATATATTAACTTACAGGTCTTTCATGGGCAATGCTGTGGACCCAGGACTGCTCTGGAAGCTGAATTGGATACAGAGAAAATGACAAGGATCTTTCCTCAAAGGTTTTGCCATCTAGTTGAATTTCCCCATAAAAGTCCAGCTACATGGATTCTTTTAGGGTGGAAGAATTAATAGTTGACATTCTCAGATATTTCTGGTTACTGCTTTACACAAAAACCTCTACTTTTGACAAGCTACTCATCTTAGAACTCATCCATACTACTAAAACTGACAAAATATTTTCTGCTTGGATTCTAGAAGCATCGGTAGAATTTAACCTTTAGGATTTCAGGACATTGACCATCACAGGAAAGTAATTTCTCTCAACTTAATAATAACCTAGTAATAGAAACTAATTATCGGTAGGTCAAGAAACAGGCATTCCGAACCAAATAAACACCTTCATGTTAGCCAGACTTCCTGAGAGTATCACACACTAATGTCTATTCACTGGCCTTTCAAAAAACAGTTCTCGAGCACCTACTAATAATAGCCAACCTTAATGAGGGTTTACTGTCGCCAGACTCTTATGTAAATGTCATAACATCTCTATGAGGCAGGAACTATTATTATCCCCACCTGTCAGATGATAAAACCGAGTCACAGAGACCTCAAATAATTTCCCCAGGTCTGCACAGCTGGGAAGTGGTGGCATCAGGCTTCTCTTGGGGGGTTTGGTGCCAGAATCCCTGCTTTCAGTCACCATGCTGTATTGCTCTTGAGCAGCAAGCACTTTCTGGATGTTGTGAGAGATGCATACATGAGTAATCAGTAGTCCCTGACCTTGAGGTATTCACAGCGTCCGGACAGAGTCTGACTCACCAAGCACAACAATAGGAGACACAAGTGAGCAAATATGGAGCTCTTACCAAGTGCAAGTCATGGGACCCACTCCTTTCCTCACAATCAACTCAGTGAGGGGTTATTTTTCCAATAAGGCAAATAATGAGAGTGTGAGAGTGGCAGGAATTTAGACATGTCAGATAAGCAAACCAAGGTCAAGCAGTTTGTGACTGTTGTGAGGGATGGAGCCAGAATTCATGGTCAACCATCCCTCTTGGCATCACGCATGCTTTCTTTCCACTGCACCCTGGTACCTACTATTTTACACACCTCACAATGGTCTCAGGCATCTCTAAAGTGCCCTTGGACACAAATGAGACAGTGGCTTGCTCTACCTAGGGAAGACCAGGAAGGCTTCAGAGAGAAAATGGTATAAGAATGGGGCTAGGAAGGAACATTAGGACAGTGAGAGACTGAAGAGGAATATTCCAGACTGAATATAGCATGTTCACAAAAGCACAGATAGGTGAAAAAGTTTGGCATGCTCAAGAGCAAGAGCTGGTGCAGGAGAGCTGCAGTGTGGGTTAGAGAGTGGTGGGGAGGGGTAGAAGGTGAGGAGGGAATGGTTGAGGGGGCCAAATATTGAGGGGATTTTCAGGACACCCCACTTGGAGTTTATACTGGAGGCCTATGAGAACTGATTCGCAGCTGCCCACTGTGTTCAAAGTCTCTGGACAAGAGATATGCATATTTTTATTATTTTGCCGTCTTTCATCTAGCTAACTAATTCTACACAGAAAACATTTAGCAGAATATTTGAAGAGGTCTTTTGTTCAAGCATAAACTTCCAAGGTCCTCAAGGACTTGAACTATGTCATATTACTTTTATAATCCCAATGCCTGCCATTCTGCCTGCACATGATACATGCTAGATGAAAGATTGTTAAAAAAAAGTGGTTGGATGGATAAATGGACAGATAGATGGTGGATAGGGGATAGATGGAAGGTGGATGGATGGATGGATGGATGGATGGATGGACCAATAATTGAATTAATTATTGAGCAAATAAGCAAAGTGATAAATTTATGGTAGGAGTGGCATTATGTGTAGACAGAGTTACTGACAATTTACACATTCAATGTCAGCACTAAATATGCCTCTCTCCAGAATCCCCAGTGACTGGAATTCCTGTCACATGGAGCAACGTATTTCATTCTCTAGTAAAGAATAAGATTGAAAGTGCAAATACTTTGAAGAATTCTCCAGTGAATTTTGATTGATTGTTGAAAATAAGGACAAGTAGGCATGAATTCACACTAACTTGTAAATGATTTTTCCTGGGTCATTTCCTGACAGGGTGTTGGGATAGAAATGGAAGGCAGAGAATGAAGTCTGAGTTTGTTAACTCTTTCCATTCCACCAGAAGCTTCAGTTTTCCACCAAGACTTACCTTACCATTAGAATATTTGCTTTCGTTAAAAAATAGACACCGGCAAAGACCACAAAGAATCTTGTCCTCGTCATACATCCACCACTCACTAACATAAACACCCCTCTTTACTAATCAGGCCAGCCTCTGTCTTTCCCCATAATCCATACACATTGCCTCCTCACTGCCCCACCTTTGTCTTCTCACCCTCCTACCATGTTCCCCTCACCCCATCTGCCCATCCTTCAAAATCCTACCTCATCTTCTCAGCAATCTATCCCTCCTAAAATTCCTACTGTAGTAGGAGCAACACCAAAGCCAGTTTGTTACCTGTTCATTCTTAACTATTTGTCATAATCTTGGTTCCTTGCTCTAGATTATGGTGCAGAATTTTTTTCTAATAATAATAATATCTACATTCATTGAGCATGCCCTTTATTCTCAGACCCTGAATTTGGCACGCATTATATCTCATGGTAACAGGTAAACATTTCCATGCCCATTCTGTAGACAGTGAATCCAAGGATCAGGAAGGGTAAAATATAAACCAAATAAATGTCCCCTCCCTTGAATTCCAGCTCTTCTAATTCTTGCTCATCCCTTCTTCCCCTACTCAGTAAAGCTGCTGAATGATGACAATATTTTACTTTATCTTTAGACATTATATTTAAAATGGTAGCTCAATTTGTATAAAACCTCCAAAAGTGCTCTATATAATGGCTGTAGAATATTCCACAGAATAGCTATGTATCAGATTTTATTTAACCCTTAATATTGGATATGGAATTTGCAGCTTTGTTTTCTATATTATAAGGAGCAGAGCTATGAAAAAATTGTAGGGTTTTTTTCTTATCTTAGGGTTTTTCTTTAACATATTTATTAGAGTATAATTGTTTAACAATGGTGTGTTAGTTTCTGCTTTATAACAAAGTGAATCAGTTATACATATACATATGTCCCCATATCTCTTCCCTCTTGCATCTCCCTTCCTCCCACCCTCCCTATCCCACCCCTCTAGGTGGTCACAAAGCACCAAGCTGATCTCCCTGTGCCATGTGGCTGCTTCCCACTAGCAATCTATTTTACATTTGGTAGTGTATACATGTCCATGCCCCTCTCTCGCTTTATCACAGCTTACCCTTCCCCCTCCCCATATCCTCAAGTCCATTCTCTACTAGGTCTGCATCTTTATTCCCATCTTGCCCCTAGGTTCTTCCTGACCTTTTTTTTTTTTTCAGATTCCATATATATGTGTTAACATACGGTATTTGTTTTTCTCTTTCTGACTTACTTCACTCTGAATGACAGTCTCTAGGTCCATCCACCTCATTACAAATAAATCAGTTTCGTTCCTTTTTATGGCTGAGTAATATTCCATTGTATATATGTGCCACATCTTCTTTATCCATTCATCTGTTGATGGATACTTAGGTTGCTTCCATGTCCTAGCTATTGTAAATAGAGCTGCAATGAACATTTTGGTACATAACTCTTTTTGAATTATGGTTTTCTCAGGGTATATGCCCAGTAGTGGGATTGCTGGGTCATGTGGTAGTTCTATTTTCAGTTTTTTAAGGAAACTCCATACTGTTCTCCACAGTGGCTGAATCAATTTACATTCCCACCATCAGTGCAAGAGCGATCCCTTTTCTCCACACCCTCTCCAGTATTTATTGTTTGTAGATTTTTTTGATGATGGCCATTCTGACCAGTTCTAATCGATCTGCTATGAATTATTCCACCTAGTCTTTTATACATGTACCTCTTGGTTTTCTGATAGTTTTTTTGTTCATTTGCACTAGTTCTTCATAATATAGTGTATATCCTGTGCTGGGCATACTCTCTGTGCTGACCTAAATTCATTCACCTAATTATACTGATTTTGGCAACATACTTGATGACGACCCATGATGTGTCACCATGCTGGCACTGGGGACACACAAATGAAAAATATACAGCTTCAAGAAACCCAGAGACTACAAAAAGTCTGATGCTTGGCCCTGGAGGATAAACTCTGAATACCAACTATAAGATACTTCTACCCAAAATGTGGAGATGGAGCATGAAAAGGATTGTGATTTAGAGGTGGTGGGGGCAATCAGGGAGTGCCCTAGGTCTTCAGAAGAGGCAGAGAATGTGGAGATTCTGGGCATCTTCATGGAAGATACAAGATTTGAGCTGGGCCTGAGGAACTGTGGGATTTGGGGAGAGACAGAGAAGTGGGATTTCTGGCTAAGAAGCTTTGTGAATCAATGTCCAAAGCTAACCTCACAGCTGCAAAAGCAAGCTCCTTGAGCAGAAGGGTGGCAGGAGCATCTGCGAAATATCTTCTGCATGAGGACCCAAGAGACATTTGTTTGTCCACGGAGCAGTCTGGCCACCATGATGGGGTCCATGAGAACAAGACTGCTTGGGTGAAAGTGCACATCTCTTTTCCAGGATTTTCTCCTTGTGAAGGCTACTAAGCTGACATTATCGTTAACCAGCCAATGAGGGTTCTATTAAATTCTGATCCTTAATGTTCTTAGTGTGACAAATGTACTCTTTCCCCAAAGTCTGGTTACTTTAGCCCAGGAACTAAAAGGGATTTTTTTGCTAGTCAGAGAAGTGTCTTACAAAGATATGAAGATAAACTGCAACATCCTCAAAGTCCTTGTGAAGTAGGGTAAGTCATGGAGCTCTTCAACTTACTTCCCTGTTTAATAAACACCAGTGGGTTATCCATGATCTGAAGCCAGCAAACGTTCCTTACAAGATTGGATCAGTTCAGTTAAATGATCTTGACTTGCATTTCTCAGTAGATCTGAGCATCTAAATGACTACTTGAGCATTCCTTATATCCAACCTGAGAGTCCTCTCTGAGTGTCAGCAGGGAACCTGTCTTACTTTTTTTTTTGCATTTTTTTTGTATTGAAGTATAGTTAATTTACAATGTTGTGTTAGTTTCAAGTCTATGGCAAAGTGATGCAGTTATACATATATATATTCTTATTATATATTATATATAATATATATTCCTTTTCAGATTCTTTCCCATTATAGGTTATTACAACATATTGAGTATAGTTCCCTGTGCTAAACAGTAAGGCCTTGCTGTTTACCTATTTTATATATAGTAGTGTTTATCTGTTAATCCCAGACTCCTAATTTATCTCTCCCCCTCCTGCTGTCTATCCCCTTTGGTAACCACAAGATTGTATTCTATGTCTGTAAGTCTATTTCTGTTTTGTAAATAAGTTCATTTTTAGATTCCACAAATAAGTGATATCATATATTTATCTTTCTCTGTCTGACTTACTTCACTTAATAAGATAATTTCTAGGTCCATCCATATTGCCACAAATGGCATTATTTCATTCTTTTTTGTGAGGAGAGACTCTGTCTCCATTGTCCTGCATCACTAGTGTTGATCAGAAAAGATCTTACTCCCAAGACATAGACCAGGGTCTGTACAAGGATCATCCAAAAGAGATGATGGTGAATTCTCTGGAATCAAGGGGAAGATTGCTCCCGAGCTACCAAAGCCATGCTCCACAGAGGCTACCACAGACTATTAAGATCATATATGACCAATCTCCAATATGATGCTCATTAACTGGACAAAAGGACTCAGGATCCAGAGTTGGAAGATACCTCACCCACCTCCTGATCACCAGGCAAACCCTGGGGCATCTGCTTATCATCAGACTCTAGCTCAACTCCAAGCCTGTGTAAGAGGTGATGGACCTGATGGCAGTGCCCAGGAATCCCCAACCCCTCAGCACCAGCCACACTAGCCTCCTTTGCTGTTCCTCAAAAACACCTCCTACCTCCAGGCCTCTGCACTAGCTGTCCCCTACCCCCAACCTGGGATGCTCTTTCCCTAAACAGCCACAAGGTTCTCTCCTTTACTTCATTCTCTGCTTCAATGCTGTCTCCTCTGAGCAGGCTTCCCTAGCCACCTTGCATAAAACAGCAGCCTTTTATCCTTCTCTTAGCATGTGAGACTTTCTTTCTAGCCCTTATAACCACCTGAGATGCTAACCAAGGTTAAGCTCCATGACATCAGGGATCTGTCTGGTCTGTCTGCTGCTGTGTGCCCAGCACCTAGAACAGAGCCTGGCACATGTAAGCCTTCCACAATTATTTATTAAGTTAATCACTTTTCACAAAGCTCCAAAGGAGTCCCAGTAGGCTAGTCCTTGAACCACACTTTGTAAACCACCAGCCTTAGTTCCTCAAGACAAATTTTACCCCTTTAAGTCTCTCAGGTCCACTTTATCAAGACAGTGTGTTCAGCTTGGCTCCTTTCTTGCTCCCTGCCTCTATTGTACCTGGAGAGCCCCAGAGGAGAATTTAGCTACATTATGGATCCCAGGAGAAGATGACTCACGATCTTATCCAAACCTCTCAGAAAAGTGAACATCAGAGAGGTTAGTGGCCGCCCAATGTCTCACAGGCACTGTGTCAGCGGCAGCTGGGTCAAAGGACCTAGGTTCCCTGACTCCACTGCATTGCTCCCCCCAACACACAATCCTTTTTCCCTTAGCTGCAAAGCTGACCTAATTTAAAAAGGAAGGAGTGTGTACTGCTAATAGGAAAGGAAACTTTGTTAAAGGAGGCAGACAAAATTAAGAGGAGGGCCGTTGAATAGGAAAGAAATACAAGGCCTTGCCATCACAATCAATTGTAGAACGGATACCCTGGTAATGGGGAGATTCAGGTGGCCCCAGTCTTTGTGACTCCTGGAAAGTCTGTCCAAGACCTTGCCAGTCCCAGGGCACCACAGGCAAACCGCATGACCGTGGCCAGCAGAACCAACCACATCCGACCCTGACATGGATCCGAACATGTGCACCCAGACTGAAAGAAAGAACGCCAACGGGGCAGGCGAAGGAAAAAGAAAGGCCCTATAGCAAAGGCAGGGAGGCCAGTTAGGAAATTAGCCAAGAGTATGAGAGTATGACAGACACAAGAAAACATAATAGACACGAAAACCTGGCAGAAAAAAATGGCAAAGAAAAGCAAACTGGTGAAAAATAAACGCAATCCAAAAACACAACAAAATATTTTTTTAAAGTTTATTTTACCTAGAATTAATGACAGGAAAGCCCCATAAATGTGACACAAAATGTTTAATGCCCCATTGAATGCCAACATTATGCCATTCATCTGTCCTTGCAGGTGTATTATTTCTAGTCCCCAGGATGAAAAGCAAAGTTGCTTTCCTCATCTTTTATATACTTAAAAATACATATTTCCAGGGCTTTATTGCCAAAGGTCCTGCTTTCTTCCAGAACCCACAATAACTAATCATGTTACTGCCACCGAGTCTAGGAATTGGAATTAATAGTTGGTGGGAGGGTTTGCTTCCATCCTATGAGTGATCTTTGCTCTAACAACCCTTAGAGTTAGTGATTTCTCCTAAATATTTATTTCTCCCTGAGGGAAAGATTTCTCTAAGAACTTTCTCTCCACCCTAAATATTCACAAGTTTCAATCTGTTTTTCTTCTATTTGTCCACTTAGAGTTTTTGCTGGAATCAATTTTATTAATTTCCTTCTGAAAATTAGCAAGTCAGAGTACATCGCAGGGAGCTTTTTCCTCTCTGCTATGTGAATCAACCTCCCTCCACTTTCTCAGTGTTTCTCTCAATTCTATGTCGCCAAGTCCTAGATATACTCTAGTTTTCCTCCACAACTTCTCTTCAAATTTAAAAAAATAAAAAAGTAAAGATGAGAGAGACAGAGACAGAGAGAGAGAGAGGAGGGAAGGAATAAAGAAAAGGAGGAAGGGAGGGAGGAAAATTTTAAACTCAACTTTTAAAATATTACAATTAAACATTGCAATCAACAGCTACACCTCCACCATTTTTCTAAAAATTTCCCCCTTTAGATTCAGAAGACCTCTTTTTTATTAAAAGACATTATCCAACATTGCTTCTGGATCTCTCCAGTCTACCATCAAATTGACACTTAGGCAAAAATGTCTGGTATTGTCAGCTTTCTTCAGGATTCCTGTTCAAATTATTGGATTAACTAAACCACCGTCAAACTTAGATTCAAAGCCCACAGCAACTACCAGATCTATGGGTCCATGAGCTTGGGAAGGTCATTTAAACTTTCTGCATCGAAAATTCCTCCTCTACAAAATGGAAGTGCTAGACCAGATTATCTCTAAGATCCTTTTAAACTGTTATATCCCCCTTGCATACAGTTTCTCAACTCAGTGATTTTCATTTTATTTTATAAGAACACAATATTCATCAATTATCCAGGGACTCTATCTCACAATTTTAAAAGTAATAATAAAATAAAATAAAACAAAATAAAATAATAAAGCCTTTACTAGGATCTGTTTCCAGAACCCCAAACCTGGAGATGCACTTTGAGGCATTCTGCAGCCTTAGGTGTTATTGGCTGTTCTGGTGGCAACTGGCTTGTTAACTGACTTCTATCACTTGTTTTCACAACAACCTTGAGACTCCTTAGAGCAAATTGCAATGGCAAATCATGTTATCCAATTGGCAGTTAGGAAACCTAGATCTCAGGCCTCAGAGGAAAGGCCGCCTCCTTAATTCCAGCCTGATGATGAGCAAAGAGTCAT
The DNA here is from genome assembly GCF_011762595.2 of Tursiops truncatus. Lineage (NCBI taxonomy): Eukaryota > Metazoa > Chordata > Mammalia > Artiodactyla > Delphinidae > Tursiops > Tursiops truncatus. Next base: position 40,521,130 of record NC_047038.1, read on the forward strand.
CAGGAGGTTAAGTGACTTATGCAGTTGGACCGAGCCAGCCAGCATCTGCGACAGGGTCCCGGACATAGAGCACTTGTCTCTTCGGACAGCGTTCAATTCTCCCAGCCGCACTTCTTCCCCGAATGCTTTTTAATCTGGCAGGATCCACAAATAAAGGAAATTGTGGTTTTCACATCATGATTGAGATTATTTTTCCGCTGTGAATAATAAAAGCAGAATAACCCATTCGTAGCTTCAAAATGTTCCCCTTCCAGCCCGCATTGTTTATTCCTCAGGCTTTCAACAGCTTTTACTTCAAGATGTCAGTTTTGAACGTGTTTGCATAATTCTGCATTTTATTTCGGGATTCTCTGTCATAACCATTCATTTCCCCCCACTGGCTAAGTTGTTGAAAAAGAAAACTGTGTTTCGAGGCCAGTCCAATCCTACAATTTAAAAACTGGCAGGATCCGTCTTCCTTTTCTCCCCTGGGAGGATTAATTTGCTTCTTTTTTATTCTCAAAGTTTTATGATTCCAAATAAAGGATATAATGGTGCCATTGAGAGTTGGGGAAATGTTGGAAGATAAATAGCTTATGTGGGAACTGCTTGAAATGAAAATCGAAGTTCTGGGGAAGGAGGTGGGAAGAGTGGAGACGTTTTTTATCGTGAGAGTGTGGCCTGTTAATGATAAAGGAAATTTCCCCCTTCTAATGAGTCTTGCCTTTATAGACTGAAGTGAGGGCAAATGGCTCATTTGTATCATAAATGTAAAGAAGGTGAAATCGTACTCCCAAGAATGTAGTATGTTTAATTTTGAAGTTGGGGGAGCAGCCGTTAAAAATGGACATTTTATTTTCTGGGACCTGAAACACAGAGTCTGGGCTTTGAATCTTGATTTTTTTGCTTAAACACTGAAGTGTTTAAGAAACATGCTAAACTCATCTGTGGGAAACTAATTGACCAAGGGAAGTAATTTGAATACATTCTTTTGGTCGAGTTTGCCTTAATTAGTTCCCAACTTGTTTGACGACATCTGTGTGATGATCCATTAATCCCATTATTTTAAGAGCCCAATTCATCATCAAAGAACTTTTCTTAAGGACCCTTTGGAATTTTACAAAATAAATTGGACAAATGTTATTAACCTCCAGGAGCTTATAACTAAGGTCAATGCAGTAGACATTTATTGACTAGGCACTGCATGCAAGGCACTGTGGAGCAGCAGGGACAACCAGGGACATGATTCCTACCCTCACGGAGCACAAGGCATTGGGAGAGGAAGACTGTGTCCCTTCATTAGGCTACAGTCACACTGTGAGTCCTGGACCCCGGGAGGGGTTCATTCTGCTGCAAACATTTCACAACACAGGCTACATATGAATTGGCCCTAAAGCAATAAGACACACAACACTGATTTAATGCACATCTGATCACATGACACCATTGCTTACATACTTTTAGCTTCCCCTGCAACACACTGAATTAAATCTGTTACCAAGTCCAAGCTTATACTGCTTACCATACAACAGGCCAATAAATCAAGAGACTAGTTGTTGGGGCAAGGAATAGTGACTTTATTCAGAAAGCCAGCAGATCAAGAAGATGGTGGACTAGGGTCCCAAAGAACCATCTTACTTGAGTTAGAATTCAAGCCTCTTTTATACTAAGTGGGGAGCTGATGTGGTTGGTTGCAAACTTCTTGGTATCAGAATCATTTGTTTCTGCAACTGTTCGTGTAGGTCAGGTAAGGAATGTTTTTCTCTGTTCTGCAACTTTTTATCTCTATATGAATTAAAAGGTGTTATACCTTTAAGGGTCACAGCCTTGAGAATGGGCTCTCCTGTATATTTCAGGCTATAGGCAACATTCTTAACTTGTAGCAAAAGTGATAGAATACAAAGGTTAAAGCAAAAGAAACAGATCCAATATGAAGTCAGATTTGTTCTTCCTTATTACAAATCTAATCCCTTACCCTTGACCTTCAGAGCCCTACACACCCTGGGCTCTCCCTAGTTCTTTGACCAGATTTCCTACACAACTCCTTGGCTCATACCCTTCCTGCTTCCCAGGCCTCCTGGTGTTTCTCAACTGATCCAACCTGATACTGCCCTTGGCCACCTCTCCAAATGGACCACCTGCCTCTAAACCATGTGGCTGCCCTTTCCCAATCCCATCTCAGCTCAGGGCTCTCTCCTCAGTAAGGCCTTCCCTGCCCACCCACCTTCAATCAGGCCTCCTCTTCACCACCAGTGTCTTCCCCATCACCCTGTTTCACTTTCTCCATAGCATTTATCACGCTCAAAAATTATCATCATTATTAGTTGATATACTTATTTATTATCTGTCTCTCCCCTTGCCCTACCCCACAATGTCCACTCAACAAAAACTAGATTTTCTGAGTTATTTACTGCAATATTCCTTGCACCAGGGCAGTGCCAGGCACTGAGCTTAATGTTTGGTGAATGAATCAATCAATCAGTGAAAATAAAAAGATCAAACATAGGGTATCATTAGTGGGGTGGGAGATGGGGAGCAACAAACAGATACAGAGATGAAGTTTGGGTGGGAGAGCATATGGGTCCTTGCAGGGAACTAACAGAAATGTGACTTAGTAGGGAGGCTGTGGCTTTGAAAGCCACAATTCACTCTCCAAACGTTCAGTGACTTGGATTCTAAGAATCAAAGCTCAAGATGGTAAAGCATTTGGGGTTTCTGCCCCACCTCCATATCCCTCAAAATGTACACTGTTGATAAAGTGCACGAATCTGATCATTATCTTCCTTATGCATCCAATAAATATTTGCTGAAATGTTGCTCCTTCCAGCTATGGACCCCCAATCTCTATCACCAGGTTTTACAATCTTTCACAGGGGAAAGAGACCATCCACAGAAACGGAAAGCCCTGGAAAAAAAAACACTTGTTCCTTTCTAAGCATGGGCGAGAGAGGCTATAACTTTAAAATGTGTGGTTTCTGTCCTGTGCACTGTGGTGGACAAGCCCATTTTTAAATGTATCCAAAAATGTCAGCTGTCACATTTAAGGGCAGACATCCAGCCCCGGCCGCCCTGCAAAGGTGGGCATGTTATCAGAAGGCCATCACAGAGCACTTAATGGACCTCCACTTCTAAATAAACATGGCAGGGGGATACAGGGTGCCGCCTTACGTCCTGGTTGTTTGTGTGTTCCTGTCAGCCTAGTCAATTTCATTGGCCTGGGACATTACATTTACTTCTCGGAATATGAGATTGCACAGATCTGCCTTCATGGGCAATGGTGGCTAAAATGGGAATGGTTTAATGAATCGCAAGTCAGATTCTGTATATAAAGTCCACATCACAAGGGGATGGCAGGGCCCCTACTCAGCACGGGAAGATTTATCTTCCCTGGGTTAGACCATGACCCCGTGCCCCCTCACCCTCCTTTCACACCAATAACAATGTTATCTCACTCCCTCAAGGGTCCACAGGATCTTATTGGAAGCCCTTTAAAATCTGGAGCCAGATTATTCTTCAAGTGTCTAAATGATGTTTTAATTACACTGGTCACAATGAGGTACCACTTTAACTCTTTCAGGAGAAAGTGAACAATTTCACAAAGATGGGTTGAATTAGGAAGACTGCATGGTCATTGTCTTTGACACCCAGGTCTAAATGCCTGTCTGGTCCGAAAGCACTGTATTTGTGTCACATAGTCCCTCAGCCAGGAGAGCTTAGAGGGGTGTAAAAATGAGTCTGCATTTAGGGCAGCCCTCCCACCCAAGTCGCCTGCCAGCCAACCCCTGGTGTCTACCACTGCCTCCTTACAGACCTTTTCATTGGCACAAGTCTTTGTGCTCCTCTCTCTGCGGTTTCAAGAAAAGTATACCTGATCAGGATCATCTGTCATTACGCCTTAATGTGAATAAATCTGTCCAAGTTTTAGGTGTCAGAAGGTGTGAACCAGAGTCTGCTTACATCCTTCCAATTCAGTGAGCCTGAGTCCACGAGAATGTTTCAGTGTCCCTCATTTCTCATGCTTCTGTCTGTGGCCAAATCCCTACTCCATCCCCCCAAAACTGTGGTAGCAAACTTCTTAATGGGTTTTGCCACAAACATATTAGACACTCCTTACACTTTCCAATCTCTCTACTGTGTCTATGCCATACTGTCCAGCAGGAAAGGAGGCCTCCTCCCCATAACCAGCTATCTAACTTTACCCACCCCAAAGATTCCTCACTTCCTGGGGGACTCCCTATTTGGGGAAGATTCTCTTTAGAGTGTCTCTCCTAAAGGAAGTGGAAGAGTGGCCCGCTGCTGGTGGGAATCCTGAATGTAGAGACCTGTAAGGAAGAGGTCTTTTATTTCCCGTAATGAGCTTTGCCTGGAATTTCCTTTCCCTTGCCCCTTCTCTCCATGGAAGACATGCAAATCCTAATGTAAGAGGGGATATTCTGCCCACATATAACAGAATCAAGATGACTGTTTCCATTTTTTTCTTGAAACACAAGCTTAATTTCAAGCCTAATTTCTCTTGGTCCCCATTTCTAAGAGAGCAATATTTTCTTACTTACAGAAAAAAACAAGGGTATAAGAATATAATAAAAAGCATCTGACCCTCAGCTTCCATCAGGGAGATAAAAGGGAAATGGTGTAGATCGGGGTTTGCTGGAGAGCACATTTCACTTTTAAATTGAGCAGACACCATTCTGTCCCAGCCAATTCATGCCAAATAGGAAAAGAAAAATTAAAGTAGCCCCCAAACCCATTTTTCAGAGAAATATCCTGATTTATAAATGTTAATTTAAATATTAAAAAAAATGTAGGTCAGTGTGCAACTGTGCCTCAGACAGATATGGGTATGAATTTAAATTATTTCCTAAAATATATTTTATGATGCTACAAATTTCTTATGTGTTTTAGGTTCCATGGTCCTATAAGTTTAGAAAACAGTGATATTAATACTGTGAAACAAAGTTCTCATCTCAATCTTTAATGTATGCTAATTTGCACTGTGAATTTCTGAGAGAGAAATCCAGGAGGCAAGTTTTTCTAAATATTGATGACCATGAGACTCTTTCTTCCAGGACCATCACGAGGGGCTGAGGAACCAAAGAACAAACTTGCGGGGTACAGGCCCAGGGAAAAGGGATCTCAAATTGTTGGCCTCAGGCCAGGGGCACAAAAGAAGCCTTTGTGGTCCACACAGGTCCAGTCCAGCACCCCAGGAGACTACCCTGAGCTGTGGGGATAAAGTGCTTTCTAGTAATAAAGTGTTTCCTAGGCCTTGCACATCTGTCTCTGGTGGAGCCCTCACAGAGTAATTCCAGTCCTTCTTACCATAACAAACATTAGGTGTAGGGGAAAGCAAAGACACACACACATCTTCTTGCAACACTTCAAGTTTTGGAGGAAAGCAGAGGTGCAGACAGAAAAATGCAGAAAGGTAAGACAATTGCTCTAACCAAGGTTTGTGAAGAGTGCCATTCAAGAAAGACTTCTAGAGTTTGCCTGATAGGTGGTCAAGGTCAACGGTGCTCCAGACAGAGACATGACATACACCAGTGGTTCTCAAGCAGGGGCAAGTTTGCTCCCCCAAGGGATATATATTTGACAATGCCTAGATACATTGTTGATTGTCACAATGGAGGGCAGTGGGCTTGCTACCGGCATCTAGTGGATAGAGGCCAGGGATGTTGCTAAACACACAGAGCAGCCCCAGCTACAATGATGTATCTGTCCCAAATGTGTTGCAAGAAGATGTGTGTGTCTTTGCATTTCTGTTTTCCCCTACATCTAATGTCCCAAATTTCAATAGTGCTGAGGCTGAGAAGCCCTGCCATAGGCAAAGCACAGAGGTGTGAAGACAGGTTAACCTGAAGATCTGCAAGCATCTGGCATTGCTGATTAGGGCTAGTGCAGACCTGTCTTCCTTGCCCTCCACTCACAAATTATAAAATCCTGAGAGACACTGGCTTGTCTTATTGGTCCTTGTACTTCCAGGGCCTAGACTATAAGTACAAAAGAATTAATTAAATAGGTTTTCCAAGGAGCAATTGTGATAAGAATTATGGGAGAACACAGGTGTATTAAGTTCCTATAGCAGCTATAACAAATTTCCACAACATGGTGGCTGAAAACAACAGAAATGTATTTTCTCAGAGTTCTGGAGGTCAGAAGTCTGAAATCAAGATGTTGGAAGGATTTGTTCCTTCTGGAGGTTTTGAGGGAGAATTTCTCCTCTCCTCTCTTCTCCAGGTGTTTGTTCCTTGGTTTCCAGAAGCATAATTCCAACTTCTACCTCCATCTTCCCATGGGTCTTCACATCTCCTCTGTGTCTGTGTCTCTTCCTCTTCTGTCTCCTTATAAAGGACATGTGTCACTGGATTTAGGGTCCACTCAGTTAATCAAGGATGATCTCATATTGAGATCCTTAAATTAACTATACCTCCAAAGACACTTTTTCTAAATTAGGTCATAATCACAGGTACTAGGAGTTAGGACTTGAACATAGTTTTAGGGGGGTCTACCAATCAAGGCACTACAGTAGTGGGATAGATACCTGGAAGGTAGAATGGGAAACAAACACAGGAAGGGAAGAATGAATCCTTCACCTAGGCCACAATTTCTCCAAGAGTTTTGGCCACTTCAGGTTCTCACTAATAAGGCAGCAAGATAAAATGGTAGAGGCATCTCATTTTGAAGTATAAAATATTTATGTACAGAATACATGGGTGCAAAATATTTTCAATGCTAAAGGAGAGAAAGTTCATGGGGGAGAAAGTTCAGGGAAGTCAATAAAAACTCCGTCAAATTCACATGATGTCCCCAGATTTCAAGTCTCTGAAATCTGCTCTGAGCAAAGATTCCATACGTGCTGTTGGTGGAAAGCCTCATTTTCCTGGGAGCAGAGAGGAAAACTTGAGAAGCTTTCTGCACAGCTCTAGATGCCACAAAGTAGCTCAGTCTGTTCCCAGTCCCCAAAATAAGGAACACTGGGTCTCTGTTTTAAAATTAGCCCTGTCACCCTAAATTATCCCCACTTCTTGTCTTGACACAACCTCGAAAACCTGCTGCTCAGGCCTGGACCCATCAAAGCTGCATCGGGGCAAGAGGGGCATATTTTAAAATGGCACATCTAAGAAGCAAGCCCTCAGCACTCTAAATGACTATATTATTTTAAAGATGGAAACAACTCCCGGACTACCCTGTAATCCAACATTTCTCAATAAATCTCATGTAATAAATTCTCCACAGGTCTGAAGACCTGGTCTTGGGATAAGCAAGTGCATCCTGGATCCATACTGGAGGGAGAATTAAAATAAGAACTGCAACGGGAGGGGACCAAGGGCACCTTTGAAGGTGACTCCAAGATCATGTCACCAAAGCAAGCATGATTTTAGAAGAGGAGAGATGAATGGTCAGTTTAACTAAGCTTCCCTCAGACCTCTAGTTGGTAAAGATGGATTCTCCCATTTTACACAAATATGCTGGTTCCTTGTTCTTCTGAAAGACGGAGGCTGGTTGGGAAGGTTTTCCACTGAATGACTTTCAATGTAATAATACTTAATACTCCTTTTGAAACAGTTTCCTCTTTTTCTGAATATTTTCATGGGACTGTAACCCATTTGTACATAAAATTGGTTGAAAGTGACATGTTGAAAAGTCCAGCAAACACTGCAGCACACTCTGTTTTCAAGGAATATAAAATTGGGCTCTGTCTGACACCTTGAGTGCGCTTGTGAAAACAGAATGTCACATCTCAAAGGGTTATTCTTGATAGTTTTTTAAAAAAATAAAATAAAATAAACAGACCTCTCTAGGCAAACAGCCCCTTTGTACTCCAGTTTCCATGGAAACGCTGGCAATTGTATTTTTCATGGCATGGTCTTTTTCACTTGGTTTTTAAAAGTCTGGTTTAGGCAGCTGACTTAGTGACCCCCAGAATTCAGAAAACAATCTTTATCAAGGCAGCATAAGATACTTTGATAGATCCTCAAAATAGTACCCTTGCTGTAGACCTAGTTGGAGAAGAGAAGATGTGTAATTGTTGTACAAGTTGGAGGAAGTGGACCTATTTTTGTCCTGGGCACTTCTGTTTATGATAATCCATTTTATCCAATGTCCCTATGTAAAAATTCCTGGATTTAAGGGACCAAATATAATATTTGGAACATTCCTCATAGAAGAATTCCCAATAATATATGTTGATAGTCCCCTCTCCAGGAAGTGGAGCTTAACTGCCCCCTCTCCCATGTCCTCTTGAGTTACTGGATTCAGTGACTCACTTCCAAAGAATAGTGTATGGAGAAGGATAAATCATGACTTTATAGTGAGAAGACCCGGCGGACACCATCTTAACCACGTGTGAAGCTTAATATCCATCCTCAGTAAGTCACATGGACCCCATGCCCTCCCTGACATGACATGATTAGAAGGGCATTTCACCTCTGTAGAATCCTTCTCCTAAACACAAAACCTGATTCTAATGATACTAATAGAATAAAAGAAAAACTTCAGACAAACCTCAATTGAGGGACATTCTACAAAGTGCCTGACTAGTAATCTTCAAACCTATCAAGATCATAAAAAACAAGAAAAGTGACAGATGGTCATAGATCAGAGGAGACTAAGGAGACATGGTGACTAAATAAAATTGATTTCCTGGATTCAATCCTGTAATATGGAAAAAAACACTATGGGAAAACTAGTAAACTCCAAATAAAGTCTGTAGGTCAGTGAATAGTACTATACCAATGTGAATTACTCAGTTTTGACAAACGTACCATGTTTACATGTTAGAGAAAGGGAAATGGGTGAGGAGCATATGGTAACTTTCTGTACTATCTTTGCAAACTTCTTATAAATGTAAAATTATTTTAAAATTAAAAAGTATATCTTAAAAATGAAACAAATTAGCACATTTTCAAATTTTAAAAGAAAATGACCAAACAAAAGATACGAGAAAGTGCCATCTTTTTGTGCAATGAGGTGGACGCATTTCAAGATGACAACACTGAGACAGGATTAGAAAAGCAAAAAATAAAGACAGAAACAATACAGCTGGATACAAGGGTCTAAGTCCTAAAGAAAAACAATCAGATTTGAAAAAGATCCAAAACTTAGTCAGATTGTTTCCTGTTGCCCAGGACATGGGTTCTTAAACTGTAGTTGGAATCATAATTTTTGAAGAAGAAAAAGTCAGATTCCTGGGTCCCACCTTTTTCATTCTAAATCAACAGATATAAGATCCAGTCATTCACATTTCACAGAGACATCATTGCCTCTCTATGGTAAAGCACACAGACTCTGAAAGAAGTGAAGTATCTTTCCATTCCCTTTGAATCTTGCTGGTAGTGAGCTTTAACCAATAGAATCCAGCAGAAGTGACTCTACATAATTGTGATGATTAATTTTATGTCAGGTTAATTGGGTTACCGGATGCCCAGACACTTAGTTAAACATTATTCCATAAGGATGTTGCTGGATGAGATTAACATTTAAATGAGTAAACTGAGTAAAGCAGATTGCCCTCCCTAATGTGGGTGGGCCTCATCCAATCAGTTGAAGACATGAATAAAACAAAAATGCTGACCCTCCCATGAGTTTTTTCCTTCCCACGAGTTTTTTCCTTCCCACCTCTATGTTTCTCACACTTTTGAATTTAATGGGCAGGGGTATTTCTATTTTTGTTGTTGTTGTTTATTCTCTGTTAGTGTGGAGGGGAGCACATTAGAGAGCAGCATTAATTCTTTTTTTTTTTTTCAATTGAGATGTAATTGACATATAACATTGTGTAGGTTTAAGGTGTATGTGTTGATATTTGACACATTTAAATATTGCTTATGATTACCACCATAGCATTAGCAAACACCTCTATAGTCACCTAATTATCATTTCCCTTTTGTGGTAAAAACAATTAAGATTTATTTATTAAGGATATCAAAATTTTGTAAGAATTTTGTGCAAAGAGCTTCCCACTCTATTATTTGCATTTAAATTTATGTAGTCAGTTTTCCATGTAGAAACTTTAAATATGTCGTGAAATTAGCATTCTTTTATATTTGTAATTCCTTTCATTGTTTTATGATCAGAAAACTATTACACATCTGGGGATTAGAGAGTTACCTATATTTCCTTCTAGTTTTTTTGAAGTTTTATCAATTGATGAATACATAGTCCATCTGGAATTTACTGTGATGTATGACCTCCTTGGAAGGACCCTCTTTCATCCAAGAGAACCTGTCTCCCTGGTCTTAAAGGCCTGTTTCTTTGAGTCTACTATGTTGAAAATAATAATTTAAATTGAATTTTAAAATATTGTTGAAAGATAAAAATTATATAATTCATACCAACAGCAAGCCTGCTCTATAAAGAACAGTTAAAAACTAGAATGGCCTCATGAAAGTTAGTAGGTATCCACTAGATAAAAGATTTGAAAGCCCAAATACAGTAAGTCCCCTACATACAAACCTTCAAATTGCAAACTTTCAAAGATGCAGACATGTGCTCGCATGTCCAATCACATAAGTTAGTTCACGTGTCTGGCATACATTGTCATGTGCATGCATCCTCTACAAGTGATTGTGTTTTTGTGTACTTTACTGTACAGTACTGTATAGAGTACAGTAGTACAGTATCTTTATATCAAGCCCAGGATGTCCAAAGCAAGTGTAAAAGCAGTGGTGATATAGCTGGTACTGCTAAGAAATGCCAGGAATTGGAGGCCCAGAGAAAGTAAGAATAGAGACAAGAGGAAGATGAAGTAACTGAAGAACCAAAGAGATTCACAATGCAGGAAATGGCAAGGGGATTTTCTTTATTTGAGGAGACACTGTTGAGGCACAGGACTGGAATGTAGAACAGTACACGAAGGTTGCAGCAGCCATTCAGAATGCAATCCAGTGCTACCGTGTCATCTATGGTGAGAAAAAAGATCTACTACCTAGATATCACTGGATTGTTTTTTCAAGAGGGTAGATAGAATTGAATCCAGCAAGGAACCAGAACCTGTTCCATCAATGTCAGGTATGAGTAAAATTGCAGCTTGCCCTCCGTCTCCTATTGCTGATGATCCTTCAGCTCTACCATCTCCCACCTCCTCAGCCTCCTCCAGTCAGTAACTCTTCTTGCCTGTTCACTCGATACCAGCCCCTGTATGCCAGCTGTTGTACTGTACTACTGTACTTTTCAAGGTACTGTACTGTAAGATTAAAAAGGTTTTCTTTATTTTTTGTGTTTGTTTGTTTATGTATTATTTGTGTGAAAAGTATTATAAACCTATTACATTAGAGTACTATGTAGCCGATTGTATTAGTCGGGTACCTAGGCTAACTTTATTGGACTTATGAAAAAATTGGACTTATGAACGCACTCTTGGAATGGAGCTCACATGTAGGGGACTTACTGTACTAAAAAAAGAACTATGTTAAAGGAACCTCAGATCTACCACTTGCTAGCTATGCGATCTTGGGCAAATTTCTTAACTTTCCTGTGCCTCATTTTCCACCCTGCAAAATGATAATCATAATATCCACCTTGCAAGGTTGTTGAGAGCAGGAGATATAAAGCATATACAGAACTCATTGCAGGGCCTCAAATATCAGCTACTGTAAACTTAAAGTATAAATTCTTTCATCCTCCATCCTAACTTGAGAGGTGTATGCACTTACACTTTTACACTTACTATGCTAGACTCTACGTATTTGTTTCTTCTCTATCTCCCCTTCACAGTCTTTAACAGCTTGCCTATGACTTTATTTCTGCTATGCCCATTTTGGCATCTAAAATACAGCAGGCCCTCAAATAATTTGTGTTGAATGAATAAATTGCTTTAAAATACTAAAGAAAGGCTTCCCTGGTGGCACAGTGGTTAAGAATCTGCCTGCCAATGCAGGGGACATGGGTTCAAGCCCTAGTCCTGGAAGATCTCACATGCCACAGAGCAACTAAGCCCGTGCTCCACAACAAGAGAAGCCACTGCAATGAGAAGCCCAAGCACCGCAATGAAGAGTAGTCCCGGCTCGCCGCAACTAGAAAAAGCCCGCATGCAGAAATGAAGACTCAATGCAGCCCAAAATAAAAACAAGTTAATTAATTAATTAAAACTAAAATTAAAACATCAAAGAAAAATATCAGTAAATGCAAAAGAATATCATCTGAACTTAATACAAAAAAAGTGATTAAGTATCAGCTAGTAGAGGAAACAACTTGCTAAGCTTTGAAATAATCAATAAACACCGAAAGGTAAGATCTAGAGATGTGATTAGGTAGTTAAAAGATGAGGGTGGTAGATAAAAATGTATTAATGTGAGGATGTTCACAGACTGCTCCTTGCCTGCCAAAGGGTCATCTGGCAATTGTGTTCTGATTTTGCACTCTCCTCTCTTCTCCCTCCTGAGGAGGAAGAGGCTCAGGCAGGCTTACTCTGAGGCTGTGGGGTGCAGAAAGGGAGACTGAACAGGGAAGAATAAGACCAGAGGGTGAGAAGGAATGGGGAAGAGGTTAGAACACTCTTCAGAGTAAAAGCTGGGACTGGGAGGAGGATATCTTCAAACATACTCAAGAGTAAAGAGTACAATGGATCCTCACATATCCATCACCTAACTACAGTTATCTGCACTGCGGATCTTATTTTATGTAATTCACACCACAAGTTCTTATATCAAGTAAATCTCAGTTTATATTCAAAGTTCCTATTATTTCTAAAATGGAAAGGAGGATTCTTTGATGGGGGAAGGGTGTTTTGGGAGAATGAGACATTTTGAAGAGTGTGGGATGTAAGAAAACTAGAAAGCTGTAAAATGGGAATATGAAGCAAGTTGCTAATCATTATGTAGACAATCCCCTTTAATTCCTTCTAGAGACACGCATAAAGACTGGGATTCTTCATCAGTTTTGGGCTATTGTAGGATAGCTCAAGAAAATAACCTAGTCAGTCATGGAGTCTACAGGACTCTACATCAATACCAAGGGAGTTAAGAGACAAGCGGCCACTTGCCAAAAATATTCTTTATCAAATATGACAAAGGGTAATTAGCTATTATAGAGAAGAAAATAACAGTTTGTTTAAATTCATAAGAAAAAGATATCAAGACCTGTAGTGAATTGAATCGTGCCTCCTCCCCAAAAAAGTTATCCCCATCCTAATTCCCAAAACCTATGAATATTACCTTATTTGGGAAAAAAGTGTCTTTGCAGGTGTAGTTAAGTTAAGGCTCTTGAGACAAGAAGATTTTCCTGGATTATCTAACGACAAGGATCCTTATAAGACAGACATACGAAAGGGAAGACACAGAGATGGCAACGTGAAGACAGAGCAGAAAGGTACAACCACCAGCCGAGGAATACCAGCAGTGCCAGAAGCAGGAAGAGGCCAGGAACAGATTATTCCCTAGAGCTTCTAGAGGGAATACAGCCCTGTGGAGACCTTGATTTCAGACTTCTGGTCTCTAAAATTGTGAGAGAATAAATACATTTCTGTTGTTTCAAAACTCCAAGCTTGTGATAATTTGTTACAGTCACCATCAGAGATTAATACAAACCCAAAGAGAAACACAGGCAAGATAGAGGAAGAAGGAAAAGACAGAGCACAGAACCTTCTATTAAAGAAATTGAAGTTTAATGGTGGCTGGAAAGTTGTGTTCCATGTAGGAACTGTGGATAAAAGGAAGAGTCTAGATGGATGGGAAGAATGATGTCATGAGAAGTCTTCAGGGCCACAAGGAGGAATTTGAACTTGACCTGAGAATAACTACAAGCCACTGAAGAGACCATTTCACAAGAGCCACAGGAAAGGGTATGAACAGGTGCCTCAAGAAGAAAGAGAAATAATAAATGAAAAGCAAGTATCCATCCTCCATCTGATCCCTCACTGAACCACAGGCACTAAATGAAGAGCTTACAGATTAATGAGGAAGACAGATGTTAACACAACAATCGCATAAATGAGTGTACAATTACAAACAGAAATAAATGCCCTGAGAAAGAAGGAATCAGTTCTGTGAGTGTCATGCCTGTCCTAAACCAGGTTTCAAGAAGGGCTTCCCTGAGGAGTTGCCCTTGAGCTCAGAAGTGAAGTAGTATTGGCATTCACCAGGCACTTTAAAGCTTGTCAGTGTGGAGACCATCTCATTATTTTCTTTTAAAACAAAAATTAAGGAGGGTGTGATACAATAATTTGTAATAAGAAATATATATTTAGTCTTCTTCCTGATTTCTGACACAGAGCTCCTAACACCCTTGGAATTTCCTGAGTGAGGAGAGCAATAAAGGGGTCTTTTGTTATGTTAATGAGATGATTTTGGAACCCCCTAAGGATGGGCACTGATTGTCAAGAGAACCAACCCTGCAATTAGTAGATTGAAACTTTTACTCCCACTCCCCTGACCTCTGGGGAAGGGAGAGGGTATGGAGGTTAGATCAGTCACCAATGGCCAATGATTTAATCAACCGTGCCTTTGTAATGAAGCCTCCATAAAAACCCAAAGTGACAGGGTTCGGAGAGTTTCCGGGATGGTAAACCAGAATGCATCCACATGTTTTAGGTCCCCAAATCCACAAGGACAGAATCTTCTTTGGGACCTTGGCTTTTGTATTTCTTCATCTGGCTGTTGATTCGTATCCTTTGTAATAAATCAGTACTCCGGTGAGTAAACAGGTTTCCTGAGTTCTGTGAGATGCTCCAGCGAATTAAGAAAACCCGAGAAGGGAGTCATGACAACCTCTGACTTAAAGCTACTTAGTCAGAAGTTCAGGTGACAACCTGGACTTAAGATTGGCATCTGAATTGGAGGACAGTCTTGTATGACCGAGCTCTTAACCTGTGGGATCTGACCCTCTCTTTCCATGTCGATAGTGTCAGAATTGAGTTGAATTGTAGGACACCAAGTTGGTATCAGAGAATCATTTGGTGTTGTGGAAAACCCACACACACACATCGGAATCGGGAGCAGAACCTTTAGAAAGGATTATGGAAGGACCACTGTACAACTAAAAGTGAACACATTTAAAACCAGGTTTCTATTTGTAAAACCACACTGCTCTGTACTTCTAGTTAGCAAGCCCCATTGGGATATTGTTATTAAACAGTACCATATTTTTCTATAAATTGGGAAATTCAAGGCTTAAATTCACAGAGAAACTTTATTTTCCAACTCTCAACTAGTAAGCACCAGGCTTGCCACAATAACAATATTGAAAATTTGGTCTCTAGTCAATGAATTTGACCCTGAAGACAAATGAAATAAGGAAAGCCTTCTGTATTGAAACAATCTGGCCCAGCCATTCTCATGATTTGAGGTTCCAGGTAATTTTCCATGTAGATTTGGCCTGAAAATACAAAGGGAAAGTTCAAGCAGGGACACGGCGTCTCTGTGGCCTAGCCCTGCAGGGATGTTTGCCTCAACCATACATTTTTTTATTGTCCAGTTAAGTTCTGAGTAATTCAGCTGATGGGATTTTCAGCCCTGCCCATGAACTGTGACTCATTCCACCATCAAATTAACAGCTCTTTTGGAAAATGTTTTTTCATGACTTGTCAAAAACTTTCCATGGCTTAATTTCATCCTTTCTTCCCAGAGGAACACTTTGAACAAGTCCAGTGATTGAGCACTTCAGAAGAGCCTTTATTTCTAGCCACGGCAGATGTTTGACCAACCTGTTGATTTCAGCTTCCTCAGCCCCACTCCCTGATGCTCTTACCTTTCCTCCATAGCTGCCCATCAACTCTTTCTCCTCTGCTAAAGCAACATTATAGTATCTTGAACCATCCAATTCACAATCTTTTGGCAAAAGGCAAAGATGAACCAGAAGGGCAAGTTCAGATGCCTGGATTCTTTCTCTGTTCCTCTAAGAAAAGTGAGATTTTAGCCAAATCACTTTTTATTTTGACTTTTTCATCTGTAAAATAATGAGACTGAATTAAATGACTCTACAGTAACTTCTACCTACAAAATTAAAGAGCTCAATCCATTTAGAGCAATATGAAACTATAGAAAAGTTTGTCTACAGAGGTCAAGCAACAGGCATGGCGTGATATAGGGCTGACTGAGAACACAAGGATGCAGACTTACAGGCTCCTGGCTGCTAGATAAGAGGATGCATGCACAGTGTATCAGTCAACAATTTCCTCAGTAACGCTGTGACAAGCCAGCCCAAAAGGAAGTGGCTACCATCAATAAGTGTGCATTCTCATGCTTCTGGATCCACAGGTCACCTGAATCAACTCTATAGCCTGGGCCCTGGGCGAATTAATCCTGAAAAAATACCTTTCCAATTCACAGCATTTTAAAATGTTGGTCTAAAAACATTTCTTCATTATGTAACCAACTTAATTAGTAGTCACTAAATATCTCTAAGTCTCAGTTTTCCCAGCAAAGGCTAAAATAAAGTATTATTATCCACATGTTTTAGATCAGGAAAGTGAAGATTAGAAATTATTAAATGACAGCTCAAAAGTAAAGGAGCAGAGATGTGAACCCAGATATGCCTGATGCCAAAGACCATGGCCTTCAAATCATATCAGGTGTCCTTAGGTAACATTGAAAGTGTGTATAATTGGTATTTAATTAAAGTTTATAGAATAAAGAAGAGAAAGAAGGGAAAATGGAAAGAAGGTTGGATGGAAAGTGAGAGGGAGGGAGAAAAGAACTAAAAACCTTCCAAAATAGGAAAACAACACACTTTAAATAAATCCACAACAATACAAGGCAATTTCAAGCTATAAATTAAAGAAAAACAGATATTTTCCTTCCCAGAGTTGAATGTTCAATTGGTAGATTAATTCATTCATTAAACAAACAGTGTTACATCTTGACACAAGTCCCCAGGAGGTAGGAGAGCATCTTTTTTTTTTTTTTTTTTTTTTGCGGTACGCGGGCCTCTCACTGTTGTGGCCTCTCCCGTTGCGGAGCACAGGCTCCGGACGCGCAGGCTCAGCGGCCATGGCTCATGGGCCCAGCCACTCCGTGGCATGTGGGATTCTCCCGGACCAGGGCACGAACCAGTGTCCCCTGCATCAGCAGGTGGATTCAACCACTACGCCACCAGGGAAGACCCCAGGAGAGCATCTTTTGCCTGTGCCCTACCCTAAGAACCCAACACGGAGAGGTACCAGGGATGCATACTACCCACAGCTGGCTTAGAGGCTTAGCAGGGTCACAATTTTTTACAAATGGTCCCAAGCCTTATTTCCCAAACGTGACACTCAAGTTTCTATACAATTTTATCACAGCCTACTTTCTGTTTACATCCCCTTCGAGGCCTCATAGTCCATCAGCACTCAGCTTCTCACCGGTCCTAGAATATACACCTCTCCCAGACTCTGTGCCTTTGCACTGGCCCTTTCCTCTACCTAGAATTCATCCCTTTCTCCCACCTCTACTTCTTCTCTGACATTTTCTTACACTTCTAACATCCAGCCTAATTATCAGCTCCTCTGTGACACCATCCTCAGATTTCCCTGAGAGATTTAGTTCCTCCCTCCATTATGACCCAAGGAGTCATGTAAATGCCTCTACTATAGCAGGTATCACAGGTCAAAGGAATTACTGATCTACAAGGCTGTGATTTACAAAATTCCCTCCACTGAATTTTGAGGTCCTCAGAAACAGGAAATATCTTATATACCTTTATTATCACCCTGTTGTATTTAGCCTAAATCCTAGCAGATTAGACCATTATACCTTCTTACAACTTTGATCAGTTTTTCCCTGGCAACTGGTCGAGAGAAGCTTTGCTGGAAGAGAAATGAGATGTGGTTTTGTTACACCTAAAGATGGAGCCAGGAAAAGATGAGGATTTTGCCTTATTTCCCTGGTTTATTCCTACCCTTCCTTTAAGATTCACGTCCTCCAGAAAGCCTTCCCCATACCCAAGTAGAACCTGTTCAAGCCCTGCCCATCAGGTCAGTCAGGACCAATGGGGGGGTCACCCACAGAACCATGTACTTGGACTGGAGGTCGCGTTCAGCCTGCTGCTACTCTGAGGCTAATCCATCATTGTATCAAGTCAAATGGCTGAAACAGTAGCCAGGAAGGGAGCCAGCTTCTCAATCAAGGAAATATAAGAGAGTGCATATAACCAAAGAATCAATGACCGTCTGCCAGGTTAAAAGCTAAGAATTGAGAGAACAGAATAAGTCAAAAAGATAAAAGTACCGCAATGCTTATAGTGGCACTATTTACAATAGCCAGGAATGGAAACAACCCAAGTGTTCATCCACAGAGGAATGGATAAAGAAAATGGGATATTACTCAGCCATAAAAAAGAATGAAATAATGCCATTTGCAGCAACATGGATGTACCTAGAACTTATCATACTAAGTGAAGTATCTCAGAGAAAGACAAATATAATATCACTTATTTGAGGAATCTAAAAAACAGTACAAATGAACTTATTTATAAAACAGAAACAGACTCACGGACATAGAAAACAGATTTATGGTTACCAAAGGGGAAGGGTGGAGGGGGGTAAATTGGGAATATAAGATTAACAGATACACAACTACCATACATAAAATAAATAAACAACAAGGACCTACTGCATAGCACAGGGAAATATATTTAATACCTTGTAATAAACTATAATGGAAATGAATTTAAAAAGAATATATATATAACCAAATCATTTTTCTGTACACCTGAAACAATACTATAAATCAACTATACTTCAATTTAAAAAAAAGAACAGAATAAGAATTTAGGCACAAGACAGGAGAGCTCAGGCAATTCAAGAAATGTTTTCTCTTTTACGTGATTCCTTGAAGATGCCAGAGTTAGATACTTCTTCCCTTCTGTTTCTATGGCAATTGGGCAAACCTTTCCTAGAGCACTTGCCTCAATACCTTGTAACTGCTTATACACCAGCCATTCCCGTTAGCGTGTGAATTACTTGAGAGCAACAATTCTGTCACATTCTCCTCTGTATCACCAGTACCTGTTATGGAGCTTAGGCCTTCAGAGAAGGGAAGCAAGGAGAAAAAGACAGAAAGAAACAGGAGAGGGAGTGAGGAAGCAAGGGAGAGAAGGGAAGGGAAGATGCTTCCCAAAGTTGACATGATTAAAGAAGTCTTGATTCTGCAACTGCGAGCCACCAGCCAGGCACAAACCCATTCTTCTTCCGGCACTCTGTATTTGCAAAGGGTACCATCGATTACCTTGCTCCACTCACTCTTCCTCTCATCTTTCCCTCACCCCTCAGAGCCACTCCATCAGCCTAGTCATTGACCTCCCAAGTATAAAAAAGATCCAACCCCTCCCCACCACCTTCACCATCCCATCCTACTCTAAGTCCCCAATGACCTCCTACCTGGCCTTTCTGCTTTCTCTCTAGCCTTCCAACAAAATCAATATTTTTTAAAATGTAAGTCAGAAAATATCATTTTGCTGATCAGCCTCCTCCAGTGGTGCCCCATAAGCCTTAATCCAAAATCAAAGTCCTTGCAGTGGCCCCCAGGGTCCTTTGTGATCTGGGTCTGTCTACCCCTCTGATCTCATCACCCTCCACCCCACCTGGAACACAAGGTTCTAGCCACACCACCTTGTTCTATTCCTTGTACATGCTATACTTTCCAACTCAAGGACTTTGAGCCTGATCATCTCTGTCCTTGCATGGCTATCTCCTTTGTTCAAAGTGTCAGCTTCTCAGAGAAGGTTTCCTTGATGCCCCTGATGAAAATAGACACACACACTACTCACACACACACAACTGCACACATACACATTCACATACATACATACAAAATCACATGCAAGACACACACACATATACATACACACTCACATGCATAAATACACACACAGACCCTCTCACACACAAATGGACACAGGCTTAAGCCATCATAAACCAAACTGAGAGTTATCTGCTCAGTTCCAGGCTGGTTCTTACTAAAAATTTGATGTTTCATTTGTCCTATTTAAAAAAAGGCATTTTTACTGTAATTTGTCAAGTTCTATGTATCAGCAGACAACTTTGTTTTAGTTTAAAGCTAGGATAACCTTAAGAATAAAAGACACGTTTCATGTTTTCAAACTAGTCTGGAGAGTTGTGTTTTAAGCTTCATATTGAGATTTTCTTTGGTTCTGTGGTCTCCCACAGGACTGAGAGATGATACTCACTTTGACAGCCTGAATCTTATAACGACTGAGAAATGAAGCCTTGAATTTTAGGCACCTGAGACTTACACAAAACTGTGTCATTCTTATAAACATTAAAGGTCTTCTGGAGCCTATGAATTGCTTCCATTTAAACTCAAAAGCCCCAGGACATGGTTCCCGAGGCCCATAAACCCTGTGATATCAGGTGTAATAACTCCCCTGGCAAGAAATAAGCTTCACTTCCCGTGGCCTATAAAGGACCTTGTCTGACCCTTAATATCAGTCAGAGGTAACATGTGCCTGGGAAAACCCAGTCCTGGGGCCTGAGATGGGGAGCGGGTCTGGAACCCCCAGAACCACAGTCCCACCTAGCAACCTAGCAAATGCCACCAGCACACCTGATCCTGCAGTGGAAACCCTGGCTGCTTCTCCTTCCTCATCTCTGGGGAGAAGATATGACTGACTACCTACCCCACAGGGTTACGTGAGAATTAAGAGTCTTCAGTGTAACTCATGGAAAGACTATCCTATGCAATCACTGTAAAGAGCCTGGACCTTGGTATGTGCAGAGACCCATGGGAGAAGCAAAGCCAAAGCAGATCATTTTAATATATGTAATCTATACGATAAGCAAGAGGCCTGGCATACAGGAGGTGCTTGGTAAATGTTAATCTTTCCTTGAGATTCATGGACTCATAGAACTTACCCAATGTTAGTGTGAACTCATGACCCAAATAACCTGAGCAAATCTGGTTTAGAGCTATTGTCCTGGAATAATTATTCCTTTCACCATCAAAAGTACTACAGATAGGACAGTAAAGCATATGGTCACCTCAGCCAACATTCTTATTTTTGCAGAAGAGGAAACTGCAGCCCACAGGTTAAAAGTGACTTGTCACAGCTAACACCCACACGCTGATGCCCCTCGTCATTTTTAAAACCCTAGAGAAATTCTGGAATCCATAACCTCCTCTGTTTTCTGAGCACTTCACACCTGACCTGGGCTTTCCTGGACCCACTGTCTGTTTGGTATTCTGATAGTTAGAAACACCCCATTATGTTTTCTGAAATAACTTGAATCACTGATAATGAGATATGTATGTGCAAGTGGCAATCCATGTTCGTGAACTGACCAGACTGTGGTGACATCTATTATTTGCTTATATTTACAGCAATCTCTGGACCCATACAGACTGAATAGTTAGGAACTGCTTAGAGGCCAGTAAATGGCAAAATGGGACTTTTCAGCATAAATGTGAATTCCACTCCTTTATCATGTAAAGCCCAGAGTTAAATATTTACTGGAAACTCCACTAAAAAACAAGAATTTGGTAGAGATGAGCAGGTATAAACTGATATTTTATATTGTTTGATATGTAGCAATAGCTGACTGATATGCTACAATAATAAAAGGAGAATGATTTCTTTCCATCAGAGCTATCTGAAGAGTTTAAGAATCTTTGTGCAAAAGATGGATCCAGGAACTAAAGATAAAGCTGGATAGAGGAATCACAATCAGGATCCAGAGAAGGGAAGCTATGGTTCCCAATCTCCTCTCCAGACACCTATGGTCTCCTTAGGGTCACAGGAGTAATGTAGAGGTGGAGGCATTCAAGGTCACATGAATTGAGCCTTATTTGCCACTAGACTCTACATAGAAAAGTCTGTGCTGTACCATACAAGTCTCAACACTTGCAGATTATATTATACAGGACCTTATGAATTTTCAGTACTATCCCTTGCTAATGTACTATTTTTAAAATATGTACTTATATCCCTTATTAGTAAGAAAAGGATTTATGGAGTGGCTAAAACCCTAAGTCAATATATTCAAACTCTAAACCAATATGGCCCCTAAGGAATTTCTGCAGAGGTAAGGGGGAACCTCGGTGGCCTTTATTCCCATGCATCCCCATCCTAGATTCAATGAAATTAACTCAATTTTTCATTGTTTTATACACTTGGATTCTGTACAAAATTCTACTGGAACAGGAGAGAATCCCAGACTAACCAACACTGCAGCAAAGATGAGAGCAAAATTCTCTAAAACACATGACTGAAACTAAACTCATTGTTTTCACCCCCATAAAATCTCCAAGTGTCAAAGAACTGAGGATGGTTTCTCACTGAAAGCCAGCATGGAACTGAAGTCCTAAGTCCAACAACATGCAAAGAACTGAATCCTCCTAACAACCACATGAGCTTGGAAATGGATCTTTCCCTAGTCAAGCTTTCAGATGAGATCCCAGCTCCAACTTTGACTGCCGCCTCGAAAGAGACCCTGAGGACCCAGCTAAGTTGTGCTTGGATTCCTGACACACAGAAACTGTGAGGTCATAAATGTATATTGTTTTAACCCACTAACTGATAATTTGTTACACAGCATTAGATAACTAATACATCCCTCCAGTGCACACTCAACAGAACAGCCAGAGTGAAGGTTCTATGCACAAATCTGATGTTGTCCTTCCTCTGATTCAAACCCTTCCTTTAGTGTCATAGAAAGCAAAATAATGGTATTCATTGAGTGCCTACTATGTGTTGGTGCTTTCATGTGCTCTCTCATTTAATCCATACAGTGACCCAGCAAAGTCAGAGTTATCAATCCCCTTTTGCAAATAAGAAAACTGGACGAATAAGTAACATGTTCAAAACTACAAAGTTAGGAAGTGACTAGTCAGAACGGGGACCAAAATGGTCTGACATCAAAACTCTTCCCTCTATACCATGCTTCAGTGTCTTGGTGCAGCATTAGTGCAGAATTAGGAAGATACTAAAGCCAGACTAACTGGGGTAGATGAACCTTTAAGTTTAGGAGAAGGGGAAGTTCAGTGAAACAAGAGAGAGGAGAAATTTGGAATGTTTCTGCTTACTGTCTGACTTAGAAGAGTTTTACTGATGTCCTTCAAAAAAATGGAAATTCAGAAAAGTAAGCTTGTTTATTGTTAATTCCAGAACTCTGAACTTCAATGGACTTCATGAGAAATGTTTGAAACTCCAAGGTAAAGTTCCAGAGTGAAGAGTCTGTGAATTCTTTGTCAAGGTCTACCCTGTTGGGCAACTATCTGAGAGCCATCCTCCTGATATAGAAAACAAAGGCACTTATCTTGTCCCATCTCAGCCTAAGGGTCCCCTGTAGCCGTAGTACATCCTACTCTTACTTCACACTCTGGCAAAAATTTGAATCTCCTAGAAGTATCCCATTAACCTCACAAATCCCCCACATACCAGAAGCTGCATCAGCTTTTAAAAATCAAAAGGGCAGAGGGGAATAGCTCACAGAAATCTTACAAGGATGTTGAGGTGTTACAGGCGTGTTCTTAGAGATGAGGCCTTTGATAAACTGAGCATGATTTTCCAAGAGAGAAAAGAGCCAAGAAGTCAACCTCTTCCTCCCTTTAGATTTATGAATCTTCCAGCCAGAGGCAAAAGCATCACTCCATCAAGATCAAAGCTCAGCGAGGTGAGAAGAAAAGCGAGAAGAACAGAGATTCCCCTGGGATGGAAGTATGTCTGTTTTATGTAACATACATAGTCTGTGTTCTAGAAAGCACGTTGCATAGGAAACCCATTTAATAGTCTCCATAAAATAAATACTTCTTTTGTATTAAGAATACAAAAAGATGGATATGCTCCTTGCTTGGAATGTATAAAGCAAAGGTTAAAAGTTCCACCGTGTTTTCTGCTCATGGAAAATAACTTTTTTGATTCCTCAGCCCAGAGTCCAGATATTTTCTTGGAAGAATCAAACACGGAGACTGAGACTATTTGCAAAATTCAGCTGCCACAGGCTGTTGTGTCAAGGTACTTATTGTGTAAAGGCATTTCTTGTCGTTAAAGTCAAAGCAGGCTCCAAATACTGACTTAAAAGATAATAACTACACCAGAGAGCCTTAATAGTTTGCAGGACTCTGTGATATGACTTCTTAGAAAATGCTCTGCCTAAATCCCACATGATTCACAGACTCACTGATACTCCCTCTTTACTATTTGATATTTGGTATGATGGTCACTAATGGAAAGCTATTAGGCAATGATGTGATTGTGGACAAAGAAAAAAGCCTGGGAGAAATAAAATTCTCAGTTCTGAGAAAAGAAACACCAAAAAGGAAATGAAAATATCAAAGGGCCATGTGTCCCATGATGCACGTTTCAGCCAAATGCAGACATGAGCAAAGGGCTGCTCAGCCTTATCTGAGTATCACCTAATTTTTCAACATCAGCAGAATTTGTAAAGGCTGAATGAGGACAAAACAGGAGCATCAGGATCCAGACGATCAAGCACTGGATTGGAATAGGAGTCAAAGGGCATTGCTTCCAATCTGGATCCACTCCTTCTCTTGCTCATCTGTAAAATGGGACCAACATATATGGGTTGCCAAAATCACTTCTTTATTCAGCTAGTCATCTGTTTCATTCAATTACTTTAATGTATAAGACACTGAGTATGAAGGTGAAGGCACTATAGATCCTGCCCACCAGGGGTTCCTGGTCAGGAGGGGAGATGAGACATGTACATGCAAGATAATATTCTCATTGACAGAGATAAGCATCATATTCACCAACCAATCAGAGGAAATGTTATCCTCGTCTGCCAAAAATGTAGTCCCCATCTTGTAACTTTCTCTCATGAAAGCATAGGCTGTTGTGGCATTTCTTTTCTGTTGCAACCCTATTCATGGTGCCATCTTCTTTTCTTCCTTTTTGTTTTTTGCCTAATTTTCCCCTGCAATTCAAACTTATTCTCTCTAGAAATATTATCTAATGTTTGTAAATTCTTTCTTGAAAAAAGATTGGGTGATAGCTTCAATACGGCAGAGGAATAAAATGTGGAGATCACCTTCCTCCCCACAAATACATCAGAAATACATCTTAATGAGGAACAGCTCCTACAGAACACCTACTGAACCCTGGCAGAAGAACTGAGACTTCCAAAAAGTCAAGAAACTACCCACCTACCTGGGTAGGGCAAAAGAAAAAAGAAAAAACAGAGACAAAAAATAGGGATATGACCTGCACCTCTGAGAGGGAGCTGTGAAGAAGGAAAAGTTTCCACCCACTAGGAAGCCCCTTCACTGGTGGAGACAGCAGGTGGGCAGGGTGGGGGGCAGGAAGATTCTGAGCCACGGAGGAAAGAAGAGCAACTGAGGTGCAGAGAGCAAAGCAGACAGATTCCCACACAGAGGATCAGTGCCCACCCACACTCACCAACCTGAGAGGCTTATATGCTCACCCGCTGGGACTGGTGGTGCTGGGAGCTGAGCATCAGGCTTCAGAGTTCAGATCCCAGGAAGAGGACTGGGGTTGGTTGCATAAACACAGCCTGAAGGGGACTAGTGTGTCACAGCTAGCCAGAAGGGAGTCCAGGAAAAAGTCTGGAACTGCCTAAGAGGCAAGAGACCATTGTTTCAGGGTGCACAAGGAGAAGGGATTCAGAGCACCACCTAAATGAGCTCCAGAGATGAGTGTGAGCCATGGCTATCAGGGCAGACCAAAGAGACGGGCATGAAATGCTAAGTCTGCTGCTGCAGGCACCAAGAAGCCTGTGTGCAAGCACTGGTCACTATCCACACCCTCTCTCCCAGGAGCCTGTGCAGCCCACCACTGCCAGGATCACGTGATCCAGGGACAACTTCCCCAGGAGAACACAGGTGGTGCTCAGGCTGTTGCAACATCACGCTGGCCTCTACCACCACAGGAACCCCCCGCATTCCTTACCCCTTCCTTCACCTGGCCTGAGTGAACCAGGGCCCCCTAATCAGCCGCTACTTTAACCTTGTCCTGTCTGGGCAGGGAACAGATGTCCTCAGGTGACCTACACACAGAGGCGGGGCCAAATCCAAAGTTGAAGCCCAGGGGCAGTGCGAACAAAGAAGAAAAAGGGAAATTTCTCCCAGCAGCCTCAGGAGCAGTGGATTAAATCTCCACAATCAACCTGATGTACCCTGCATCTGTGGCATACCAGAATAGACAGCAAATCATTCCAAAATTGAGGTGGTGGACTTTGGGAACAACTGTAGACTTCGGGTGTGCTTGCTGCATCTAATTTGCTTCTGGTTTTATGTTTATCTTACTTTAGTATTTAGAGCTTATTATCATTGACAGATTTGTTTATTGATTTGGTTGCTCTCTTCCATTTTTTTAATAATATATATATTTTTCCTTTTTCTCCTTTTGCAAGTGTGTATATGTATGCTTCTTTGTGTGATTTTGTCTGTATAGCTTTGCTTTTACCATTTGTCCTGGGGTTCTGTCTGTATTTTTTTTTTTTTTAGCATAATTGTTAGTGCTTGTTATCATTGGTGGATTGGTTTTTTGGTTTGGCTACTCTCTTCTTTCTTTCTCTCTTTATTTTTTTTTACTTTTTTATTTTTAATAATACACTTTTTATTTTTTATTTTAATAATTTATTTTATTTTTCTTTCTTTCTTTTTTTTCTCCCTTCCTTTTCTTCTGAGTCATGAGGCTGGCAGGGTCATGGTGCTCTGGCCCAGAGTCAGGCCTGTGCCTCTGAAGTGGGAGAGCCAAGTTCAGGACACTGGTCCACAAGAAACCTCCTGACCCCACATAATATCAAACGGTGAAAGCTCTCTCAGAGATCTCTATCTCAGTGTGAAGACCCAGCTCCACTCAGTGAGCAGCAAGCTACAGTTCTGGACACCCTATGCCAAACAACTAACAAGACAGGAACACACACCACCCAGTAGCAGAGAGGTTGCCTAAAATCATATTATGTTCACAGAGGCCCCAAAACACACCACCAACACAGTTCTGCCCACCAAAGAAACAATATCCAGCTTCATCCACAAGAACATAGGTACCGTTCCCCTACACCAGAATGCCTACACAGCACACTGAACCAAACTTACCCACTCGGGGAGACACCAAAAACAACGGGAACTATGAACTTGCAGCATGTGAAAAGGAGATACCAAACACAGTAACTTAAGCAAAATGAGAAGAGAAAGAAATACACAGCAGATGAAGGAGCAAGGTAAAAACCCCAGACCAAACAAATAAAGAGGAAATAAGCAGTCTACCTGAAAAAGAATTCACAGTAGTAATAGCAAAGATGATGCAAAATCTTGGAACTAGAATGGAGAAAATACAAGAAAACGTTTCACAAGGACCTAGAAGAACTAAAGAGCAAACAAACAATGATGAAGAACACAATAAATGAAATTTAAAGTTCTCTAGAAGGAATCAATAGAAGAATAACTGAGGCAGAAACACAGAGAAGTGACCTGGAAAATAAAATAGTGGAAATAACTACCTTAGAGCAGAAAAAAGAAAACAGAATGAAAAGAATTGAGGACAGTCTCAGAGACTTCTGGGACAACATTAAATGCACCAACATTCAAATAATAGGGGTCCAAGAAAAAGAAGAGAAAAAGAAAGTGTCTGAGAAAATACATGAAGAGATCATACATGAATACTTCCCTAATATGGGAAAGGAAATAATCAATCAAGTACAGGAAGTGAATAGAGTCTCATACAAGAAAAAACCAAGGAGAAACATGCCATGACACATATTAATCAAACTATCAAAAATTAAATACAAAGAAAAAATATTAAAAGCAGCAAGGGAAAAACAACAAATAACATACAAGGGAATCCCCATAAGGTTAACAGCTGATCTTTCAGCAGAAACTCTGCAAGCCAGAAGGGAGTGGCAGGACATATTTAAAGTGATGAAAGGGAAAAAACTACAACCAAGAATACTCTACCCAGAAAGGCTTTCATTCATATTCAACAGAGAAATTAAAACCTTTACAGACAAGCAAAAGCTAAGAGAATTCAGCACCACCAAACCAGCTTTACAACAAATGCTAAAGGAACTTCTCTAGGCAGGAAACACAAGAGGAGGAAAAGATCAGCAATAAAAAATCCAAAACAATTAACACAATAGTAATAGTCACTCACATATTGATAACTACATTAAATGTAAATGGATTAAATACTCCAACCAAAAGACATAGACTGGCTGAAGGGTTACAAAAACAAGACCCATATATATGCTGCCTACAAGAGATCCACTTCAGACCTAGGGACACATACAGACTGAAAGTGAGGGGAGGGAAAAAGATATTCCATGCAAATGGAAATTAAAAGAAAGCTGGAATAGCAATTCTTATATCAGAAAAAATAGACTTTAAAATAAAGACTATTACAAGAGGCAAATAATGACACTACATAATGATCAAGGGATCAATCCAAGAAGAAGGTATAACAATTGTAAATATTTATTCACACAACATAGGGGCACCTCAATGCATAAGGCAAATGCTAACAGCCATAAAAGGAGAAATCAACAGTAACACAATCATAGTAGGGGACTTTAATATCCCACTTTCACCAATGGATAGATCATCCAAACTGAAAATAAATAAGGAAACACAAGCTTTGAATAATACATTAGACCAGATGGACTTAACTGATATTTATACAACATTCCATCCAAACAAAACCAGAACACACTTTCTTCTCAAGTGCTCATGGAACATTCTCCAGAATAGATCATATCTTGGGTCACAAATCAAACCTTGGTAAATTTAAGAATATTGAAATCATATCAAGTATCTTTTCTGACCACAACTCTATGAGAATAGATATCAATACAGGAAAAAATCTGTGAAAAATAAAAACACGTGGAGGCTAAACAATACACTACAAAATAACCAAGAGATCACTGAAGAAATCAAAGAGTAAATCAAAAAATACCTAAAAACAAATAACAATAAAAACATGATAACTTGGGCTTCCCTGGTGGCGCAGTGGTTGAGAGTCCGCCTGCCGATGCAGGGGACATGGGTTCATGCCCCAGTCCGGGAGGATCCCACATGCCGCGGAGTGGCTAGGACCGTGAGCCATGGCTGCTGAGCCTGCACGTCCGGAGCCTGTGTTCCACAATGGGAGAGGCCACAACAGTGAGAGGCCCGCATACCACACACACACACACACAAAATAATAACTCAAAACCTATGGGATGCAACAAAAGCCATTCTAAGAGGGATGTTTATAGCAATAAAATCCTACCTCAAGAAACAACAAAAATCTCAAATAAACAACCTTATTTTACACCTAAAGCAATTAGAGATAGAAGAACAAAAAGCCCCAAATTTAGCAGAAGGAAAGGAATCATAAAGATCAGATCAGAAATAAATGAAACACAAATGAAAGAAACAATATCTAAGATCAATAAAACTAAAAGCTGGTTCTTTAAGAAGATAAACAAAATTGATAAACCATTAGCCAGACGCATCAAGAAAAAGGGAGAAGACTCAAATCAATAGAATTAGAACTGAAAAAGGAGAAGTAACAACTGACACTGCAGAAATACAGAGGATCATGAGAGATTACCACAAGGAACACTATGCCAATAAAATGGATGACCTGGAAGAAATGGACAAATTCTTAGAAAAGCACAACCTCTTGAGACTGACCAGGAAGAAATAGAAAATATGAACAGATCCTCACAAGCACTGGAGTTGAAACTGTGATTAAAAATCTTCCAACAAACAAAAGCCCAGGACCAGATGGCTTCACAGGTGTATTCTATCAAACATTTAGATAGCTAACACCTCTCCTTCTCAAACTTTTCCAAAGTATAGCAGAGGGAGGAACACTCCCAAACTCATTCTAAGAGACCACCATCACCCTGGTACCAAAACCAGACAAATATGTCACAAAAAAAGGATAACTACAGGCCACTATCACTGATGAACATAGATGCAAATATCTTCAACAAAATACGATCAACAGAATCCAACAGCACATTAAAAGGATCATACACCATGATCAAGTGGGGTTTATCCCAGGAATGCAAGGATTCTTCAATATACGCAAATCAATCAATGTGATACACCATATTAACAAACTGAAGGAGTTTGTTAAAAAAAAAAACATAAAAACCATATGATCATCTCAATAGATGCAATCTTGCAACAATATTCAACACCAATTTATGATTAAAAACCATCCAGAAAATAGGCACAGAGGGAACTTACCTCAACATAATAAAGGCCATCTATTACAAACCCACAGCCAGCACCGTTCTCAATGGTGAAAAAGTGAAACCATTTCCTCTGAGATCAGGAGCAAGACAAGGTTTTCCACTGTCACCACTGTTATTCAGCATAGTTTTGGAAGTTTTAGCCACAGCAATCAGAGAAGAAAAAGAAATAAAAGGAATCTAAATTGAAAGAGAAAACAAAAGCTGTCACTGTTTGCAGATGACATGATACTATACATAGAGAATACTAAAGATACTACCAGAAAACTACTAGAGATAATCAATGAATTTGATTATCTCTAGTAGCAGGCTATTAAATTAATGCACAGTAATCTCTTGCATTCCTATAAATTAATGATGAAAAATCTGAAAGTGAAATTAAGGAAACACTCACATTTACAGTTGTAACAAAAAGAATAAAATACCTAGGAGTAAACCTACCTAAGGAGACAAAAAACCTGTATGCAGAAAACTATAAGACACTGATGAAAGAAATTAAAGATGATACAAATAGATGGAGAGATATACCATGTTCTTGGATTGGAAGAATCAATATTGTGAAAATGACTATACCACCCAAAGCAATCTACAGATTCAGTTCAATCCCTATCAAACTACCAATGGCATTTTTCAGAACTAGAACAAAATACTTCACAATTTGTATGGAAACATAAAAGACCCCAAATAACCAAAGCAATCTTGAGAAAGAAAAACAGAGATGGAAGAATCAGGCTCCTGGACATCAGACTACACTACAAAGCTACAGTAATCAAGACAGTATGGTACTGGCACAAAAACAGAAATATAGATCAATGGAACAGGATAGAAAGCCAAGAGATAAACCCACACACATATGGTCACCTTATCTTTGATAAAGAAGGCAAGAATATATAATGGGGAAAAGACAGTCTCTTCAATAAGTGGTGCTGGGAAAACTCGACAGCTACGTGTAAAAGTATGTAATTAGAACACTCCCTAACACCATACAGAAAAATAAACTCAAAATGGATTAAAGACCTAAATGTAAGGCCAGACACTATCAAACTCTTAGAGGAAAACATAGGCAGAACACTCTATGATATACATCACCTCCTAGAGAAATGGAAATAAAAACAAAAATTAAAAAATGGGACCTAATGAAACTTAAAAGCTTTGGCACAGAAAAGGAAACCATAAACAAAATGAAAAGACAACCCTCAGAATGGTAGAAAATATTTGCAAATGGAGCAACTGCCAAAGGATTAATCTCCAAAATATACAAACAGCTCATGCAGATCAATATAAGAAAAAAAAAATCCAAAAAATGGGAAGAAGACGTAAATAGACATTTCTCCAAAGAAGATATACAGATTGCTGACAACCACATGAAAGGATGCTCAACATCACTAATCATTAGAGAAATGCAAATCGAAACTACAATGAGGTATCACCTCACACTGATCAGAATGGCTATCTTCGAAAAATCTACAAACCATAAATGCTGGAGAGGGTGTGGAGAAAAGGGAACCCTCCTGCACTGATGGTGGGAATGTAAATTGATTCAGCCACTGTACAGAACAGTATGGAGGTTCCTTAAAAAACTAAAAATAGGACTATCATATGACTCAGCAATCCCACTACTAGGTATATACCCTGAGAAAACCATAATTCAAAAAGAGTCATGTACCACAGTGTTCATTGCAAATCTATTTACAATAGCCAGGACATGGAAGCAAGCTAAGTGTCCATCAACAGATGAATGGATAAAGAAGATGTGGCACATATATACAATGGAATATTACTCAGCCATAAAAGGAAACAAAATTCAGTTACTTGTAGTGAGGTCGATGGACCTAGAGTCCATCATACAGTGTGAAGTAAGTCAGAAAGAGAAAAATAAATACTGTATGCTAACACATATTTATGTAATCTGAAAAAAAAATAGTTCTGAAGAACCTAGGGGCAGGACAGGAATAAAGATGCAGATGTAGAGAATGGACTTAAGGACACGGGGAGGGGGAAGGGTAAGCTGGGACAAAGTGAGAGAGTGCATGGGCTTATATATACTACCAAATATAAGAGTTAATGGGAAGCAGCCACATAGCACAGGGAGATCACCTTGGTGCTTTGTGACCACCTAGAGAGGTGGGATAGGGAGGGTGGGAGGTAGACACAAGAGGGAGGAGATTTGGGGATACATGTATATGTATAGCTGATTCACTTTGTTATAAAGCAGAAACTAACACACCACTGTAAAGCAATTATATTCCAATAAAGATGTTAAAAAAAGAAAATGAATGTATGTTCTTGTGAGGATGAGGATGAGGGTTATATATATATATATTGGTTTTAGTCCCTTTATCAGGTGAGGGTTAACTTAATGCATAATATTTTCTGTGTGTATCGAAATGGAATGTAGATTTATATAAATCTTTTCTCACAAAAGATCTAGCAGTGGTTCTAAGCTACAGTAAAACAATTTACACACTGTCATGGGTGGGTAAACTGATACCATTCCCTGGGTCTCTGGCTCAGCCCTTGAGGCTGGGACCCAGGCTCTCCTTGTGGCTGTCCTAAAGGCTCACCAGGTGAGCCTGCTTCTCCAGACACCTATGTCCCCTCAGGACAGAATTCCACCCCGGCACCCAGGCTCTGACTTGCCTTCTGTTCTAAGACAAGGACCTGCCAGAAAATTCTCCCTGAGCAAGAGACTGGAAATAAGGGCACAAACATGTAAACACATACCTCCCGACCTCTCATGGGCGAACCATCCTCATGCTGGTCCTTGAGCCTGAAATCCTGTCCTGCTTGATCTGCCTCTCTGACTATTACCTAGATTCAAAGTCCAGTCCAAATGCCACATCCTCTATAGGTTTCCTTCCCCAACACCTGACAGCACCATCGGCAACCTTCTCCTCGTGCCCAGCCTCCATCACAGAATCAGTGCATTGTCCTCACAGTCAACACGCCCTCTGACCAGCTCCTAGAAGCAGAGATTGTTCAGAACCATTGACTTACCCCCAGGAACCCTCCCGCAGCAGCCAGCATGGTGCCCAGGACTTGCTCAATGAATACTTGTTAAATCATCTTCCTTTTTCCAGTTCTCTTTTTCTTTCTTTTAACTACTTGGATAACAAAAGCACTAAGGCTCTTCAAGGGGGAAATCCTCAAATATTATGTGTCAGGCCAATAGCAGGAACATGTGTTGTCTTTAGCTGACAGTGAGAACAAAGGTTACAAGGGATACATTTCATTTTTCACCATGAGGAAGAGGAAATAGCGCACTGCAGCACCAAATGGGTCTGAGTTCGAATTCTGACTCTATGATTTAGAATTTGTGTGATGCTTCGTAAGTCTCTGAACCTCTTTGACTCTGGGTTATCATCTGTAAAACCAAGACTACGAAGGACCGTAGGGGAGATTTAGTGAAAGTGCAGTAGAGTACCCCAGGCCCCAGAGCACAGTAGCCACTCAGTAGGTGTGGCTTCCTTCCTTCCCCCAAATAAGGAAACCAAACTAATCCCATCCTCCTAGGAGAGAGGGAAAGAAATATATGAAAGGAGAATTGAGCAATGTCAGAAAGATCAAGTACATCTATAAAAAGACCCACTCCTGCTCATGTGAGTATAACTGAATAATTCATGTTTGCACCCAAGGCAATTAAATGGCCAAGCCCCATGGACATCCATCTATGCTTTAGACATGGGAATTTATATTAAATTTTTAGTATGCTTGGGATACATAATTCTAGAAATAAATAAGATTGAACTAATGATGAAAGGCATACCATTTTTTAAAGTCAAATTTTGAATGTATTTCTTAACAGAGCATTAATGTACCATATATATATATATATATATATATATATATATATGACTTAAACCATCTGCTCTATTAAAAAAAAAGACATATTGAAAAGAGGTCCAATCGTAATTGGCAGTAAGAAAAATTGCATTCCTCCTGCCCTTTGCTCAGGCATAGAGCCATCAAAGTGTTATGCAACAAAATTTAATTTTTGAGTTTTGAATGATTTACAGTGGAGCAGAACTTATAAATCAGAACAGTAACCATTGCTATGAATAAGGATGTATGTTTTTCCAAAATGTCTAAATGAAATAGTTTGAAGCACACTAAAAGACCTGCACAGTTCTCCAAAGGCAGCCATAATTGAAGTTAATCATTCTTGTTTGCACAGAAGGAAACTTACTGACACCTAGGCACCTCCCCCTCTTTAAAATGAAGTGATCATATAGTCATCAGCTCTTCTTATGAAAGCAGTTAATCACGGTAATATATCATACTATTGCACATCAGTTTCTATCCTTGTCTGTTAAGTCTGTAAACCTGTTCTAATGTCTTTCCATGTGTCTTGAATCAGATGCAATTCTTAAATAGTTAGGATACCCAGAGCATCATTATGTGAAAGCCTTGTATACATGTGCTCACCAACAAAGAATCCCTCCCTTTCCTTCACATACCAATTTCCAATCAACCAGCAAGTCCTCTACACTTTGCCACTCCTGTCTATCTCCCTATTCTGCACCCTCCCCATCTCTTACCTGGATCACTAACACAGCCTCCTAATTTCCCACCTGCCACCAGTGTGGGGAGAGTGTAGGAATGGGCTGACCAAAATGTGAACCTCATCATGGTGCTGCCATTCTTAAAATTCTCCAATGCCTCCCCATCACGCTTAGCATAAAAGCCAACCTTCTCACGGTGCCTCACAGGGCTTACAGGAGTCTGGCCCTGCCTACTCATAGCCCTCATCCAGTCTCTCCTCACTGATTTTTCCTATTCTGAAAACATGCCACTTTATACATACTCCATGATCTCAAATTTGCAAAAAATTCTAGATGGACAGATAGAGATGAATGGATTTCTATATTGCATACCAAAAATACAAGCAGAAAAGTCACCAGTGTATTAATAGCCTTTATCTCTTATGGATGGGATTTTCGGTAATTTTCTTCTCTATACTTGGCTGTATATTACAAAATATTGGAAATGAACATATTTCAGTTCATAAGGAGAAAAGACATCAGGCATATTCTGCAAGATTCCAGAGGGCCAAACTAGGACTCTTAGGTGAAAACTCACAAAAGATGCCAAGGTTCAGGTCTTTAATTTCCTGCAGAACAAGAATAACAGAAGTCTTCATTCTAATTTGTATCACCTCCAGAATTATCTTCCAGTTACTTACCAGTCAAAACTTTTGTTGAACAGCTGTGCTCTGATCGCTGTCCTCATCCCTCACACCCAAAATGTGGACAAAAGGACCTAGGAGCCAACATGGACCATGGAGACAAAGGGCAGCTGCTGAAAACAACAGTCAGAATTAGGGATTCTGAAATCACATGGATCTTTAAGCATCTGGTAGTATTAATAAATACTTAACAATTTTTCATCTCTCCAGCTAGATTATAAACTCTGTAAAGGCAGGGATCGTCTCTATCCATCTTGTTTGTTTAACAAACATTTGCTGAGTACCTACCTCACACAAGCACTGTTTGAAGTGTTGAGAATACAGCAGTGAAGGAGAGAGGCTTGGTCCCTGGCCTACTGGGATGGAATTCTAATGGGCAGAGAAAGAATAAAAAAGCAAATTACAAAGGATACTAGAGAGTGATAAGTGATACCAGAATACAGAAATGTGGTGGAGGAAAATGGGGGGCGCTTCTTAAGCTAGGAGGCCAAGAAACACTTCTAGGAGCCTACACTAGAGCTGAAACAGGAGGGCAGGAAGGAGCCAGGCCCAGGCCATGGCCATCCAGACAGGGGGTGTAGTTGGGCCAAAGCTCTGAGGCAGGAATGAGGTATGTGAAAAACAGAAGCAAAACTAGCTTGGCTGGAGCTCAGGCAGGGAGAAAATGAGTAGAAGTGGTAGGAGATGAGGTCAGAGACTCATGGGGGGCCAGATTATGAAAGGTCTTACCTTATCATGATGATAAGGAGTCTGTCTTTTTTATAAGTACAATGAAAAGCCATTGGGAGATTTGAAGTAGGGGATTGAAGTGATCTGATCTAGCTTTTTAAAAACTCACTCTGCTGTGTAGAGAATGGACGGGTGGACACAGAAAGAAAAAAAAAAACAGTTGGGAAGCTATTGCTGAGATGATGAGGTTTGGGGATAGGATGGAGCCATGGAGAGGAGAGAAAGGAATGGCTTCCCAACCGGAGGTGGTGTTGACAGGATCAGCAACAGACTAAGATGTGGAGATATTGAAAGGAAGGAGAAACAGGAATCAAGGATGACTCCTGGGTTTACAGCTTATTCACAAGTGTGTCCTCAGCACCCAGATCATGTCCTGACACAATAAGCACTTGGTGATTGTTTGAGTGGATGGATGGATGGATGGATGAATAAATGTATAGAATGATTGTGAAGAGAGCCCAGAGCAATCTATGTGGGGTGGCGGAGGGAGGCAGCAGCTGTCTTCTTCAATCCTGAGGCCCCATCAGGCATTTTCTAGGTGGCTTCACAGGGACAGCAGTGGGGAGAACAGGACTTCAGGGCAGGTGGATTTCAGTGAGGCTGTGAAGTCAGACAGGCTTGTATTTAAGACTTAGCTCCAACCCTTGCTCACTGTGTGTCCTTGTACTCTGTGAGCCTCTCTGAGCCTCAGTTTCTTTATCTATAATACGGGGATAACTATCAACCTCACGGTCCTGCCTCAGCTGTGCACAGCTTATGCGGCCACGAGTGAGCCACTTAATCACTCTGAGCCCCAATTTCCTCATCTGTAAGATGGAACAAATACCACAAGACAGGGAAGGTTAAGCAAAAATAATACAAAGCAGTTCGGTACAAGAATGTTTTATCACCTTTGGGACAGCACAGACGGCAGCACAGCTCCCGCATCAACATCTGAGTCAGCAAACCCGGGTAAGGGGAAAATGATCCCCCAAACCAACCTCCAGACTCACCTAGAGGCTCAATCCACTTTTCACCAAGTCCCACGTAGCCATTATTTCTGACCATCGTAGTTCCAACAGGGCCAGGGCCATGCCCCACAGACAACTGTCAGGTTTTTAAAGACCAAAACAGGGAGGTTTGGGCGCCCTGTGTGGTCTTCGCTGCACCCTGTAGGAAGAGCACTGCATTGTGGGCGCTCCAGCACTAATTGAGGATGACGGGCTGGATAAATGTATTTATAGCAGCAAAACCCAGAGCTTTCTGGCTTGCGCCCCATCCTTCTCTAAATGCCCCACACCTGAGGCCCACTGGGCAGGCAGGCAGCGGGGAAGGGAGGTACCAGAGAGCCCCGAAGGCCAGAGGACCAGATATAAATCCCATCCAGACTTCCTTTCCTAAACCCAGGAAATACCAGTCAATTTATATCTCATCATCTTAACCCTGCAGGTCTGGTTAATGGTTTGACCCATGTATTCTCTCCTTTTCCAAAATCTTGTCCCGTTCCCTCTTAACTTGATTTACTCTACTTACTCCAGCTGCTGACTTTGGCACGTTTTCTAGCTCTCAACCGACCACTGCATGCGGGCATCCTCCTGAATGGTTTCCACGGCAGCGAGGGTGCAATTGCTCTGGCTACAAGCTCAAGAAAGTGCCCACTCTCATAACCTGGGCTGGAAAAACACCCTTCCCCCAGCCCCACCCTTTTTCACTTTCAACACCCGGGCACACTTTGGGGCACAGCATGAAAAGCCAGGCTAAAAGGGGCTTATATTTTTACACCATATTTGAGTTAGCTGTTTTATCTGGACGTGAACCTGAGCAGGGAGACGAGAGAGAGAGAGAGGGGCTTTATGAACTCAAAACCAAAATAGACCATTTAAGCAGGGCTGAGTGAAGTCACAGAATGTGCCGTGGAAAATACTTTCAAGGCATTTTATAAATTTTGCACCCAAAATACGGCCTCGGCCAGGTTGGACCAGCAGCTTTCAGATATTCAAATCCTCTGTTTTTCTGTGATTTTCCTTATGGCTCAGGGACTTAAGAAAACAATGAGAATGTGTCCCAAAAATTTACATGAGCTCGGCATGTAAGATCACTTTCCTACAAATGAGCCAGAAAAATTACAGGCTCTGAGAAGAAAGTGACCTTCTCAGAAGGCTCCCTCCTTTTTCCTCACCTTCTTTTCTTTCTTCTCTTCTTCCTCTTCTCACTATTACCATTAACATTAATTGACCATATCACCAATGGGTTCTGCCTCTTCGGCTCCTGGTTTTACTGGCGCTTCTAGGGAAGGGGAGTGGGGTGGCATTGTTAATCTAGAAACCAAACTCAGCATCTTAAGTGGTTTTCCTGAGAAATCTACCCAACCCAAAAATGTCATATGTTGGACTGGTTTGCTGTGTGTATGCATCTTGTCTCCTCTCTCACACCCCCCCTTGGTTGAGGGCACTGCCACTAGAGAACACTGTGCCCCACATGTGTGTCCACTCTACAGGCCTTTGCTCCTCCCTGTAGAACACCCTGCTCTTTCTCAGCACTTCATTCTCAGTTCCACCCACTCAAGTCCTCCCCCTGACCACAGGCCTGGCTCAGTGCCACCTCCCCTATGACTCTCCCATCTCTGGCTCCACTGAACACTTCCTCTACTTCTCTTCCACCAAATGTATTCCTACTATCTTGGCTAAGATTGTTGGCTGGTCCCAGATGAGCATCCTCTTTCTAAGAAGTGCTAACTGTGTGATCTTAGACAAATAACTTAAACTTCCTGAGACTCAGTTTCCTCTACTGTAAAATACAAATAATAATATTTATCTCATAGTGTTGCATGAAAGTGAGATGTAAAAATATATGTGATTACTCAGTCATAAAAAAGAAGGAAATAATGCCATTTGCAGCAACATGGATGGACCTAGAGATTATCCTATTACGTGAAATAAGTCAGACATAGAAAGACAAAT
Organism: Tursiops truncatus; assembly: GCF_011762595.2. NCBI lineage: Eukaryota > Metazoa > Chordata > Mammalia > Artiodactyla > Delphinidae > Tursiops > Tursiops truncatus. The sequence continues at coordinate 40,560,050 of NC_047038.1, forward strand.
ATAACATCATATCACTTATATATTGAATCTTAGAAAAATGATACAAATGAACTTATTTACAAAACAGATTCACAGACATAGAAAACAAACTTATGTTTCCCAAAGGGGAAAGGGTAGCGGGAGGGATAAATTAGGAGTTTGGGATTAACAGATACACACTACCATACATAAAATAGATAAATAACAAGGACCTACTATATAGTACAGGGAACTATATTCAATATCTTGTAATAACCGAAAATGGAAAAGAATTTGAAAAAGAATATATAAACACATATATAACTGAATCACTATGCTGTACATTTTAAAATAACACAGCACTGTAAATCAACTAGACTTCAATTATATATATATATAATATATATAAAACATATATGTATGAAGCTCTTACACAGTGACCAATACATTCTAATGGTTCAGTAAATATAAGCTGTTTGTTTATTACCTTGTCATATAAATACTTAAGTCTGACCATATCTTCCCTACTATATCATAAGCTTCTGAATGTCAGAATTAATATATAGTCTTCCTTTGTAACTCTTACCATCCTAGCTAGAAATGACTGGACATGTATGTATGCCAAGTCATGAGCTTGTTGCTTTATGTTTGTGATAGTAGTTTTATGTGTCAACTTGGCTAGGCTAGAGTAACCCAAGTGTCAACCAAACACTAAGCTAGGTAGATGTAGATGTAGAAGGTATTTTGTAGATGGATTAACACCTATAATCAGTTGCCTTTAAATAAAGGAGATTATCTGATTAGGTCAGTTGAAAGATTTTAAGAACAGAACTGAGATTTTCCAGAAGAAGAATAAATTCCACCTGTGGAATGCAGAACATCAGCTTCTGCCTGAGAGTTCTAGCATGTCCTCTCTGGTGGCCTGCCCTAAAGATTTTAGACTTGGTCAGCCAGCTCCCACATGGTATAAGCCAATTTTCTGCAATCAATCAATCAACCAATGGCTATGTTTCTCTGGTGGAACCCTGACGAATGCAATGTTAGTACATTTTAATATTAGCATACATACGACTATGTGATGGTTAATTTTATGTGTCAACTTGGCTGGGCCATGTTGCTCAGATTGTTGGTCAAACATTATCCTGGATGTTTCTGTAAGAATGTTTTTAGATGAGATGATTTTTTTTTTTTTTTTTTTTTTTTTTGCTGCACCATGCAGCTCACAGGATCTTAGCTCCCTGACCAGGGATCAAACCCATGCCCCCTGCAGTGGAAGCACAAAGTCCTAACCACTGGACCACTAGGGAATTCCCGATGAGATGAATATTTAAATCAGTGGACTTGGAGTAAAGCAGATTGCCCCTCATAATGTGGGTGGGCCACCCACCAATTAGTTGAAGGACTGGCTGGAACAAAGGCTGACCTCTCCTGAGCAAGAGGGAGCAGATGGCCTTCAGACTTGAAAGGAAGCATCAGTCCCTTCCTGGGGCTCCAGCTTGCTGGCCCAGCCTGCAGATTTGGACCTTCCAGTGTCCATAATTTTGTGAGCTGATTTCTTAAAATCATTTTCTCTATATACACATCCTCTTGATTCTGCTTCTCTGGAGCACCCTGAATTCTACAGAGTATTAGAACGGGGATTGCTTTTACAGTTGCTGTCACTATCAGCATCAGCAGTAGCATTAGTATGTGTTAGAATGGTATTGACTTTGTATTAGCATTATTAGGGTTAGGATTAGGATTCAGATGGACCTCTTATTTGTTACTGGAAAATATCAAATAGGATAGTGTCGAAGGGAAGTCACTTGAGTTCTAATCCTGTGAAATACAAATGCCATGCCCTTCCCACTACCCCTTCCTGTCTCCCAAGTCCAGGTGCTCGCACCTGGAAGGTATTCAATAAATATTTATCCAACCCAAGTTGAGCAAACTGCAAGATGTGCGAAATCCAATTTCCTTGTAGTATCAAAAATTTAAGGAGACAGACACTTCAGAGGCTTTCCTTCAAACTCTGAAGATTTTCATGAGTCCAAAGAAAGTCTATTAAAATAGTTTCCACTGGAGCAAAGAGAAATCCATGAAGCCGGAACACGTAATAGATGAGAGTCACCACACATATGTGCTGTAGGTCAAATATTAAAAGGATAAGTGTTCTACACAGGAAACATCTAAAATATGTACATTATGGATGGACTTCCCAGTAGGTGGACAGTCATGACCAGCCTGAGGAATGGCTCTTTTCACCCATTTGCAATAAATAGCCCCAGGAGACCCTGCCGGTGACAACAGAGAGGGACACTCCCCATTCATCTTAAGTCTTATTTTCTTGGTTTGAGGTCTTTTAAGTCAGAAACTTCCCCTTCATGTTTTCAAGGCTTGTGTGAATTTTTATTTTACTATACCATGTCTGAGGGTTCAGGAGAAAAGAAAATCATCCCAATGATTTTTTTTTCATGAAATAACTATATCTCAACTCTCAGATTAAATTGAAAATGCAATATAAAGACAAATAAACTGTCATGATTGTTAGCCCTGGTCATTGACAAATATATTTTTCTCCTACATGAAAGGAAGGTAAGAAAGAAGTAAGCCAATGGTTCCAAAACATATTTTACACAATTATGCAATTCCCTTCTTCTCTTACAAAATGGGCCAGGCTCTTAAAATTCCTGCCGTTGTTCCTATTTTGTTCTTCCATCAAAATCTCCAGACTCTTCATTCCCTACATCTTTGCCTAAACGATAGACATCTTTGAAGAATCAGGCTGTCGTTTTCAATCATGGCTGCATTCAAACATCACCTGAGATTAGAGTTGCAAGATTTGATTTAGCAAATAAATATTCAGGATGGCCAGTTAAATTTGCTTTTCAAGAAACAACGAAGAATAGTTTTTAATGTAAGTATGTCCCATGAAACATTTGCAACATACTCATATTAAAAAGCTATTCACTGGGCTTCCCTGGTGGCGCAGTGGTTGAGAGTCCGCCTGCCGATGCAGGGGATACGGGTTCGTGCCCGGGTCCGGGAGGATCCCACATGCCGCGGAGCGGCTGGGCCTGTGAGCCATGGCCGCTGAGCCTGCGCGTCCGGAGCCTGTGCTCCTCAACGGGAGAGGCCGCAACAGTGAGAGGCCCGAGTATCAAAAAAAAAAAAAGCTATTCACTGTTTATCTGAAATGCAAATGTAACTGGATGTTCTGTACTTTACCTGCAACAGTTATCTGGAATGTTTTACCTTTGCCTGTGCCTGGCCCCAGAAATTCTACCTTAATTGCTAGAAGATGTCCCCTCCCCACCTACACACACACAGTCGCTTCCATGCTTTCTTCTTCCTGACCTCTTCTCCCTGCCCTTTCAAGTACCCTGTATCTACTTTGAGCGCCTGTTAACACAATGCCTGTGGGACAGGGTATTTATTGAGATTAGTGTTTTGTTGCTGTTGCTGTGACATATTCAGGAAGAATAAATACTATTTGTGCTTTGGTCTTTGCAATTTTCTCTCTCTCTTCAAGATCATCAGTTGAGACTCTGTGGCCCCTAACTTCATGTGACAGCCCAATTGCAGGTGTTGAAGTCCTTCTGTCTTCTGGGAAAGTCTTCCCTCTAAACATATGCAGCAAACTTTCCCTGAGCAAGGAAGAGGAGGCAGGGAGGAAGCATATATGAAGGGGCTGGGGTGATGCCTAAAAGTGGAACAAAGGAGGGAGGTGCTCCAATACTCTAAAGAAATTATTGAAGTAACACCCCAAGTGGTCTCTGTGCCTCAGCTCTTGCCCTCTACACTCTCTCCCCTTTTAAAATGGAAATCAGATCACGTCATTCCTCAGCCCGGATTCCTCCTGTGGCTTCCATCTTATTCCAAATAAAAAGTGGGGTTTGATCTGCCTCAATGCCCTTCATCTCATCCCCATGCCAGGCTCCTTGCTGCTGCCAGCACACAGCAGGCCTGCTGTTTTGCCCTCTTGGCATTTGCATGTCCTCTTTCCTCTGCCAGGGATACTCTTCTTCCAGATACCCACCAGTTCGTTTTATTACCTATTTTGCTTTTGTGCAAACTGTGAGGCTCACCCCAACCTCCTCCCAACACCTCCCATCACTCTTCCCTACTTTGCTTTCTCTGTAGCAATAAACTCTTCTAAGCTTTGATACAATTTGCTTGTTTATTTTATGTGTTGTCTGTCTCTCTATGATTCTCTGCCATTGAACATCCTGAGGGCAGGAGTTTCTGTCTGTCTGTTTCACTTCTCTATCCTCAACACAAAGGCTAGGGCCTGGTTTATAGTAGACAGTAAATACTGGGGAAAGAGGGAAGGAAGAAAGCAAGGAATGGAGGAAGGAAGCAAGGAATGAAGGGTGAGAGGGAAGGAGAAAAGGAAGAGTGGAAGGGAGACAGGGAGGGAGGAAGGGGCGATCTAAACATGCCCAGTACAGTGAGAATGTAAAGGCCCTCCTTCCCAGTCCTAAGAGTGGTATCAGGAGCGTTTAGGGATGGAGGTCTCTAGACACAGGTGTACCCAGGACTGAGCTGAGTCCTATGTCTTAGGGTGCCACTGAATCAGTAAACCCTCCAGGTGTATATGAATCATGCAGAGCATTAGGGATACCCATGAGGTCAACTAGGTCTCTCAAAACTGTGTACTCCAGAGATGACACCTGGGATATTCTTTAAAATTTAGGGAAGAAAAAGTAGAGATACAAAATTAACCATTGAGACTGAATTTCCCGCCAGCATGTGAAATGGGAGCTTGGAGTCAGATTAAGATCATTGAATAAGAAAAATAATGTAGTTTTGGTGCCCCACTTGCTAGCTAAGTGACCCTGGGTGAGTCACCTCCTTGAGCATGAAGTGTCTCATCTATAAAGTGGGATCATGGTACCTCATCTATCAGTCAGAATGTGTTGAGTTCTGCTGCAGTAACACATAATCCCCAACTTTGAAATAGCAAAAGGGCATTTCTTGATCACACAACATGTCCATCAAGGGTCAATGAGAGAGCTTTGTTCCTCACATCATTCAGGAACCCAGGGCAGCCTCATACATCTGGAAGTCATGCCAGAGGGAACATGAGCTCTAGAGACCCTCTCAATGGCAATCAAGTGTCTGCTCCAGAAGTGGCATGTGTCACTTTAGCTTGAAGTTTGTTTTTTAGCCAGAACTAATCACAAGGCCCCACCCAACAATAACGGGATCAGGAGTGTGATGATACCATGTGTCCAGAAGAGAAAAAGGAGGAAATATTCAGAAAAACATCCCATAGGGATACCAAAGGGCAAGTATGAGGGTGAAATGAGGTGATGTATATAAAGTGCATATTGCAGTACCTGACACATAAAATACACACCATGGATGATAGCTGCGATTGGTTCCTTAGAGTCTTGGGGACGGCAGAGATGAAACTTATATTATACCCTGTTCTTAGCCCCATGCCTAATAGGCTTTCCTTTAATGAATGTTGTTGATTGAATTCACTGAGCTTTTCTATATTTCAGACAATAGTCCCTCATGGGGGAAGGGACAGAACCACACGTAAATTCAGCATAGTTCCATTAACGTGCCTACCCAAACCTACAGCACCAGTATTTATTTAGTGCCTTTTATGTTCTAGGAAAGCACTTCCAGGCCTTGGTGATACAGAGTGAAGCAGACAGAGAGTCCCTGCCCTCAATGACCTTACTTTCTGAGTGAAGATGAGGAGGCAGAGAGTAAACACTTAATCAGGTAAGTAAGATAATTTCCTATCTTAGTATTGACAAGCTCAGCACTGTTAAGACAGTAACGTGGTATAATGTGGGGAGCACATCTCTAGGGATGAAAGGAGGCAATATGTTAGCTAAGGCCAACACAGAGTTATCCCTGCCTGAGGGGTAACTCAGTGATGAGAAGGAGATTTGTCACAGGAAGATCCAGGAATCCAAGCAGAGGGACCAACAAGTGCAGAGAGCCAGAAACTGGAAAGAAATGGTTGTGTTTAAGAATCAGAAGCAATTTCCCATGACTGGGTATTAGTGCACAATGGGGAGAGATCAAGGATGAAGGAATCAAAGAGGCAGGCATGGTCCTGTAGCACAGGGTAAGCAATGGAGATTTCATTTCAATTATAGCAAAGAGCAAGTACAGAGTAGGTGGGGTAGCGTTTGGGAAACAATTCATAGTGCTTTAGCCAAACCAAGTTGGAGATGCCTATAAAAGATACAAGCAGAGACATCAAACAACAATTGGATACCAAACCAGCAGTTCAGGAAAAAGATCTGGACCAGGAATATAAAACTGAGAGTCATTAACATGTGAAGTCAGGATACTGTGTCTTTTCAGAGAACACTGACTGGTCTCTCTGGAGCTAGTGCTGCCTGAAAAGTCAATGTGGCTTAAATCAAATAACAAAATCACCCTTAAGAAGACTTTTCTTGGGCATGTCATTGCTAAATCAGACACTACTGTTCCGAATATTAACTATAGAATTTTTAAGCAGAAACTTGAAAGATGATGAATATGGTATTACCATGAAGATTCATGAATTTCACAAAAGGGAAATTCAGTAATCTGAAGATTAATTTTATCACTCAGGATAAGCTACGTTCTGCTGTGATAACAGCAAACATCAACATATCAGTGGCTTAAAGCAGCAGAGATATATTTTTTGATCACACTGCATATCCATCGAGAATCAGCAGAAGGCTTTGTTCATCAGACTCACTCTGGGGACCAGGCTAACAGAGCAGCCACCACCTCAAAGAAACCAGTTCCAAGTAAGAGGACTTGAGAGGGTCTCATGTTGAATACATGAAGGGTTATATATCTCTTCCATTCACAGCCCAAGGTCACCCCCAGTCAAAAGGGGACCAGGAAGCATAATCCTACTAATGGGCTCATTTTCCAACATTTCCAACTCTTGCCCCTCTTGCTGCCATTTTTTACTGTAGATAACCCTCAAAACTTTCAGGATAGGGGCAATTGGGAAAAATAACTCATGCTGTGATTCATGATATCCTTTAGTTCTCACATAACACTACTAACTAGTTTTTATCCTTCCCACTTTGCAGATGTGGAAATGGAGGCATAGAGATATTCAACAGCATGCCAAAGGTCCCACAAAGAGCAGACAGAGGATCCAAGATTTGTAGTCCAGGAACAAATACAAAGTCATTCTTATTCTTTCCAGAATGCCACACTACTCTTTACTGCCCTATTTTCCCTTTAAAATGACTTGGCTTTTTCATATTAGATCCATCCTGTCCAAGCCAAAAAAGGAGAGGGAATACTTAGCAAAATATATTTAATTACAGAAAAAGAATAAATGTAACAAGTGTTGAATTGACTCAATTTTCTTTGGTTGTCTTTGTCTTCTGTAAGTAGATGGAGAAAGGAAGGGGAATAGAACACAGGGCAGATAAGAGCCCTCTGATATTGCTGGGGAAGGTTTTGTTTATTTTGAAAGATTCTTCAGGGATTCAGACATGTGTAGGCCAGATCAACCTGAAACTCATGTTTCATGGAGTTGATTCCTTATGAACCATAAAACAGTTTTCACTTGTCCCTAGTGTTATTTGTAGAAATATGTATCAGAGAGATCAGAAATGATTATATATTCTCTTTTCAAAGGGCCCCAATAAGCAGTCTGTTAGATTTCTTGATTAGGGTGGCATATTCAGTTATGTTTTAAGTTCCTGCCTGTTGGGGCTGCCTTCATGCAAAGTTTTGCACAAGTTTAACTTTTCAGCTAGAACATAGAAGTATTTGTGTTGTTTCAGGGATCTGATTTAAACTTTCTATAACTTCAATGTGTTGAGTTAAGTTTGTCATACTTATTTGTGAAATCTTTTCTGACACCTTGTTACAATTAATCTACACCCCCAATTGCAACCTGAGTCCTAAGAGAAAAGTCTGAATCATTTGTCCTGAGCCACCTGTGACATATCCTGCTCTTTCATACAAAAGCCCCATTTCTCAAGGCTCAAAGATGCCAAATTCTAAAACAAAAGCCCCCAATTAGGGCAAATCCTCAGCCACGAGAAGGACAGAGGTAGAAAAGAGAAACATTGCGTTATAAAGCTTTAGCTCATAGAAAATTTAACCTTCTCTTTCATTCGCCAGCCTTGCATGCAGGCTTTTTTATTTCCAATTAACACACCAGTAAGGCAAGGCAAGAGAATGAATGAGCCTGGCTAGACCCCTCACCAAAGGCAACTCTCTTTCCATGTTCCACGGGACAACTTGTGAGATGTCCCTACCAGGTGTTTGAGCAGAGAGAAATTGTCTGCGCAATGTGAGGGCCGAACCATCATATCTCCTCAATAGCAGTGTCAAACGGAGGTTAAATCTGAAGACTACAGGCAAGTCATCCTCATGTCAGAAACAGAAGGAACCCTGGACACTCCACATCTCAGCTCCTTTTGTTACACAGGGGGGATACTGAGGCCCACAGAGGTGAAATGACATGATCGAGCTATCTCAGCTCCCTAGCAACAGAGCCATGCCTGAATGCAAGCACTTCTTTCTCCTTTAGGAAAAAGCTTTTGGTTGAGGGTTAGTTCCTACTTGTGACTGATTGTTGATGTGGCCTCTGGTAGTTTCCAGCTCTCTCTGAGCCCAGGTTTCCTTGTCTGTGAGATGGGGAGAGTAATATTTACCCCTATGGAACTGGTGGGAGCATCAGGGGAGCAGTAATATATATTCCATAATATACCCTTCAGATGTCTGACATTCTACTTTGTAAGATAATAGAAAATATATATTGGTCTCTGCTCCTGCCACAGAGTTCCTAAAACCCTTGTAATTTCCTAAGTGATAAGAGCACTAGGAGCATGTTTTATTTTAGTATTTGGTCTTTGAACCCAATTCTTGATACCAAATTCTTAAATTCTCTTGGAATTTTCTGGGTTAAAGGAATAATGTCTTTTGTTCTAATGATGCAACTCTGGGTGGGCTCCTGGTTGGGGCCTGGTCACCAGAAAGACCAAGCCATGATTAGAAGCTTGAAATTCTCAGTTCAACACCATCCCTCATTCTCCAGAGAAGAGAGAGGGGCTGGAAATGAAGTTAATGGTTGATCATGCCTATGTGATGAAGCCTCCATAAAAATCCCAAAAATATAAAGTTCAGGGAGCTTCTGGGCTGGTGAACACCTGAATGTTCATGCCTGGAGAGAGCATAGAAGCAACCTGCCCTTTCCCACATCCTTGCCCATTTTGTTATTCATCTGTATCCTTTATCATATCCATTTGGTTATTCATCTGTATCTTCCATTTGGTTATTCATCTGTATCCTTTATCATATCCTTTTATAATAAACTGGTAAACAGTAAGCAATTGTGTTCCTGAGTTCTGTGAACTGAGCTAGCAAACTAGTCAAACCCAAGTAGGGGGTCAGGGGACCTCTGATGTATAACCACCTGTCAGAAGCACAGGTGACAGCCTAGACTTGCAGAGCTGGGTGGGGCCGTCTTGTGGGACCAAGCCCTTAACTTATGGGATCTGACCCTATTTCCAGGTAGATAGTGTCAGAATTGAGTTAAATTGTAGGACACCCAGCTGATATCACAGAAAATTACTTAGTGGGGGGAAACCTCCCGCACATCTCATGTCAGAAGTGTTGTGAGTATGGTAGCAGGTGGGAGTAAAAGAAATACATAGGAGGAAGACTGAGTTTTTCCCAACATATACTTAAAATTATGTTGGTCTGCTTATGGCTCTATTTGCCCCATTAATCTAAGAGAGTCTCAGAAAAAGACCTATACCTGACCTATACCTTGTTCCTCTTTGTGTCCCTATATCTGGCACAGGGGAAGTCAAATATCTGATGAGTGAAAACTCAATTAAATGACATGCGTAACTTGCCTAGCACAGTGTCTGGTACCTAGAAGTCACTCCATATGTCTCCCAGTTCTTCAATTCCAACTTCAGACCCATGGCTCTTTGCACTGTACTATTCTGATATCCACATGGGAAATTCAATCTGTGTAATTGTCCAGGAGCTCTTTTAACAGTGTAAGAATAAGTTTATATTTAGTCTAGAATTAGTAAGTATTTAATATAGACAAATCTAGCATATTCTTTTAATTTATTAGCATTCAAAATAGATCAATCTAACTTACATGTTTTGAAATTACTTAACATTATTTTCTATCTTAACCATAATAAATAAGCATTGCCCTCCTCCAACTCATCCCCACAAAGGGTTCTTTCCTGCTAAGGCTATCTCTGTCTGCTCTGCCCCTCCTTCAATCCAACTCCAATGCCACCTTAAAGATTCCAGTTAAGCTGACCACCTAAATCCTCCAGGTCAGATTGATTTTCACAGAATTTCTATAGGAGTTTTAGTTTATGTCCTACAATCTCCAAATCTTTATACATTCATTATGCCTTTCTTTAGATCCTACTCAGGTCAGTTCACCTAGGTCTCATCTATCAAGCCAGCTTCTAAGTTATTCCAAGTCAAAGAAGATTCTTCCTTCGCTTCTTTTAATCCCTTAGGCTCAGAATCGCAAATAGGTTCCATCCTATGAAACAACTCTAATCAATTGGTAGGAACTACCTGGGACTCCAAGATTAAAAAAATCCAGGCTTAGCAGGAAAATGCAGTGAAATAAGTGTCCTGACTCCTCTTCCTAAGTGGTATCTGGCCTAGAACTAATTACATAGCTTGTGAATCAAGCATTAAGTCTAGGCTTACTATAACCTCCAAGTCTGGGAGACAGCCCTTATCTCTCTCTCTCTCTCACACACACACACACACACACACACACACACACATACACACAAACACAAAAGCCTCAGAATTGGTTCATTCTACAAAAGGATGGTCCAAAAATTAAATCTCCTGTTTTACAGATTAAGAAACTGAGATAGAGAATCCTTAAATAGATGGCAAAGACATCCAGATGTAATCAGAAGTCAAGAATATAACTATACTATATCACTTATATGTGGAATCTAAAAAATAGGACAAATGAACTTATTTGATAGACACAAATAGACACAGACTCACAGACATAGAAAACAAATTTATGGTTACCAAAGAGGAAGAGCAGAGTAGGGATAAAATGGTAGTATCAGATTAACAGATGCACACTACTATACATAAAATAGATAAACAACAAGGATTAACTGTATAGCACAGGGAAGTATAATCAAAATCTTGTAACAAACTAAAATGGGAAAGATTTGAGAAAAGGTTATAGCTATATACATATATATGTATAACCAAATTGCTTTCCTGTACACCTGAAACTAACATAATAATGTAAATAAACTATACTTCAAAAATAAATAATTTTTAAAAAGAGTATAACTCAATCACTGTCATTATCCCTCAGCAATCCAGGTAGGAGCAATATTCCAAAGACAGGCAGGGGAGTCTATTAGAATCTGAAGTACCTGGTTTTTATCTAGTTAACCACCAACCTTGGGAGCTTAAAAAAATCATGAGACTTTTTTTTTTTTCTTTAGAGCAACATGGCAAGAATATCAATTGGGAGAATCAAGCCCCTCAGAGCTTCTCATCTTACCACACCAGATTTCTAACAGATTCCCCTCTTCATCCTGACCATGAATGCCTTGGTCAGCTTCCTACCAGAAAAAAAACAAGCAAGGAGAAAAAAAAGCAGGAAAAGCTCACACTCCTACAAGTAGAAATTTAAGCTGCTCTGAGTGTGTGCTAAGTGAGTGAGCACAGTGACAGAGCACCAGGATGCAAAGCCTCGTGGCTCCATCCCAGACCTTGGGACAAGCAGAAATTCATGCATCCTGCCCAAATGCCCAGGTGCTTCACTCTCTGGATGAGACATTCCATCTCTCCATGATGAAGTGCTTGCTCTCCGGGGAGCCCCCAGCTCTGTCCTGCACATAACTAGACACACTTCGTTTCCAGTTCTCAGTTTAGCTAGTGCAACAGTTTATACTTTGTGAGAAATCGAAATATGTAAAAATAGATTTAAAATAAATTATTTCCTAAATAACTCAAAAGAAAAAATGTCCCAAATAAAGGCACTTCTAACTATTCCTCGATTCCATTTTTCCTCCAAAGGACAAAAGGGATTAACTCTAGCTACCCTAAAAGGGAGTTACTCAAGATGCTCAATTAATGGGTGAATTGAAACTAAACACACTTATTATTGATCTCAGTTCCAGGCACTGTGTCAAGAAGTTTACAAATATCCTTTTATTTAACCTTCATGACAATCCCATGAGATACTTATTACCCCCATTTTACAGTTGAGGGACCAGACTGAGGGAGGTGAGTGACTTGCCCCTGGTCACACACCAAGACTAGACTAGGGTAAGGGAAGAGAGGCACCTAAGTGCAAAAATTTAAGGAAGCACTCACTCTCAGGCTTGTACAAGTGTGAGTGCCACCTTAAATTTAGGTTCTGGGAGCCTCCCTTGCCTCACCCTAACCATATCACCTATGAGCAACATAACAGTGGTACATCTGGGATTCAAACTCAGACCCATCTGGTTCCAAAGCCCTCCCTCATACCACCCATCCTGTTGTAGAGATGAGCAACTCTACCCATGACACTTTGTTCCAAAACACAAGTCTCTGCACAAGCATGCTTGAGAGCTGAGATCACCTAAAGGCAGTTGGAGCCACAGGAGCCCAGTAGAGTAGCACAGGGGTATGGCAGGTACACACCTACACCAACCCTCAATCATGTTGTAATCACAGGGTGACCCAATATACTAAAAGGAAAAACTATTTTGTAAATATCCTCTGTATGAAACATGAGAGTACAAGCAATCTGCTCTATTTTATACGTACGCTAGTGATCAATTTGTTCTGGGACAGAGAATACAGTGCATATTTTTCATCAGTGTAAAAACCAAAGTTCTGATTAAACCCCATGACCAATTCCCCAGCCCAGGCTCTACCTTGCTCATGGCTTAAGCCATAAAACTTCTAATTTCTCACTAGGGGTGGAATAAAACATGTTTCTTGAGAGCAGTAAGCTGGATGGCCATGGAGCTCACCAACATTTCTATGGGCTGGAAAGAGGAGAATAGCTCAGGCTTTTACCTTGTAGAAAGCACTCTTCCCTGACCTGTGGGGAGGATGTGTGGGAATTCTAAAATGTCTGCATTTGTCAGAATTACCCCTAATTATGAGAGATATTACCACAAATGATTCTTTTCCCTTGTCGGCTACGATTTCCCATTGTAATTTTCATTTTCATCTGAAAAGCATTTTTACCAAACATAAAATGGTATATTTAGTTTGAAAATGAGTAACAGCCAGGTGTTGGACATGTGACCTGCCCATCCTAACTGAGTTGGTCTAATATGCACCTGTCAAAAGCCACTGAGCTGAAGATGGTAAGAGGCTGTGAAGAGATAGTTAACAGGGTTCATGAGGGGAAACAAATGTCTTGATATATCACACAATGGAGAAAGGATTCTAACAACAAAATGCCAAAGATGTAGCCTGGCAAAAATCGACAGAAATTTGGCCCTTAAACTTCTAACGCTGTTTTTAGCTTAGTCTAAGAAAACAATGAAATCATGTTATTTCAGTTAGGGTTTCCATCCCAAGTATCGTATTTTCATCTTCCCCAGTGAAGGAACAGAGAATGGTGGAGCTTGCCCTGTATGTAAGGTGATGTTTTGTCACTTTAATTCTTAAAGATTTGTTAGAGCCTTGAAGCTTCTGGCATCTCCTGGGAGCTGGTTAGAAATGCAGACCCTTGTTCCCTGCTCCAGACCTACTAAGTCAGAAACTGCATTTTAACAATATCCTCAGGTGATCTGTGAGCATGTTAAAGTCAGGGAAGCACTGTGTTAATTCCAACTCTGATTGGGGACGAAGAGCAAAGAGATATTAAAAATAACAATCATCGTCATTCCCACTGATGGTGTGATTACAATGTGCTAAGCAGTGCCACTGCTAGTTCTTCTCCACATATGGTCATTGATTCTCAACAGTAACCCTGAAAGGAATGCATTACTTATCCCCATTTTACAGATGAGAAAACTGACACTCAGAAAAGTTAATAACTTCTCAAAAGTCACTATTTAATAAATGGCAGAGCCAAGATTCTATCTCAAGTCTCTCTGGTACAAAAACCAGTGTCTTGCTCACTGAGTTTTTGGGTGTGTACAGGATGCATTCATTTATTCAGCAAATATTAATGAAGCACCAATAAACTCAGACACTGTGTTAGGTATTAGAGACACAAAAATCAAAGATACTGAGCTTTATATGTTTTCTAATACTCAGAATAGCACAGGCTTCGGATCATACAGATCAAGGGGTGCATCCTGCCTCTGTCATCATGTCAGCCTCTACAGGTCTGTTCCATCACCTATAGAATTATAGAAAATTAGAGTTACTTTTTAGGATGATTGGGAAGAGTAATTAAGACAATGTATATTAAATGGCAATCACATGTTTATCACATATAAGCTCAAAAGTAATAGCTATGATCATTGATACCATTTGTTTATGATAAAAGATTTTTAATCTTTTAAACCATTACAAAAAATGGGCATAAGTCCATATCCTTCACAAACCCACTCTCTTCTCAAGGTGAAGTCATTTTCATAGTGGTCCTCCTTAAAGAGAATAATGGATTAGGAACTCCAAGAAGAAGGGACAGACATTGCAAATGTCACCTGGTGATGTAGCAGCAAGGAAGGTTTGGGGAAACCCAGTGTCAGGCTAAGTGTGGAGAGGGGAGCATCTCCGCTTCACTGCTGGTGGAGCCTCGGGCCCTAGGCCTTCAGCAACAGATCAAGTGGCCCTTGCACAGCTGTCACCTCCCAGAGATAGAAAACTCAACTTACTGACATTATCACAAGAGGGGCGAGGGTTGGGGGGAATCTTTTTCCAACAGTTATTGGATGTGACTCTGCCGATGAACACTTTACTAGACATGTCTGAAATGGGAAACTAGCAGTCACTTGCTGACAGTTCTGGTATCTTCTTTCTATAGCTTCCTCAGCAAAAAACAAGCAAAAATAACTTAACCTTAGAAATAAGAAAAGCAGCTTCCAGGAAGTAGCTTCTTTTTCCTTCCTTGGCATGATTTCCAGATGCATGTGTACTAAACCCTGTGTAGGCATCTCTCTGCCTTATGAACATTCACAGTTTTCAGGGCTCCCCCAAAGCAAGTTCCAAGAGGCTCTGATGTTTTCTTTAGAATCAATGTTCAAACAAATATTATGGCCTCTGGAGTCACACTGACTGTAACTCTCATTAACTATGTGACCTTGAACAACTTATCTACTTCTCTGTGCCTCAGTTTCACCATCTATAAAATGAGGATAATAACAGTATCTAATAATAGCAGGATTCTCAAGAAGCTAAGAAACATGACACAAATGTAGAGACAAATGTAGAAACAAATGTCAAAGCTTTTTCTAACTCATTAAAGCAGGGGGCCAACAGGTTGGTAAAAATTGTTCATAGAACATCTGAGGGACTGAGATTTTATAGGCACTAGAGAAAGAACATCAGAATAAGATTGCTAGATTAGATATAAGACTGGTTAATGTCCTACAGGCAATAAATTCATAACCTTTGGGGTTATCTTTTCCACTAGACAGAAAACATTTGCATCTCTACCAGACCAAACCTACACGCTGACTGGTAACTTGAAGAGTCTGGGCCCTATTCAATAAATAGTAAGTGAAACAAAGGTACCCCTCTAGAGATGCACCATCAAATATAGTAGCCACTAGCCTCATATGGCTATTTAAATTTAAGTTAGTTAAAAATAAATAAAATTAAAAATTCATTTTCTCAGTAGTCACATTTTAAGGGATCCATAGCCAGAGGCAGCAAGTGGCTGCTGTGTGGCAGAGGGTAGAAGAGAGCATTTCCATCATAGCTGAATGCTCAGTGGATAACACTGCTCTAGAGGACTCTTGGGTGCTGAAACAAATTACTACACATTTAGTGGCTTAAAACAACACAAATCTATTATCTCACAGTTCTGTAAGTCAGAACTCTGGCTTAACTCAATTGGTTTCTCTGATCTAGGTTTCCCAAGGCCAAAGTCAACGTGTTAATCAGCTGGACTCTTAAGGGGAGGCTGTGAGAAGACTATGCCTTCAAGCTCCATTAGGTTGCATGTAGGACTGAGATCTCTGTTCCCTTGCTTGCTGTCAGCAGGGGCTTGTCTTGCTCCTAGAAACTGCATCCCTTCTCCTGCTTTCCATGTGTCCCCTCTAGCAACGTAGGTCAAATCCCTTTCACCCCTCCAATGTCTCTGACTCCCCTTCTACTGCATCTCTGAGACTGATAACAGCTGGAGAAGGTTCTCTTCAATGATCAGTTTGTGCCCATGTGGACAGACCAATATGCTCTCCCTATCTTAAATTCTATAACCTCAACAACATCTGCAAAGTCCTTTTTACCACATAACAGGACCAGTTCACAGGATCCAGAGATTAGAGTGTGGACATCTTTGGGGAGCCATTGTCCTACCTACCATAAGAGGGCTCATTATACAACATTGAGCTACCATATGATCCTGCAATCCCACTTCTGAGCGTATATCCAGAGAAAATCATAATTTGAAAAGATACATGTGCCCCAAGGTTCATTTCAGCACTATTTATAATAGCCAAAACATGGAAACAACCTAAAAGTTAATCAACAGATGAATTGATGAATAAGACTGTGAGTGTGTGTGTGGGGGGGGTGTATGTATAGTGGAATATTACTCAGCCGTAAAAAAGGATGAAATAATACCATTTGCAGCAACATGGACAGACCTAGAGATTATTATACTAAATGAAGTAAGCCAGACAGAGAAAGACAAATATCATATGATATCGCTTATATGTGGAATCTAAAAAAAAAAATGATACAAATGAACTTATATACAAAAAAGAAATAGACCCACGGACATAAAAAACAAACTTATGGTTACCAAATGGGAAAGTGGGGAGCAGGGATAAATTAGGAGTTTAGGATTAACATATACACACTACTATATATAAAATAGATAAACAACAAGGACCTACTGTATAGCACAGGGAACTATACTCAATATTTTGGAATAACCTATAAGGGCAAAAACTAAAGAAGAATATATATATATATGCATAACTGAATCACTTTGTATACACCTAAAAGTAATGTATACACCTAAAAGTATACACCTAAAAGTAATGTATACACCTAAAAGTATACACCTAAAAGTAATGCAACATTGTAAATCAACTATACTTTACTTTTTTTAAAAAGTGGCCAGCCAAAAAAAAAAAAAAAAAAAAAGATTAAACCCATGTGCTACACATAGAGAAGGCTCAGAATGCCTTCAGTCTTGGTGAAGGAACAAATGTGGCTGTGTTGACAAACAGTAGTCCTGCCTCCTGTGAGATGGAGGAAGAAAGGACCATCACCTCCCCTCTCCACCCAGCCCTTTTCACCTGCAATTCAGGTGCAGATGGACAGATGGCACCCAAACCCATAGAGGCCCAATGATGACCACTCAGGTTCAGCAGCACCCTCCCTTGATAAGCAGTCTGTCTCAAGTGAAATATTTCTCCTTTCTTCCCATGGGGCAGAAGGAAAATGGGAGCATACTAGAGTGTGAGCCAGAGAGGACAGAGGGAATGGAGGCTGATGGAATAATGCTTGTGGGTTTCCTGTCATGGAAGCCAAAAGTCCATTGCAGGTTTAAAGTCATTCTCTCTGTAGCCTTCTGTGGTTTAAAATAAACATAAAAGGGAAGATTGTTATTGGCCTCTTGTTAAAAGCTGAACTCCAGGTCTTCAGATCTTGATCTTGTCTTGTTTATAAAGCCTTTCCTGGCTCTCAAGGGGGCATTTTTGTCCCTCCCTCTTTTATGTCCCTGCTGCATCCCCAGGACTTCCAGTGGCAGCAATTCTGTCACGTCATTGTACTCATTTTTGTTGCAAGCACAGATCTCATGAGGGTCATGAATGCATGTATGCAGAAAACGTGATTTTCTTTTCTAGAATTCAATATAATTTCTATTCTGAGCCCCAGTTCCCACCATAAGTCTCATGTCAGTCAATATAGTGTTTCCCAACCCTCTCTGCCTGGCATCTTACATGCAGCTTAAGGCTGACATAGAACAAAGGTTATGGGAGCCATGTAGAGCTGGAAGGATGGCAGGACGGTCTTCAACTGCCACCTAACCATACCTTCTCAGATGGCACACGAGAAGCATCCAGGATGACCCTAAGTGATTGATTCCTGCAGGACACTCCTGGGTCCATCACATGCTCCACGCTGAAAGTGATTTTCTTCTAAGTCTGTGCTGTTCTGTGCACACAGAAGCATCTTGAAATTGGTCATCCATGCCGCTGTAAGACCCTTCAGAGCCATCGCAGACCCATCTGCCCAGGTATCCCATGTAGCCATTTATACTTGACTTTTCCTGGAAATATTCTCCCAGCATAGGTATACACATGCACACAACCCTCATCACCTCTTACTTCTCCAGTCAGGGTGCAGCCAGCTAAGCCTGCTTCCTCAGCCCAGAAAAGTGAGTGCACCCAGACTGGTCACATGGATAATCACTTAAAACTAATTACTCACTTGTGTCACAGAGATGGCCCCCAAACATCTGGTTCAGATCATTCTCTCCTCCTCCCCCCACCCTAGCCTGAAACGTTCTACCAAATGTTGCTGGAAAAAATACAACCTGTGCAGCATCACAGCTGGTCAATGACCCAACTCTGCAGGCTGACACTCGGGAAAAAATCTGCACCCGGCAGAGAAGATCTGATTTCAGTGTGGTCATTTTCCATGATTCAGGGTTGAGCTCTCCCACTTCCTCCCTCTCCATCACCCCAAGGGAAGAATTTCACCCTGAAATAAGACCCTAAACACTAAGAAACTGCCACCAGGGAGGCTGCCCCAAAAGTTTGTGATACAGGTAATTTACTATTTTCATGTGATCCCTCCAAGGCATCCTGCTCTATTCATTCATTTGTTTATTCAGTAAACCTTTATTAGTATTCCTAGTGCATGCCAAGCTAAGCCCAGGGTGACAAACAGTAAAAAATTCAGAAAAAGTCTGAAAGATCACCTATTACAACCCTCTCTTGCTATAGGGTAGTCCTGGAAAGGGCAGGTTAGCACCCACAGCTATACAGCTATTTTGTAGCATAGCCAGGACTAGCCGCTGGTGTTGCTGACCACTCATGCTCACACCCACGGAGAAACTGAGGCCTGAGGCTCACAAGCACAGCTGGCTGAGGTGGTCAGCTCAGCCCCTAAGACCAAGGAGAAAACATCAACTTTATTTTGTGCTGTCTGTTGTTGCTGCCATAGCAACTCCATTCATGCCAGAGATCCTGGTTATTAATCTGGTTGCTCTTCAAAGGAATTTTAAAATTTCCAGAACCTACAGGGCATCTACCATGCTGAGATTTGTCTATGACTTATCAGCCATTGTAACTTTGCTTCTTCCGATGAGATGGTATCTGCCCACTAGGAGAGGCTTGAAAAGTACCTCAATATTAGGGAAGCTTGTGCCTCTTGCCTTCATTGTAATTCTGTGTGGTTTCTCCAGACTCTCTTATGGCTCATCATGTCTACATCTATTTCCCCTCTGGACCTGGAGTGCTGACACTTATCACTGTCTTTGTTCACACTCACAACCCGTCTTCACACACTATTGCAACAATTTTCTAACTGCTGTCTTAGCTTCCATCCACCATTGGAATAATCTTTGTAAAATGCAAGTCTAATCAGGACCTTTGGCCACACACTCCAGTTAAATCATCCTCCTTATGGCTTTCTACAGCTAGAAATTTTGAAGAACTTTACTGGCAAGACCTTCCATGATCCTGCACAAACTGATCTTGCCAGCATCATCTCCCAACAGTCTCCATGTCCCTCCTCCCAGCCCTATGATCCAGTGAAATGAAATGCCATACCTTTGTAGGTAGCATTTTTTACACCATTCCACATACCAGAAAGCCTTCCTCCCACACCTCCACCTGGAAATCTCCAAGTCACCCTCACTCCATGCAACTGTCACCATGTTAACTATTCACCACTGCCCTAAGAAAGTGAATTTTGACTTCTTCTATTCCTTTGATATGATGCGTTTTTCTATCACATTGTGTATTCTTTGCTAAATTAAACTGAGAGTTTCTTATGGAACTAGGTGTTAAGAGCTAGGTGTTGTTCATCATTCACTACTTAGGTTCTTGGTACAATTATTTTAATAATAATGAAGAAGAAGAAGGACGAGGAGAAGAGGAAGAAGAAGAAGAAGAAGAAGAAGAAGAAGAAGAAGAAGAAGAAGAAGAAGAAGAAGAAGAAGAAGAAGAAGAAGAAGAAGAAGAAGAAGAAGAAGAAGAAGAAGAAGAAGAAGAAGAAGAAGAAGAAGGAGGAGGAGGAGGAGGAGGAGGAGGAGGAGGAGGAGGAGGAGGAGGAGGAGGAGAAGAAGAAGAAGAAGAAGAAGAAGAAGAAGAAGAAGAAGAAGAAGAAGAAGAAGAAGAAGAAGAAGAAGAAGAAGAAGAAGAAGAAGAAGAAGAAGAAGAAGAAGAGGAAGAAGAAGAGGAAGAAGAAGAAGAAGAAGAAGAAGAAGAAGAAGAAGAAGAAGAAGAAGAAGAAGAAGAAGAAGAAGAAGAAGAAGAAGAAGAAGAAGAAGAAAGAAGAAGGAGGAGAAAGAAGAAGAAGATAAAAAAGAAGAAGGAGATGGAGAAGACAGAGAGGAAGAAGAAGAAGAAGGATAAGAGGGGGAGGAGGAGAAGGAGGAGAAGGAAAAGAGAGGAAGAAGAAGAAGAAGAGGAGGAGGAGGAGGAGGAAGAAGAAGGAAGAAGAGGAGGAGGAGAAGAAGGAGTTTAAGGAGAAGAGGAAAGAGGAATGGAGGGGAGGAGGAGAAGAAGAAAGGGAAAACAGAAAGGGAAAAAAAAAAGCAGAGATGCCAGTAGCCAAAGCTCAGCTGTACTGTCTTCCCTTCATTTCCTACACTTACCCGCATCTGACAGTAGCATTGTGTATTCATTGGACCATTTCTTAACTTTGGTGTTCTCCATATGAAGGGGCTGGAGTGATATTTTCAGTGCAAGGCAAAATTTTTTTCCTGTACACTCCCATTAAAGCCATCAATAAATTAGATTAGTGGTTTTGACATTTTCTGCCTACTTGCTGACCTAAGCCTCTAAATAGAGCCACTACAGTCCTTTCTTACAGCCCATCTCAGTGTTTATAAGGTGGTAGAAGTTGTGGGACTTACCTGTCCCTGAGCCAAGGTCAGAGGGAGCAAAGCACAGCTTTATTAGATTTTGGAAAAGTTCCAATAGGAGGCTCTTTCTCACATATATATGTCATAGTTGGTAAAAATATTTTCCAGCAGCTTCTAACCCCGCTGAAAGGGGGTGGTGGCCAATAACCCTCACCTAATATATCACCATAAATCTTATTCCTATAGCCTTTTATTCCTTTCTCTTTTTCTCCATGGCTGGGCTGTATGAGGTCACTAGGAAATTGTTAGAATTTCCTTCCCCCAGGACCAAGGAACACACTTTATGTTTCAGTTCTTGCTACTCATATTCACTGTGGGAGGGGGTTGGGGGTTTATGTCAGTGTTTCTGATTCTACCAGAAACAGAGGCTTCTACAACCAGGGGTACCTTAAAAAATCATCTAACCAAGTTTCTCACTTTACAGTGGAGGAAGCGGGGAGGTCTACAGGGGAATAAGCTCTCTGCTGTCATTAACCTGAAGTAAAATTTAAAAAGCATCAGAGAGCTGATACCCACCTGGTTTTGCTCCCTCTGGGCACCAGAATATTGACTGAAATAGACAACTCTATTCACAGATCTCAGGAATGTCTACAGAATAATACCTGTGGAGATTTTAAACTCAGGACCTTATGACGTTAATTCAAAAGCCTTGACTCTAAAACAAAACTAGCTGCATTTTTCTAGAGTGTTAATCTGAGCTTGTATTTCTACAAAAATAATCAGCTTCTAGTTCTTGCTAAGAGATGGATGAAAAGTCTTGAGGTACAAAAAGTAAGGAAAGGCTCCCTGCTCTGGTCTGCTCTGGATTCTTCATTTTCTCTCAAACAATGTTAACCCTCTTAGGACCCCACGCGGTTCTCCTCCCCTGGGATTACCACTTCTGTTCCTGAGTGGAGGTCATATTTTCAGCTTCAGCTTGGTCTTTTCTCTGAGCTTCTTTGCTATACCAATAAAAGACTAGTTTTATGTTTGACAATTTTTGTGCTGATGGGGCAGGAGAGGTGGGTGTCCAATATACAAATGGATTTGCTCCATTGGCTGGAAGCAGGGTGATTTGATATTTCCTGTGTAATATTAATAAACACTCTCCCTAAGTGGAACAGGTCAGGGTTTTTCCTGCTTAACCATTTCATGACTCTATTCCATGGATGACACTGACAGGGAGTACTGAGTCCTTGGGGAGCTGTTGGGAATTTTTTTTTAATACCGCTCAATCTGATGCAGTAACTTTCCAGAAAATAATTTACCTAAATTAAAAGAGTGAATTTTCCCTGGACAGTGCTCTAGCCCCCAAGCTTAATGAAATTTGGTCCGAAAAACATTCGATCTACTATTACGCTCACAAGGCACTGAGCTAAAACTTAGCACTATTATTTCATTTAATTCTCACAACCACCCTATGAAATGGATACTGTTATCATTACTATCTTATAAAGATGCTAAGAATGAAAGAAGTTAAGCTGTGCAATATTATACACATGTTAATAGGAAGAATTAGATCCATCTTGGTGCTACAGCCAAAGTGGAGTATTTATCATTGAACCAAAATGCTCAGGCATCCATAGTAATGGACAGTGTGATACTTTAGTTTTTGCAAAGATGAGAGAATCTATGCTTCAAATATAAGCCAGGTTTCTTAGAAAGCCCTCTTCCCTGAATACCATTCAAGTACCATCCTCTTCAGAATTGACCTGTAACATCATGAATCCTTTCACTTCAACTATCTCTAAGTGTTTTGTCTTCAGTCTTCCAAAGTCTCAACACTTTAGCAAGTTCATTTCTTGGCAAAGCTGGAGAGGACAGTAGACTGTATCAAACCCAAGGGTTTACCTATTAAGGTGAAGGGGAGATCATGACTTGAGTGACTGAGTAGGAGTTAGATCCTGAATAAAGAGATTCATGTCAGAAAACTCAGCTGAGTGTTTTAAAGTCTGAGATACAAACATGTGAACCCACTTTGCCTTTTTCATATACCCTTGTGTTTAAGTGCACCATAGTTTTGTGGTTCACACTCTCTAATTATTCTCAATACCAGTTCTTTATATCTTGTCTAACTGATTCCATACTTCAGATATATTTTATTCTCCTATTGTTGGGTAGAGTGTTCTGTAGTTGTCTGTTAGATCTAGCTGATTTATAGTGTTGTTCAAGTCTTCTATTTCCTTGTGGATCTTCTTTCTAAAGTCCTTTTCATTATTCCAAGTGGAGTATAGAAGTCTCCAACTATTATTGTTGACTTGCTTATATCTTCCTTCCATTCTGTCAGTTTTTGCTTCATGTGTTTTGGGCTCTATTGTTAGGTTTACTTTACATGCACCCAATACTCATGGCAGCATTATTTACAATAGCCAAGATATGGAAGCAACATAAGCGCCCATCAATAGAAGAATGGCTAAAGAAGATATGGGGTATATATATAATATTCCATTATATATAATAGAATATTACTGAGTCATAAAAATGATGAAATTCTGCCATTTGCAACAATGTGATTTGACCTAGAGAGTATTACACTTGGTGAAATAAGTCACACAGAGAAAGACCCTATGTTATTACTTATATGTGGAATCTAAAAGATAAAACAAACAAATGTAATGTATAGAAAAAAAAATGGAAACAGACTCACAGATATAGAAAACAAATTAGTAGTTACCAGTGGGGAGAGGGAAGAGAGGAGGAGCAAGATAGAGGTATGAGATTAAGAGACAGAAACTACTATGTATAAAATAAATAAGCAACAAGGATATATTGTACAGCACAGGAAAATATAGCAAATTATTTTGTAAAATTTTTAAATGGAGTATAATCTATGAAAATATTGAATCACTATGTTGTACACCTGAAACTAATATAATATTGTAAATCAACTATGCATCAATAAAAAATAAATAATTATAAATTTAATTTTTTTAAATTTAATTTAATTCTATGTTTATAATTGTTATATCTTCTGGAGAATTTGGCTCTTTTATCTACATATAATACCCTTATTTGTCTCTTGTAACATTTTTTTTTTTTTGTTTTTTTTTTTTTTTTTTTTTTTTTTACTTAAAGCCTATTTTATCTAATATTAGTATAGCCAATTTACTCTCTTTTTGGGTACTATTTGCATGGAGTCACTTTTTCAATCCTTTAACTTTAAACCTATTTGTGCCTTTAAATTTAAGTGTGTCTCTTGTAGACCACATATAGTTGGAGTTTTAAAATTTATTTATTATTTTTTAATATCCTGTCCATCTCTGCCTTTTAATTGGAGATTTTAATACATTTATATTTAATGTAATTCCTGTTAAGATAGGATTTATGTCTGCTATTTTGCTATTGTTTGCTGTATGCTTTATGTCTTCTTTATTTCTCTATCCTTACATCATTGCATTCTCTTGTGGTAAATAAGTATTTTTTAGTCTTATATTTTAATTCCTTTGTTTCTTAATTTTTTTTCAATCATTTTCTTAGTGGTTGCCCTGGGAATTACAATATATTTTTAAGTTTAAAACAACTTAGCTCAGTTTAATACCAACTTAATTTCAATCTTATACAAAACTTTGCTTCTATATAACACTATTCCTTCACTCCTTCTTTGTGTTTCTATTGCCATACAAATTATGTCTTCATAAAATGTTTGCACATCAACACAGATTTATATTTATTGCTTTATGCAATTTTGTTTTAAATCAGAGAAGAGAAAAAGTAGCTACAAACAAAATTTACATTTATACAGTTTTTATATTTACCTGTATAGTAACCTTTACTGATGTTCTGTATTTCTTATGCAGACTTGACTTACTTTCGGGTGTCTTTTATTTCAGCCTGAAAATTTTATTTAATATTTTTATAAGGCAGATCTTCTACTGAAAATTTTTCTCAGTGTTTATTAATCTGGGAATGTCTTAATTTAACCTTCATTTATGAAAGTTAGTTGTGTGGAATAAAGCAGTATTCTTTGATATTATTTTCTTTGGGTACATTGAATGTGCCATCCCACTGCCTTCTGGGCTTCACGGTGTCTGATGAGAAATCAGTGGATAATCTTATTGAGAGTCCCTTTTACATGACTGATCACTTCTCTCCTGGTGCTTTCAAGATCCTCTTTTTGTCTTTGACTAAAATATGTAAAAGCGTGTATCTCTTCAAGTTTAGCCTATTTGGAGTTTATTAAGCTTCTTAGATGTGTAATTAAAGTTTTTTTTATTATGTTGGGGAAGTTTTCAGTAATTACTTCTTCAAACATTATTTCTACCCCTCCTTTCTCCCCCACATTACACACTCTTTTCAGACTCCTATTATGTGTATGGTGGTATGCTTGATGATGTATCACAGGTCTCTCAGACTCTGTTCATTTTTCTACTTTTTTTTTTTAACATCTTTACTGGAGTATAATTGCTTTACAATGTTGTGTTAGTTTCTGCTGTATAACAAAGTGAATCAGCTATATGTATACATATATCCCCGTATCCCTTCCCTCTTGTGCCTCCCTCCCACCCTCCCTATCCCACCCCTCTAGGTGGTCAAAAAGCACCGAGCTGATCTCCCTGTGCTATGCAGCTACTTCCCACTAGCTATCTATTTTACATTTAGTAGTGATAAATGTCAATTCTACTCTCTCACTTCATCCCAGCATACCATTCCCCCTCCCTGTGTCCTCAAGTCCATTCTCCACATCTGCATCTTTATTCCTGTCCTGCCACTAGGTTCATCACAATCTTTTTTTTTTTTTTTTTTAGATTCCATATATATGTGTTAGCATATGGTATTTGTTTTTCTCTTTCTGACTTACTTCACTCTGTATGACAGACTCTAAGTCCATCCAACTCACTACAAACAACTCAATTTCATTTCCTTTTATGGTTGAGTAATATTGCATTGTATATATGTGCCACATCTTCTTTATCCATTTATCTGTTGATGGACACTTACATTGTTTCCATGTCCTGGCTATTGTAAATAATGGTGTAATGAACATTGTGGTACATGACTCCTTTTGAATTCTGGTTTGCTCAGGGTATATGCCAGGAGTGGTATTGCTGGGTCATAAGGTAGTTCTATTTTTGGTTTTTGAAGGAACCAGCCTACTGTTCTCCATAGTGGCTGTATCAATTTATATTCCCAACAAAGTGCAAGAGTGTTCCCTTTTCTCCACACCCTCTCCAGAATTTATTGTTCATAGATTTTTTGATGACAGTCATTCTGACCAGTGTGAGGTGATATCTCAGTGTAGTTTTGATCTGCATTTGTCTAATGATTAGTGATGTTGAGCATCCTTTCATGTGTTTGTCAGCAATCTGCATATGTACTTTGGAGAAATGTCTATTTATGTCTTCTGCCCATTTTTGGATTGGGTGTTTTTTTTTTGTTGTTGTTGTTGTTATTGAGCTGCATGAGCTGCTTGTATATTTTGGAGATTAATCCTTTGTCAGTTGCTTCATTTGAAAATATATTCTTCCTTTCTGAGGGTTGTTGTTTCTTCTTGGTTATGGTTTCCTTTGCTGTGCAAAAGATTTTAAGTTTCATTAGGTCTCATTTGTTTATTTCTGTTTTTATTTCCATTACTCTAGGAGGTAGGTCAAAAGGGATCTTGTTGTGATTTATGTCCTGGAGTGTTCTGTCTATGTTTTCCTCTAAGAGGTTTATACTGTCTGGTCTTACATTTAGGTCTTTAATCCATTTTGAGTTTATTTTTGTGTATGGTGTTAGGGAGTGTTCTAATTTAATTCTTTTACATGTAGCTTTTCCCAGCACCACTTATTAAAGAGACTGTCTTTTCTCCATTGTATATTCTTGCCTACTTTAGCAAAGATAAGGTGACCATATGTGTGTGGGTTGATCTCCTGGGTTTCTGTCCTGTTCCATTGATCTATATGTCTCTTTTTGTGCCAGTACCATACTGTCTTGATTACTTTAGCTTGTAGTATAGTCTGAAATCAGGGAGCCTGATTCCTCCAGCTCCATTTTTCTTTCACAAGATTGATTTGGCTCTTCAAGATCTTCTGTGTTTCCATACAAATTGTGAAGTTTTTTTGTTCTAGTTCTGTGAAAATGCCATTGGTTGTTTGCTAGAGATTACATTGAATCTATAGATTGCTTTGTGTAGTATAGTCATTTTCATAATGTTGATTCTTCCAATCCAAGAACATGGTATATCTCTCCATCTGTTTTTATTGTCTTTAATTTCTTTCATCAGTGTTTTACAGTTTTCTGCATACAGGTCTTTTTTCTCCTTAGGTAGGTTTATTCTTATGTATTTTACTCTTTTTGTTGCAAAAGTAAATGGGAGTGTTTCCTCAATTTTGCTCTCAGATTATTCATCATTAGTGTATAGGAATGCAAGAGATTTCTGTGCATTAATTTTGTATCCTGCAACTTTACCAGATTCATTGATTAGCTCTAGTAGTTTTCTGGTGGCATATTTAGGATTCTCTATATATAGTATCTTGTCATCTGTGAACCATGACAGTTTTACTTCCTCTTTACCAATTTGTATTCCTTTTATTTCTCTTTCTTCTCTGATTGCCTTGGCTAGGACTTCTAAAACTATGTTGAACAATAGTGGCAAGAGTGGACATCCTTGTCTTGTTCCTGATCTTAGAGGATACACTTTCAGTTTTTCACCATTGAGAATGATGTTTGCTGTGGGTTTGTTGTAAATGTCCTTTATTATGTTGATGTAGGTTCCCTCTGTCCCCAATTTCTGGAGAGTTTTTATCATAAATGAGTGTTGAATTTTGTCAAAAGGTTTTTCTGCATCTATTGAGATGATCATTTTTTTTTTATTCTTCAGTTTGTTAATATGGTGTAAAACACTGATTGATTTAAGTATATTGAAGAATACTTGCATCCCTGGAATAAATCCCAATTGATCGTTTTGTATGATCCTTTTAATGTGTTATTGGTTTCTGTTTACTAGTATTTTGTTGAGGATTTTTGTATCTATATTCATTAGTGATATTGATCTGTAATTTTCTTTTTTTGTAGTATGTTTGTCGGGTTTTAGTATCAGGGTGATGGTGGCCTCATAGCATGAGTTTGGGAGTGTTCCTTCCTCTGCAATTTCTTGGAAGAGTTTGAGAAGGATGGGTGTTAGCTCTTCTCTAAATGTTTGAGAGAACTCACCTGTGAAGCCATCTGATCCTGGACTTTTGTCTGTTGGAAGATTTTTAATAACAGTTTCAATTTCAATACTTGTGATTGGTGTTCATATTTTCTACTTCTTCCTGATTCTGTCTTGGAAGGTTATAGCTTTCTACGAATCTGACCATTTCTTCCAGATTGTCCATTTTATTGGCATAGAGTTGCTTGTAGTAGTCCCTTAGGATGGTTTGTATTTCTGAGGTGTCTGTTGTAACTTCTCCTTTTTCATTTCTAATTTTATTGATTTGAGTCCTCTCCTTTTTCTCGATGAGTCTGCCTAATGGTTTATCAATTTTGTTTATCTTCTCAAAGAACGAGGTTTTAATTTTATTGATCTTTAGTGATCTTTGTTTCTATTTCATTTATTTCTGTTCTGACATTTATGATTTCTTTCCTTCTGCTATCTTTGGGTTTTGTTTATTCTTCTTTCTCTAGTTCCTCTAGGTGTAAGGTTAGATTGCTTATTTGAGATTTTTCTTGTTTCTTGAGGTAGGCTTGTATTGCTATAAACTTCCCTCTTAAAACTGCTTTTTCTGCATACCTTAGGTTTTGGATCATTGTGTTTTCATTGTCATTTTGTCTCTAGGTGTTTTCTGATTTCTTCTTTGATTTCTTCAGTGATCTCTTGGTTATTTACTAATGTATTGTTTAGCCTCCAGGTGTTTTTGTTTTTTACAGTTTTTTCCCCTGTATTTGATTTCTCATCTCATAGGGTTGTGGTCAGAAAATAGGCTTGATATGATTTCAATTTTCTTAAATTTACTGAGGCTTGATTTGTTACTCAAGATGTGATCTATCCTGGAGAATGTTCAGTGTTCACTTGAGAAGAAAGCGTAATCTGCTATTTTTTTGATGGAATGTCCTATAAATATCAATTAAATCTACCTGTTCTATTGTGTCATTTAAAGCTTGTTTTTCCTTACTAATTTTCTGTTTGGATGAGCTGTCCATTGGTGTAAGTGAGGTGTTAAAGTCCCCAAATATTATTGTGTTACTGTCGATTTCCTCTTTTATAGCTATTAGTAGTTGCCTTATGTATTGAGGTGCTCCTATGTTGGGTGCATATATATTTATAATTGTTATATCTTCTTCTTGGATTGTTCCCTTGATCATTATGTAGTGTCGTTCCTTGTCACTTGTAACATTCTTTATTTCAAAGTCTATTTCATCTGATATGAGTATTGCTACTCCAGCATTCTTTCTTTTTTTTTAGGTTTTTTTTTTTTTTTTTTTTTTTTCAGTACACAGGCCTCTCACTGTTGTGGCCTCTCCCGTTGTGGAGCACAGGCTCCGGATGCTCAGGCTCAGTGGCCATGGCTCACGGGTCCAGCCGCTCGACGGCATGTGGGATCTTCCTGGACTGGGGCACGAACCCGTGTCCCCTGCATCAGCAGGTGGACTCTCAACCACTGCGCCACCAGGGAAACCCTCCAGCTTTCTTTTGATTTCCATTTGCATGGAATATCTTTTTCCATCCCCTCACTTTCAGTCTGTATGTGTACCTAGGTCTGAAGTGGGTCTCTTGTAGACAGCATATATATAGGTCTTGTTTTTGTATCTATTCAGCGAGCCTTGTCTTTTGGTTGGAGCATTTAATCCATTCACATTTAAGGTAATTATTGATATGTATACTCCTAGTAACATTTTTTTAATTGTTATGGGTTTTTGTAAGTCCTTTTCTTCTCTATGTTTCCCACTTACAGAAGTTCCTTTAGCATATGTTGTAGAGCTGGTTTGGTGGTGCTGAATTCTCTTCGGTTTTGCTTGTCTGTAAAACTTTTGATTTCTCCATCGAATCTGAATTAGATCCTTGCCAGGTAGAGTAATCTTTGTTGTAGGCTCTTCCCTTACATCACTTTAAATATATCTTGCCCCTCCCTTCTGGCTTGTAGAGTTTCCTCTGAGAAATCAGCTGTTAACCTTATGGGAGTCTCCTTGTATGTTATTTGTCATTTTTCCCTTGTTGATTTCAATAATTTTTCCTGTTCTTTAATTTTTATCAATTTGATTACTATGTGTCTTGGCATGCTTCTCATTGGGTTTACCCTGCCTGGAACTCTCTGCACTTCCTGGACTTGGGTGGCTATTTCCATTCCCATGTTAGGGAATTTTTTGACTATAATCACTTCAAATATTTTGTCAGTTCCTTTCTCTCTGTCTTCTCCTTATGGGACCCCCATAATGCAAATTTTGTTGCATTTAATGTGGTCCCAGCAGTCTCTTTTGCTATCTTCATTTCTTTTCATTCTTTTTTCTTTATTCTGTTCCACAGCAGTGAATTCCACCATTCTGTCTTCCAGGTCACTTATCCATTCTTCTGTCTCAGTTTTTCTGCTATTGATTCCTTCTAGTGTATTTTTCATTTCAGTTATTATACTGTTCATCTCTGTTTGTTTGTTCTTTAATTCTTCTGGGTGTTTGCTCTTTAATTCTTCTAGGTCTTTGTTAAACATTTCTTACAACTTCTCGATCTTTGCCTCTATTCCTTTTCTGAGGTCATGGATCATCTTCACTATCATTATTCTGAATTTTTTTTTTTTTTGGAAGGTTTCATAGCTCCACTTCATTTAGTTGTTTTTCGTTGTTCCTTCATCTGGTACATAGTCCTCTGACTTTTCATCTTGTCTGTCTTTCTGTGAATGTGTTTTTTGTTCCACAGGCTGAAGGATTATAGTTCTTCTTTTTTTTTTTTTTAAACATCTTTATTAGAGTATAATTGCTTTACAATGGTATGTTAGTTTCAGCTTCACAACAAAGTGAATCAGTTATATATATACATATGTTCCCATATCTCTTCCCGCTTGCGTCTCCCTCCCTCCCACCCTCCCTATCCCCCCCCTCCAGGCGGTCACAAAGCACCGAGCTGATCTCCCTGTGCTATGCGGCTGCTTCCCACTAGCTATCTACCTTACGTTTGGTAGTGTATATATGTCCATGCCTCTTTATCGCTTTGTCACCGTTTACCCTTCCCCCTCCCCGTAACCTCAAGTCCATTCTCTAGTAAGTCTGTAGGAATATAGTTCTTCTTTCTTCTGCTATCTGCCCTCTGGTGGATGAGGCTATCTAAGAGGCTTTTGCAAGTTTCTTGATAGGAGGGACTGGTGGTCGGTAGAGCTGGATGTTGTTCTGGTGGGAAGAACTCAGTAAAACCTTATCCGCTCGTCTGCTGATGGGTGGGGCTGGGTTCTCTCCCTGTTGGTTGTTTGGCCTGAGGCAACACAACACTAGAGACTACTCGGCTTTTTGATGGGGCTATTGCTGGATTTTGGGAGGGCTCATGCCAAGGAGTACTTTCCAGAAGTTCTACCAGTGTCCTTGTCCTCACAGTGAGCCACAGCCACCCCCTACATCTGCAGAAGACCCTTCAACATTAACAGGTGCGTCTGGTTCAGTCTACTATGGGGTCACTGTTCCTTCCCCTGGGCCCTGATGTGCACACTACTTTGTGTGTGTCCTCCAAGAGTGGAGTCTCCCTTTTCCCTAGTCCTGTCGAAGTCCTGCAATCAAATCCCGCTAGCCTCCAAAGTCTGATTCTCTAGGACATCCTCCTCCTATTGCCAGACCCCAGGTTGGGAAGCCTGATGTGGGGCTCAGAACCTTCACTCCAGTGGGTGGATTTCTGTGGTATAAGTGTTCCCCAGTTTGTGAGTCACCCAGTCAGAAGTTATGGGATTTGACTTTATTGTGATTGTGCCCCTCCTACCATCTCATTGTGGCTTCTCCTTTGTCTTTGGATGTGGGGTATCTTTTTTGGTGGGTTCCAGTGTCCTCCTGTCAATCATTGTTCAGCAATTAGTTGTGATTTCGGTGCTTTCACAAGAGGGAGTCCCTCCAAGAGAGTTCTTTAATAGGTTCTTCCAAGTCTAATGATCCCTTTTTGCACTGACTGATCTGAAGTGCTGAACAAGCCAGGAAAATGCCCTTGGCAGATGTCAGATTGGGGCCCAGGTTCAGCTCCAGAAGCCCACTTTGCTGCAAGTAAGGCTATTTCGTCTTGGATGGCCTCTGGGGCAATTCACTTCTCCACTGTGCCTCTGAGCAGGGAGAGAAATGAGTCTTCCACCATGGGTGGGGTTTGCTCTGTTGGAAGATTTTTAGCCACGGTTTCAATTTCAGTACTTGTGATTGGTCTGTTCATATTTTCTATTTCTTCCTGGTTCAGTCTTGGAAGGTTGTGCTTTTCTAAGAATTTGTCCATTTCTTCCAGGTTGGCCATTTTATTGGCACATAGTTGCTTGTAGTAATCTCTCATGATCCTTTGTATTTCTGCAGTGTCAGTTGTTACTTCTCCTTTTTCATTTCTAATTCTGTTGATTTGAGTCTTCCCCCTATTTTTTTCTTGATGAGCCTGGCTCATGGTTTATCAATTTTGTTTATCTTCTCAAAGAACTAGCTTTTAGTTTTATTGATCTTTGCTATTGTTTCCTTCATTTTTTTTCATTTATTTCTGATCCGATCTTTATGATTTCTTTCCTTCTGCTAACTTTGGGTTTTGTTATTGTTGTTGTTCTTCTTCTTTCTCTAACTGCTTTAGGTGTAAGATTCGGTTGTTTATTTGAGATTATTGTTGTTTCTTCATGTAGGATTGTATTGCTATAAACTTTCCTCTTAGAACTTCTTTTGCTGCATCCCATAGGTTTTGGGTCATTGTGTTTTCATTGTCATTTGTTTCTAGGTACTTTATGATTTCCTCTTTCATTTTTTCAATGATCTGTTCATTATTTAGTAGTATTTCGTTTAGCCTCCATGTGTTTGTATTTTTTACAGGTTTTTCCTGTAATTGATATCTAGTTTCATAGTGTTGTGTTCAGAAATTATGCTTGATACGATTTCAATTGTCACCCAAGATATGATGTATCCTGGAGAATGTTCCATAAGCACTTGAGAAGAAATTGTATTCTGTTGTTTTGGGATGGAATGTCCTATAAATATCAATTAAGTCCATCTTGTTTAATGTATCATTTAATGCTTGCATTTCCTTATTTATTTTCATTTTGGATGAACTGTCCATTGGTGGAAGTGTGGTGTTAAAGTCCCCTACTATGTTTGTGTTACTGTTAATTTCCCTTTTAATGGCTGTTAGCATTTGCCTTATGTATTGAGGTACACCTATGTTTGGTGCATAAATATTTACAATTGTTATATCTTCTTCTTGGATTGATCCCTTGATCATTATGTAGCGTCCTTCTTTGTCTCTTGTAATAGTCTTTATTTTAAAGTCTATTTTGTCTGGTATGAGAATTGTTACTCCAGCTTCCTTTTGATTTCCATTTGCATGGAATATTTTTTTCCATCCCCTCACTTTCAGTCTGTATGTGTCCCTAGGTCTGAAATTGATCTCTTTTAGACAGCATATATACAGGTATTGGTTTTGTATCCATTCAGCCAGTCTATACCTTTTGATTGAGCATTTAATCCATTTACTTTAGGTAGTTATCCATATGTGTGTTCCTATTACCATTTTCTTAATTGTTTGGGGTTTGTTATTGTTGGTCTTTTCCTTCTCTTGTGCTCCTTGCCTAGAGAAGTTCCTTTAGCATTTGTTGTAAAGCTGGTTTGGTGGTGCTGAATTCGCTTAGATTTGCTTGTCTGTAAAGGTTTTAATTTCTCTGTCGAATCTGAATGAGATCCTTGCTGGGTAGAGTAATCTTGGTTGTAAGTTTTTCCCTTTCATTACTTTAAATATGTCCTGTCACTTCCTTCTGGATTGTAGAGTTCCTGCTGAAAGATCAGCTGTTAACCTTATGGGGATTCCCTTTTATGTTATTTGTTGTGTTTCCCTTGTTCCTTTTAATACTTTTTCTTTGTATTTAAATTTTGATAGTCTGAATAATATGTGTCTTGGCGTGTTTCTCCTTGGATTTATCCTGTATGGGATTGTCTCCACTTTCTGGACTTGACTGAGTATTTCCTTCCCCATGTTAGGGAAGTTTTCAACTATAATCTCTTCATATATTTTCTCAGACCCTTTCTTTTTCTCTTCTTCTTCAGGGACCCCTATTATTTGATTATTGGTGTGTTTAATATTGTCACAGAGATCTCTGAGACTGTCCTCCATTATTTTCATTATTTTTACTTTATTCTGCTCTGTGGCAGTTATTTCCACTATTTTATCTTCCATGTCACTTATCCGTTCTTCTGTCTCAGTTATTGTGCTATTGATTCCTTCTAGAGAATTTTTAATTTCACTTATTGGGTTGTTCATCATTGTTTGTTTGCTCTTTAGTTCTTCTAGGTCCTTATTAAACTTTTCTTATATTTTCTCCATTCTATATCCAAGATTTTGCATCATCTTTACTATTATTACTCTGAATTCTTTTTCAGTTAGACTGCCTATTCCCTCTTCATTTATTTGTTCTGGTAAGTTTTTACCTTGCTCCTTCCTCTGCTCTGTAGTTCTCTGTTTTCTAATTTTGTTTAACTTACTGTGTTTAGGGTCTCCTTTTCACAGGCTGTAAGTTTGTAGTTCCCATTGTTTTTGGTGTCTGACCTCAGCGGGTGAGGTTGGTTTAGTGGCTTGTGTAGGCTTCCTGGTGAAGGGGACTGGTGTCTGTGTTCTGGTGGGTGGGACTGGATCTTGTCTTTCTGGTGAGCAGGGCTGCATCTTTTGGTGTGTTTTGGGGTGTCTTTGAACTTCATACAACTTTAGGCAGCCTCTCTG
This sequence comes from Tursiops truncatus, assembly GCF_011762595.2. Taxonomy (NCBI): domain Eukaryota; kingdom Metazoa; phylum Chordata; class Mammalia; order Artiodactyla; family Delphinidae; genus Tursiops; species Tursiops truncatus. Next base: position 40,594,969 of record NC_047038.1, read on the forward strand.
CTAATGGATGTGGTTGTATTACTGTCTTGCTTGTTGTTTGGCATGGGTTGTCCACAAGTGGAGCTTGCTGGCCGTTGGGTGGAGCTGGGTCTTAGTGTTGAGATGGAGATCCATGGGAGAGTTCTTGCCAATTGATATTACATGGGGCTGGGAGGTCTTTGGTGGTCCAATGTCCTGGACTCAGCTTTCCCATCTCAGAGGCTCAGTTCTGACACCTGGCCAGAGCACCAAGACCCTGTCAGCCACATGGCTCAGAAGAAAAGGAAGAAAAAAAAGGAAGAGAAAAAGAAAAGAAAGAATAAAATATTATAAAATAATAAAAGAGAGCAGGAAAACACTTAAACAAATCTACCAATGATAAGAAGCACTAAAAGCTAAACTAAGATAAACATAAAAATCAGAAACAAATCAGATGCAGACAGCAAACCCCAAGTCTACAGTTGCTCCCAAAGTCCACCACCTCGGCTTTGGGAACATTTGTTGTCTATTCAAGTATTCCACAGATGCAGGGTTCATCACATTGACTGTGGAGATTTAATCCACTGCTCCTGAGGCTGCACAGAGAAATTTTCCTTTCTCTTCTTTGTTTGTACAGCTCCTGGGGTTCAGCTTTGGTTTTGGCCCCACCTCTGCATACAGGTGGCCCTCAGACATCTGTTCCCTGCTCATATAGGAGGCGTTTAAAGCAGCAGCTGATTAAGGCTCTCTTGCTGTCTAAGGCTGAGGAGAGGAAGGGGTACGGTAGTCAAAATGGAATGCAGGGCAAGCCTGCGGTGGCAGAGGCTGGAGTGACATTAAAACAGCCTGAGGTGCACTGTGTGTTCTCTCAGGGAAGTTGTCCCTGGATCTCGGGACCCTGGCAGTGACATGATGCACAGGCTCTCAGGGGGGTTGTGGGTAGTGACCTGCGCTTGCACACAGGCTTCTTGGTGGCTACAGCAACAGCCTTAGCATTTCATGCCCATCTCTGGGGTCTGAGCTGATAGCTGTGGCTTGCGCCAGTCTCTGGAGCTCACTTAGGCGGTGCTCTGCCTTCTATTGGCACACAGGGAGGGAATTCTCTCTCCTCGTGCAACCCAAAACAATGGTCTCTTGCCTCTTAGGCAGGCCCAGACATTTTCCTGGACTCCCTCCTGGCTAGCTGTGGCTCACTAACCCCCTTCAGGCTGTCTTCACATAGCCAACCCCAGTCCTCTCCCTGGGGTCTGACCTCCAAAGCCTGAGCCTCAGCTCCCAGCCCCCGTCCTCCCTGGTGGGTGAGTAGAAAATCATCTTAGGTTGGTGAACACTGGTTGTCACCGATCCTCTGTGCAGGAATCACTCTGCTTTGTTCTCTGTACCCTGATGCTGAGCTCTCCTCTGTGGTTCTGAAACTTTCCCCTGCTCACTCCACCCCCTGTCTCCATCAGTGAAGGGGCTTCCTAGTGTGTGGAAATGTTTCCTCCTTCATAGCTCGCTCCCAGAGGTGCAAATCCCATCCCTATTCTTTTGTGTGTGCTTTTTTCTATTTTCTTTTGCTCTACCCAGGTACATGGGGGTTTTCTTGCCTTTTGGGAAGTCTGAGTTCTTCTGCCAATGTTCAGCAGGTGTTCTGTAGGAGTTGTTCCACATGTAGATGTATTTTTGATGTATTTCTGGGGAGGAAAGTGAATTCCAAGTCTTACTTCTCTGCCATCTTGAAGGTTCCCCCTCATTTTTCTTCTTTATTTTCTTTTTGTTCCTCAATTTGGATAATTTCAATTACCTATCTTCAAGTTTGTTGACATTTTTCTCCTTGCCTGCCCAAATCTGATGTTGATACCTTATAGTGAATTCTTCATTTCATTTATTGTACTTTTCAGTGCCAGAATTTCTGTTTGGTTCCTTTTTATAATTTTTATCATTTTACTGATGTTAATTTGGTGAGACATCATTCTCATGCTCTCTTTTAGTTCTTTAGACATGTTTTCCTCTAGCTCTTTGAATACATTTAAAATAGCTGATTTAAGTCTTTGTCTTTTAAGTCTAACATGTAGTCTTCCTTTGTTTCTAGTGTCTGCCTTTTTTTTTTTCCTGTGTAAGGGCCATGGTTTCCTATTTCTTGGCATATTTCATACATTTTTGTCAAAACTGAACATTTTAAATAATGTGGCAATTCTGAAAATCAGATTCTTCCCCCTCCCTCCACCCAGAGTTTTCTGTTGTTGCTGTTTTTTGTTGTTGCCATTGTTTGTTTAGTGACTTTACTGAACTAATTCTGTAAAGCCTGTGTTCTTTGGCATGTGTCAGTACTGAAGTTTCTGCTTTGTAAGCTTGGTTATCAGCTAATAATTAGATAGCAATTTTCTTAAATTCCTGGAACCAATAAGTCTTCCAGTCTTTGCCAAAAGATCCTGTGTGCCTGCTGTCCATACCCTCAACACTCAGCTGGATAGTTAACACCTCCACCTTAGCCTTTGGTTCCCCCTGAGAAGAGCTTCAAAATCAACCCTGATGAGATCTTAGAGCCTTCTCAGTTCTTTCCTGAACATTCACATGGGTCAAAAGCATGCACATGGGTTTCTAGATTCTCAGAAATGTGTCAATGCTCTTCAAAGCCCTCTATGGATATGTTATTCTCAAGTTTGTCCTTAAGCTTTTTTGTTAGCCTTGTTATCTACTATCTCAGGCAGTCATGATATTAAGCAATTGTCCTTCATTGTTTTCAACAAGTGCCCCTAAGGAAAAGACTTCTCACACTAAGTGAGCTCTGAATCAATTAAACAAGGACAGCCTTGATAATGGGGTCTTCCAGGACCCCACCAGACAGATCAAATAATGACAGTTCTTTGGAAATAGGGGTTTGAAAGAGGTCCAACCCTGTTTTGCTCCCTCTAGTGGATGGCAGGCTGCTAGTTTTTAGTGATATTAGAGGTTGTAGGATTTCAGGTTATGGGTTGCCATGGAGCTAGAAATGAGGGGATGGAAATAGGGGAAATTAAAACTCCACTGTTCATATAAGCTTTTCATACTTAGATTAAACTGTTTTTCTTGAATAAATGCTTCCCAGATTGCTTCAAGCCTTTAGTTAATTTCCACAGTTTTGAAAAAGTTGATTCTGACAATTTTTGCCAGTGTTCTCATTGCTTTTATGGAGGAAAGGTTCTTCAGAAGTTCTTATTCCATAATTTTTACTGAGGTCCAACCCAGGTCATTTTATATCAAATTTCTTTGCTCTGATTGACCCATTTAAGTTTCTTGCCACTCTGTTTCTGCTCTTTTCCATCCAGTTTCCTCATTCCCCACTTTCAAGCAAAACATTTTTTTCTATGTCAAATCTTTCTAATATTCCATAACTTCCACTGTCATTGGCCTTACCTAGAGGTTTTATCATCCCTCACCCAGATTACTCCAACAGTGTCCAAATTTTTCCCTTGCAGCATGACTTATTCTCTTCCAATTTATTCACTACCAGTTAGATTGATCATTTAAAAAAAATATCTGACTGTGTCTTCCTTTGTTTAAGCCCTTCCATAGATCCACATCACCTACAGGGTAAAGTCCAGTCATTACCATGGCAGGAAATACAGTACTCTCTTGATTTGTCTCTGAATCTCCACTCTGACCTTGCAGCTCTTACCCTAGGCCATACATAAACATGCAATTCCATATACATTTTGCACTCTCTCATGAACATTCTTTTCTCTTGTTCTCCTAGTGGCTTAATTAATTCATTCAGTACCTATTTTCTAAATACCTAATATGTGTCAGACCCTATGCAAGGCACAGGGAAAAAGGAAGTCAGCAAGACAGGCAAAGTTCCCCTCCATGTGGATGTCACATTGGAGGAAGAAACTGACAATAATCAAGTAAATTAACAAATAAACTGGATAATTACAGAGTTCTTTAACTGCAATGAAGGATGATAGTAACAAGAGGAACATTCATTAGTTGGTTTGGGAAGAAAAGTTTTCTCTAAAAAGAAATATATGAACTGAGACCTAAAGGATGACACAGAGTCAGTAAGTCATGAGAGGAAAGAGACTCTCAGTACAACAGCCCTGAGACCAAAATGAAACTCAGAAATTAAAATAGAGAAAAATTGTCCCAGAAACCTCCACAAATTATAATGAACACAGACACATGTACACACTTAGTTAAGTTCCTCAAGTGAGTAACTGCTGAACAGACCAGCTGACAGATGGGAAATCCTTGCATGGATCTACGACAAAGGGAAGTCTGTGGGAAAGGGTGCTTTTATTAAGCTGGCCCACCCCTGCTGAGTAAGTCCAAAGTTTCCCTTGGATTCATTCCCACCTGAACTTCCACCCTTATGAGCTAAAAAGGCCTTTAACATTCATGTTTTGTACAAAGAAAGAGATGAGGATTAAGTAGCAGCTGCTTAGGGTTAGGTGTAGAAAAGAAACACATATATTCTTGGTTGTAAATGATTATATTTTTAAAAGAAACTTAAAACCTCCCATCCATGCTTCTTAGAGCTGTGATATAGTTAAGGAGTGTTGGGTAAGCAACACATTTTAAAGGAGATGGCAAGAGGAATGAGAAAGTGTTCCACAAAGAGTGGTGTTGACTGAAGAGGTGATAGACCTGCAACTAACTGAGTATCCAGCCCACAAACACAGAACCTGCTGACATTGAGGACTTCTTGTAGAAGTAGAACCATGGCCTGATGGTCCTAGAAAATTCTTCCTGATGCTGACACTCTCTGAATATATTCATTTTATAAATAACTATTGAGTACCTACAATGTGCCAACCACTGCTCTAGGTAAAAAGATACATAAGTGAAGAAATAAAAATAGCTTGTAGAATTATATTCTAATGGGGAGAAAGATAGACAATAAGTAAATAAATAGGTAACATATAGAATGTGTCAGATGTTAGTAAGTGCTATGGAGGAAAACTAAAGGAGGAAAGGGAATTAAGAAGTACTGAGCGGCTCTGCTTCCAGCCAAGATGGAGTAACAGTATCCAGATTTACTCTTCCACTTAAAACAACTAGAAAATCTGGGCAAAATATATAAAACAATGGTTTTCAAGTCATTGAATGTCAGTTGATGAATGATGTATGAGAGACAAGAAACAAACAAAGTGAGATTACTGAGAGTTTCCAGGTTGCAGTGCAGGGAGTGGGAACACAGGAGGATCCCAGCATACTCCCTGATTGAGAAGATGGAACTGAGAGTCTGAAGAGACAAAGACAGCTAACGTTCTCAGGATCGAGTACCGGAGAGGACAGAGCCGTTCAAAGAGAAAACTCTGTACATCTTCAAACGGTCCACCTCAAGTACTTAGCAGAGTACTGATCAGCACATGCATGTGAGGAAACTACTCAGTGTTGGGAAGAGAACAAGGAACACGTGCCTGGAGTGTTCAAGGTACAGCAAGAACCCTAAAGTGGCTGTAGTGACTGAGGAGAGAATAGTAAGAGAAGAAACCAGAGTTTGGAGTACAAGAGGACAGCTCAGGTAGAGATTTGTAAACCACTGGAAAGACTTTGGATTTTGCTCCAATGAGATGGGAGCCATGGGAGAGTCTTGAATAAAGCAGTGACATAATTTGTCTTCTGTTATAATTTAAAAGAATCACTCTGGAACTGAATGGAGAATAGATTTTAGGAGCAAGGGCAAAAGCAATAGAACACTTTGGAGGTTATTCTTATAATCCAAGCAAGAGTTCATGGTGGCCATGACCATGGTATATCAGTGGAGGTGGTGAGAATATGTCAGATTCTGAATGTCTGTTGGAAAAAAACAACAAGATTTTAATGGGTTTATTCCAGAAAGTAAGACTGTCTTAATATTAGGAAATCTTTCAAAAAGACTTGACTTCTATTTTATTCATTTCTGTCCATTCATCAGATGTCACAAGCAAACTTAGGGCTGTCTCAAAGCAAGACCAGCCACCCTCTCTCTTTGATATGTCTCCTTTTCATGGGTCCAGAGTGTAAAGATCTGAGACTTGGGTTGGGTTTGGGTTTAGTGAAATAGAAATAATAGTTCCTTTTGCATACTTTAGTCTGAACTATAATTAGCTTAGGAAAAACTGGTATTGTATGTGGTCCAGGCTTGTCTTCCAGAGTTCTTTAAATTGGAATGTGATCCACTTTGTAATTATTCCTTGTGCATATTTCCCCTTTAGGAACTTGATTAAGAAGTTGACAAGAACTTGAGGTAGGATTCAGGTATTCGTGTTTCCTCTGACCAATTGCTGTAATGTTACTTTAGATCCACACATTATTTCTAAAAGGATAGTATTAATATCATTCATCACATCATAAATTAATAGAATAAAATTATGTATTAATTTTAACAAATTCTTAAATAATGTATACAAAATTCAAAATTTATTATTGTTTATTTTAAATCTTAATAAAAGTGAATAAATATTATTTCTTTAACATGACAAAATATATTGATCTAAAAATTAATTGACAGAATTATTCCTAACTGTAGTATATCAGATGAACTCCTATGAAAGTCAAGGAGAAGACAAGAACAACAGGTACCCCTTACTTTATTTACCAATCTTGTATAACTAGTGGATACCATAAGATAAAATAGTGAAATGACATAAAAAATGTCTATTATGCCTTATAAATGCCTTATAAATAAAAGCTTTAATTATTTGGGGAGTATATAGTTGTATACCTAGAAAACAACAAAAAAATTAAATGAAAAACTTGAACTAATAAGATAGTTCAATAATGTGACTGCTAACAAATATGTATTTTAAAATAGTTTGTCCTATATGTCTAAAATAATAAGTTATAAGATGTAATAGAAGATCCCTTTTACAATAACAAAAATATTTTAAATTACTATGAGTAGACTTAAAAAGAAATTTGCTGAATTTATATTGAATACTTATATGTTATTTATAGAATTTACACTATTTTGACATAATACAATGTGCAAATTTATACCTTAATCATGGGAGAAGCAAAGGGAAAGGAACAGAATTGCAGACTGGCAGGTCAGTTGAAAGGCCATTGGTGTATTCTAAGCCAGAGATGATAAGACTCTGAACCAGGAGAATGACAGTAGTTAGGAGGAGAAAATTTGGCTGATATTTAAGAGCTAGAATCTGACAGAGTTAGAATCATTATAGGAGGTGTTCAACAATGAATGGAGTTTCTAAATAAATTTGTATTGACTCATACTGTAAACAATGGTCTTGAAAGCTAAGGCTTGAGAGTGCAGGATCAAAATTTGAAAGAGATAAGTTTGTTTTTTTTTCCAGCAGTTTAGCTTGGAATATCAAAAGCCAGGCCCCAAAGGATTCTGTACATAAAAATTAATACCATAAACTGGTGTTTTTCAAACTGCAGGTTGTACTCCATTAGTAGATTGTGAAATCAATGTGTAGGTTACAACATAATGTGTAGACTTGTTAAATGAGAGACTAGAATAAAATAAAATACCAGAGTTTATTACACTTACAAAGGTAATTCTTGTTTCTTGAATTTTTTTGTTTTATATGCATGTGTGCACAGGTGTGAGTGTGTGTGTGTGTGTGTGTGTGTGTGTGTGTGTGTGTGTTGGGCTTCAATGTAAAATACATTTCTTACTGTGAATCATGTCAAAGACTTGAAAAACACTGCCATTAAATAATACATTTGCAAAGAACCGAGCCGATCTCCCTGTGCTATGCTGCTGCTTCCTACCAGCCAACTATTTTACATTCAGTAGTGTATATATGTTGTTGCTACTCCCACTTCGCCCTGGTGGGATAGAGAGGATGGGAGGGAGGCTCAAGAGGGAGGGGATACGGGGACATGTGTATGTATATGGCTGATTCGCTTTGTTGTATAACAGAAACTAACACAGTATTGTGAAGCAATTATACTCCAATAAAGATCTATTTAAAATGTTTTTAATATATGAATTTAAATAAATAAATAAATAAAATAATTAATTTGGGGAAACACTGGGGAAGAGTCTGATTGCCCAGCTTCTCAATAAACTAGATAAACGAGCTCCAACCAGGAAAGTGCATCAGCTCAGAGATGACAAGTCATGAAAGAATAAAAAGACGGTAAGAACTGCAGTGAAAATGCAGCCCAAGGCTGAGTCTTGCAGCCTGAGTTGGACATTCAGGAAAAGGGAGAGCATTCCCAGGGAGAAGAGCAGCAAATGCGAAGATTAGAAGGCAGGACAACGTCATATGCATTCAGAGGATAAAGAAGAGGTCTATCCAGCTATAGCCAAGTTAGAGTGAGTGATGGAGAGCTGAGGAGATCAAATTAGAAGTTTATCTAGTAGGAAGGTTGTTTCTGATGGTCAATGGGGTGTCATGAAATATTTTTGCTCTGGTAAATGATATGAAGATAACAGGATAGCCTGGAGGAAAAAGGAACTGAGGGCATGAAGAATTCTTACAAGTCTAGACCCAAGGGAATAGGCAAGATTTGTGTCACAGGCCATAAAAATAACAAATTACATGTATTCTAGGGTGAAAGACTTAAAAGAATGGGTTATAAGGATAGAACAAGAGTTCTAAGTTAAAAGCCTCCAACTCCTGGGATTTGCAAATAAGTCTACTTGTTAGCATAATTAGTACTGTTATTATCGTAAATAAGTATTTTACACCTCCATTACACTTCTTTACCTCAAAGTGTTTTCACATCCATTAATCATTGTTTTTTTTGTAATTATTTTAAGAGGCAATGAGGTGCTATATCACTATCTCTATTTTAAAGATGGGGAAACTGTATTCCAAAGAGCTTCTCTGAATTTCCAAAGATCACACAGTTAGTGGCAGGACTGAACTCAGCAGATCTTCTCATTGTTAACCAGGATTCTCTCACTAAACCACAGGCCCCACCTCAAGTACTTCCATTCTCTAGTAATGACCCATTAATTTGTTGATTAAAATTATTCCAAGAATTGAATGGGCTCAATATTTCAGGGAGAAAGCCCATTAGAAAGGTCACTGTGGCTTGGTGTAAGTTTATTTAATAAATATTTTTCTTATTTGGAGGTTTTAATTTTAAGTATGTGGTCTACTCTTTTTGTATGATTCTTTGCTCAAAAAAATTTTTAGTCAGCAGCACACCTCGTAAAAAGTTAATATGTTTCAGAGCTCTCTTTACTGTTTAAAAAATCACAAATCAGGCATTCTTGCATTTTGAATGTGGCACTCCTATAACTGGGCTCTCTCTGAGTAAGGCACTTCCCAACTTGGTAATGAAATTTCTCTTTTTAAAAGAAAATTACAGTCAAATGAAGGGTAATCTCAGATGGTTCCTTCACTCACTAAGAGTGTGACCATCAACCACTCAGATGTATCATGGCTTTCCTCATCACCTGCACACTTTTTTCTTTAATCTTGAGAAGGCTCTGCTCTCTGATGTGTCTTTGGCTTTCGGGGCAGTAAAGCAGGATGATGATGACTCAGCTGTCCAATAGCCCAGGATTTGAGTTGCAGCTCTGGCCCTCCTTGGACACATAGCCTTGAACAAGTTAACTCACCTCTCTGAGCATCATTTTCTCATCTGTCCCATAAAGTGGTTATCACACCTCAGAGTTATCACTTGGATGTAAGACAGCAGACTTGAGAACATTGAGACTGAAGTGAGTCCTCATCAAATATTTATTACCTAATAGCCTCTGAAAGACAAGGTTTGCCAAGAGAGTGATCACTGGGCTCATAGCTTCACTTACTTGGAGAATTAGTACCCAGATTTCTTGGCCATTCTCTTTTATCAGGCCCAGAGATTTGTACCCATGGGCCCTTATCCAGTCATATCCTATAATCAACTGTTTTGAGCAATAATTTTGTAAAATTTATTCATAGAGAAAAATAATGCTGACTTCTTCAATTCCTTTGTCGACTGAAAAAAATGGACAACCTAAAAGCTGAGAATTATGTTTTATTCGGCAGAATTTCTGAGGACTTAAGCTTGGAAGATAGCCTCTCATATACCTCTGAGGGACTGCTCCAAAGAGGTAAAGGAGGAACCAGTATACAGAGGAGTTTGCAACAAAAACCAGGTAGTTGGAACATAAGAAGATTAATGTTAATTAAAGAAAACTAGACATCTCAAGTTAATGAATTTAGCTCTTTTCTATGTATGGGAAGATGCAAGAGTCTGAGCTCATTGAAATCATTCCTTTGATATGCACCTCAGCTATCTGGGGCCAGTGTCCTGTTCTTTCCCATCCTGGGTGCATAATCGGGGTGATTGCAGTGACTGATGGTCTGATAGCCACAACATCCTTTGCTTACTGATATGACAAGCGACATTCTTCATCCATACCTTCAATCAAAAAATATTTATTGAGCATTTTCTATGTGCCAGCTATTGTTCTGGGCGCTGAGGACAAAGAAAGAGCATGGACAAGATTCTTGTTTTACTCAAGCTTATCCTCTATTAAAGGATACAGACAGGGACATAGAGAACAGACTGGTGTTTGCCAAGGGAGAGGGGTTTGCGGGAGGGATGGAGTGGGAGGTTGGGATTAGCAGATGTAAGCTTTTGTATATAGAATGGGTAAACAATAAGGTCCCACTGTGTAGCACAGAGAACTATATTCAATATCCTATGATAAACCATAATGGGAAAGAATATTTTTTAAAGTATGTGTATATATATATAACTGAATCACTTTGCTGTATGGCAGTAATTAACACAACATTGTAAATCAACTGTACTTCAATAAAAAAAGGATACAGACAATAGGTAGGCAAACAAATAAATAAGAAACTATATTAGCGATAAAATAGATAACTAATAAGGACCTACTGTATAGCACAGGGAACCTAACTCAGTACTCTGTAATGACCTATAGGGGAAAATAATCTAAAAAAGAGTGGATACATGTATATGTATAAAAGATTCACTTGGCTGTACACCTGAAACTCGCACAACATTGTAAATCAACTATACTTCAATAAATTGTTTTTAGAAAAATAAACAATATTAGTGAGAGATTGGTACAATATAGAACATGAAAGTACAGTGTTGTGACAGAATGTGGGAGGTTACATTAGGCTGGTCAAAGAAGGCCTTTCTGAGGAAGTGACATTTAATCTGAGAATCAACTGATTAGAAGGGCCTGCCATGTGAGAATTAAAAGAAAGAGCAAAGGCTCTAAAATGGAAATCAGCATGGGGTTCTCATGCAGTAGAGAGCACCAGGATGGCTGGCACAAGAGTGTGACGGGAGTCTTGGGGTGAGGATGGGTTGCTTAGAGATAAGTGTGACGAAGGAAGAAACTAGGTCACACAGTGCTTCATAGACCAAGGGAAAGAGTCAGGATTTTCTTCTAAGAGGGATTGAGCTCATTAGAGGATACTAAACAAGTAAGTTTTTTCAAAGTTCACTCACTCTGCCCTTTGTAGGTCAAGGATGGGAGCAGGACATCTCTTTGAAGGTATTATGGAGACCCAGAGAAGAGAAAGGGATGATTAGACTAGGAAGTTTATGGTGGATTTGGAGAGAACTGAACACATTCAGAATACATTTTGGAAGTTAAATTGACATAGTCTGGGGAGCTGACTGCGGTAGAAAGAGAAACCAAGACTAACGCTAGGATGTCGGTTTGGTCAAGTGGGTGAATTGTGGTGCTGTTCATTGAGAAGAGGAAGATGGGGAAAGAATGGATGAAGGGACGGAGAGAGGAAGAAATGGCATTATTAAGAGACTGGAGCTCAGGACAGGAGTTAGGGCAAGATCTCTATATGCAGGAGCCTTCATCTTTCTATCCCTAAGGCTGAGCACCATACTATACACAGCCCTGGTACCTCAGTAACTTGAGTTCATGTGATGCGGAGAAAACAGCACTGCCTTAAAATTCCAGGTCTGTTGCTTTATTCATGAACCTCTTAATTTCTCTGAACTTCAATTTCCTGTCCTATAAAATTGGAATAAGAAGACTTAGTTTTCCTATTCCATGGAATGTTATATCAAAATTAGATATGTACACAAAAGTATTTTGAAACTGTAAGCCACTGGGCAAACATAAGTTTTGTGGAAAGGATTATGACCCCATGTTAGAAGGTAAACTTTATGATGATAAGGACTCAGTCTGTCTTATTCATCATCTGCAGCACCTAAACTGGAGGTTCTCAATAAATATATGTTAAATGAATGAAAGAATAATAACATATTCTTACAGAATGGAGAACTAGAGGTTGTGAACACTAAAGGTCTCCATAATATTATGATATAACTACTTTGATACACATCCACCTGCTCCATAGCCCAAGAACTTGTTTTACTCATCTTTGTAAGCCCAATAAAGTCCAGAACATAGTAGATGTGCAATGAAAGTCTAGTGAATCAAATTCTCTGCAAACCAGACTGCAGCTAACTCACAAACACTGTGCCTCACCAGATGACCACATCAGTCAACACCCTTGGACATCTCCTGCTTCCTGGGACCTGCAACCTTACCATTTCCTCTCCTCAAACTCAGATGCAAGTGTGCCAAAGAGAAAAGGAGACACAAAAAGCCCTGAGATCAACATGGCACCTCCTATGGAGAGCTAACTTCACTAGGAAAGTGGAGTGGGGAACATGAGGATAAAAATAGCTGACCTCTTAGGTCTGACTTGTTCATTAACCTGTATCCAGTGCTTGGGCATAGCTTATTCTCAAAAGAGAGTTGTTGCATGATTGAACAAATGCATTTGTGACGACATAGTAAGACGCACTAGGAGAGATGATAAAGCAGAATTCATATTTTTAAAAAGATAAATGGGGTTCTTAAGAATTTCAAGTTTGAAGTAGACCATATCCAGTCACTGGCCCTGGATTCCACTGGGTCCAGGGGACCTACATATTCTCAGCACTTTGAATGGAGTATATGAAAGGAGATGAAAAATGTAAAGCCCCAAATACAGGTGCTACCTGGAGGCTGCAGTCACTTCTTAGTCTCTCCAAACATCATCTCTAGCCCTTCTTACCTTGGTAGTTAAATGGGAATTTACCCTCCAACATTTAAGATCTTTAACTCAGCACTTAGTATGGTGAGAAAAAAGTGGGTCATCCTCCAGGGCCCCAAGGATAGTCTGCTTGTCTGGAGCTTGATAAATTCTGAATATGGTTCCTATCTTAATATAGGAAACTTTCTCTTATGGGTCACAATGGTATTATAATAATACTGGAAAATTCCTATGTCATAGAGGTGCATACTGGAACACTTAGGGGTGAAATGACATGATGTCTATACCTTAAAATAATTAAGCAGAAAAAAAAGAAAGGAAAAGTATAAAATTGACGACTGCTAATCTAGATGAGGGAAATCTCAAAATGTATCATATTTTTTCTAGTTTTCTATCTATTTGAAAATTTTCCTGATAAAAGTAGGAATAAACCACAGCACCATAAACGAGGAATATCTAACTGGGAAGATTATTTGAGATACTTAAAACAGACACATAATAGATGTTCAGGAACCATTAACCCCTCTAACTCATGAGTTCACACATAGGCACACACTCTTAGCATCTTCTCCTTTTAAAACATATTGAAACCTTCACCTTGGGGCAACCTGATAAATCCTATAACTTAATCCTGTTTCACAGCCTTATATGGGAGTTTTGTATCCAAGATCTCTTGGGCACAAAGACTATGACATTTGCAATGATGGGCCACCTGAGCATCTTCTATTGACCATTTCTTTCTAAAAAGAAGGATGAGGGAGAGATAAAAGCTGCACCTTTGAAGTTAGAGAGATGTGGGTGCATCTCCAGTCCCACGTGTCATAAAAGCTTGAACTTGGCAGCTGATTGACTTGGTGGAGCCTCAGTTTTCGTAGCTGCATTACAGGATCATTGTGCTGCCCATGGCAATGTTCTGAGGGTGAAATAAGAGCTCGTGCACAAAGGGACTAAGACGTCCAGCACAAGGTAAGTGGAGCGATGGTAACTGCTTCCCGCCCACCCGCCCTCAAAAAGACACAAAGACTAAGCAAAGGTCCTAATTGGGGTTTGGATTTAGGCAGTGGGTGATTATTGTGCACACTGTTTTTTATTGGTTTTCTTTTCATTGACATGCTTTAAGGAGAAAATTATAAATGACAAAAAAAAAGCTTATTCCAACAAACAAGCCACATTTAGAACATGTCCTGGAAGCAAGACTCATTCAAGCCAAAAGTGACATCTAGCCCAGGTGGCAAGATAGGCCTTGGGGTCCTCCTTTTACCATCAAGGAAACTGAGTCATGAACTGGCCAGAAAGTGGGAGAGTCAAGGCCAAGTCCCGGGCAGTGAGGGTGGATCTGAACATGGTGGCTGTTCTTGTCTGAACCAAATGTGCTCATGGCAGAGATGGGAAAAGCAGACAGGACAAAAGAAGAGTGTATCTCCTTTTTACTCCTCCAGCCTGAGCCTGGAAGTTGCAAAACCACGGCAAGGAGAACATTCCAACAGTGCACATGTGAGCAGGACGATGTGTCAAATGCACAGAGCATCTGGTTCACTGGGACAGGGGTTCAAGTATCAACAGTCCTCCGAAGGCCCAGAGCAGAGTGGCGAAGCCTCCCTGGTATTTGTGAACGCTCTGAAGCAGACCAACAATAAATAAGACCCAGGGCGAAGGGGCTAGAGCACTGAGATGCTGCCTCCCAGAGAGGACGGCAGAGCGGACTTTCTATTGTTGACCTGTGGGTAGGAGATGCCCATATATGGCCCCAAGGACAGGGGCATGGGGATGATGTCCTCCTGGGACACTCAATTCATATTACAGGTCTGCTTTCTGTAGAGGAAGGACGCTTCCAACCGGTATGGGTTCCTGCAGGCCCACTGCATGTGCGGAGAGCCTGGAGGGGCCAGGCCCCAGAGGCGGGGCTTCCGCTAGAACCGTCAAGAAGTATCTACACGGACCCAGAGAGACGTTCTTGTTCCAGAACCTAGAGGTTAGCCCAGGTAAGTGAGCACCTAACCTCTAGCCCACACATCTGACCCTCCCAAAGGAATGCGCTCATCATTCACTCACTCATCCTCACCACAAACATCCACGGAGCATCACTCCACTCCAGATTCTAGGCTACGCCCCAGGTGACTTGAACATTGCAGCTGATCTCCAAGCAATCTTTCATTCGTTCACTAATTCATTCATTCAGTGGACATTCCTGAGCATTGCTCTACATAGTAAGCTCTGGAATTACAACAGTGAGCAAGACAGACCTCCTCCCTGACCTTGCTGGGAGTCTAATGGTTAGAGGGCATTCGGGGAGTCAGGTGACCTCAGCTTAAAACCCCCAGACAGGTGGGTATGTTAAGCGTCAGTTTCTTCACCCATAAAATGGGCATTATCCTACTTTTCCCCCAGGGTTGGTATGAGGTTCAGAAGTAAAAGATGGGAAAACTCCACCCAGTCCTCATAGGTTGGCAAATATTCTTGGGGCGAGAGGAGGTTTTGTCAATTCCCCCTGAGCTATTTACCAACAGAGAAGGCACCAAAAAGCTGTATCAAGTTACTTACTCATAAATGGGAGAGTGGGGAATTTCATAAAGAGACCACTGTGAATGCAGTGACTTATTGAGTGTAGAAGCTTGTTGGGGCAGGGCAGAAATCATTTCCACTTACATTTGAAGAGCATTCTGTGGTTTACAAAGGTGTCTTTGTAATACGTAGAGCACCTCAGCAAGAGTTAGCCTGGCTCAGGTGGGATTCAGGCAGGGGGCAGAATCTGCTCACCTGGTTTGTTCACTCTGCAGGCAAGAAATTGAATTCCAATATTTGGTTAAGATCTTTATACCCAATATAGTTCAAGAATACATTGAGAATAACTGAATCCAAACTACAAGGAAAAGAACTATATGCAGATCCTTGCGTACATGATGTACACTGATGCACACACTACAAACCTTGTCTGTGAGTTCTCGAACTTTCTCAGAGAAACAAAATGCATGCCCATCAGTAATCTCTCTTTTGCCTGTAGTAATTCTCAGCTGGTTGAGATAAGGGGAAAAGGGGGTAGTGAGGGGATGTCACGAGGGAAGTTCATTGAAATCTTCCAGAGAAGCAGAAGTTATTTAACAAAATCTTCTTGATGTTTTCCCCCACTTCCCCAAGGTAAGAATCACCTCAGGACAGAGGAGAGTTGACAGTAGCCCTGCTCTCTGATTGAATCCTGTTCAGTGGCTATACCGTATGTGCCGTTCTGATACCACATCAGTCTCCAGTCCTCCCATTGTCCCACGAGAATCTGAGTTTAACCCAATCCACATTGGAACAGACATTTCTTCACTCTGGGACTGAATTTTCTAATTGATAAGAATTCTCAGTCTCTTTGTCTACAGTTGCTTTGTTTTTTGGAGCTGAGTTTTCATGGTCCTCACTGTTGCTTTCCTGATAGCCATGTTGAAACCTGGGGACACGTGTTACCTTCCTCTAGACACCTTGCAAAGGTGCCTGCTGCAGACATCTGTAACTGAGAGTGACTTCTCTCTGCTCATCTCTGTGGTGTAGCGGTGGGAAGCTAATACAGGTCACCTGATTATCAGTACTAGCAAGAAATTCTGCCCCATTCTGGGTATGTCAACAACTCTGTGTTATTTCCTGTATTCCAAAAACCAAACCAAAAAAAAAAAAAAAAGCATGCTCTTTATCTGAGGGAGCCTGTGGCTTCCTTGGTGACGGTTTTCCACTCACTCATGTGTGGACCAACCCTCTACAGCCAATACTGCATTTGAGCCTCAAGATAACACTGGGTTATAGCCAGAACACATAGAGCCATATCAGTTTAATTTTTTTTTCAAAGGAGCAGGATAGGGTTGTCTTGTCCTTCGTCTCATCTAGCTCCAAGCTGACTGAGAGCCTCCAGTCAATCACTTGGCCTCTCTGACCCTCAGTCTCTTTGCCTATAACCTGGATGTTTGCTGTCTCTTCATCCACATAGGCTGTTTCTTCTTCAGCTTTGGCTACAACTCCATGTAGAAATCTGGTCTGTGCCAGATTTTACAAGAAATCCAGTCACCGCAAGTTCATGACATTTTAGTGATGGTATCTGAAGATGGGTGGGGTCATGGGGAAAAGATTGGCTCATGCAATGCACAGCAGCAGTCTACTAAGGAGGCCATGTTCTCCAATGTTCCATCAAGGGTTCTCTCTCACACGGTTTCCCTTCCCCCATGCAACCCCACTGGCCTCTCCCCACACTCAAACCCCCTCTTCAACACCTTCCCCCAATAGGAGATGGAGATCTTCTCCTTTCTTCCTGAAAGCATCTCTGGTCCAGACATCTTTCCCAGGCTTCATTAAAAGTTTCTCCAGAAGAAGACAGTCCCTTCTAGAAGGAAGAGTTGAGGATACAAGCCTCTTCTCTACAAGAAAAATTTAAAGGGTAATATAATAGCATTTCCCTCCCCCACCCCAGGTTCTGATGAGGACCGAATGAAGGTGAGTGGGTACAAACATTCTTTGTAAAATGTAAAGTATTAATCAAATGTAAGGGGTGATGTTGGTGGTAGTAGCAGTCACGTGACATTAGAGATGAGAGGACTAACTTGTCCAGTGTTTTTCACACATTTTCAGCAACAATAAACAATAAGAAATATACATATTTGACATCTAGACCCAGCACATACACACACAACTCCACTTACATGCCCACAACTGAAACAAAGGTTTCACAAAGCAATATCTACCTTACTGTGTGCCATCTAAGTGTTTACTTTCTTCCCTTCTGCTGCATTTTAAAATGCTAGTTGTGGCCCACAAAATTTCTTCCAAAACCCACCAATAAGTCACCAGCCTGACTTAGAAGAATCCTGATATAGCCTCAATCTCATTCTTGAAAGATGAAGAAAACAAGGACCACTGATTTTTTTAAACAAACGTCTACTGCCCACTTACCTGCTCACACAGTGTGCTGAACTTGGGGAATGACAAGTCTATGTTCTCCTTGAGGATGTCACAGACCAGCAAAGGTCAGGTGAAGAGGCAAGTCTGGGCGATGACGGGTCCAAGTTCACATCATTCCAGGACAAGGACTGGAATTAATACTACCCATAGTTTTCTTTTTTTTTTCTTTTTAATTGCTTGCCTCGTTTAGTCTTGAAAAATAGCAACACTTTTATTTTAATTGTATTTTTAAATATTTCCATTTGCAACCTCAGTTAATGAAAAATAAAACTTTCCTATAAGTGTTCATGACTTTTGCTGTGTGTATATAAATCTGCTGGAGGCAGAGGTCAAAGCAAAACAGCATCAGAGGGAATAGTAGGCCTTTAGGAGCCAAATAATACAGATTCCTAGGCTTTTGTAGCATTTGATTGCTTAAAATACCCTTCCATATAACATTGTGTGTTTTATTTGAATATTCACAATAATCCCATTGTTTTATGATTCACATTTTATGGATAGAAAGCTAAGGCACAAACAGTGACTCATCCAAGATCACTCAGTCAGCAAGTAGCAAGAATAATAAATCTCCAATAGGTTGTAAGGGAAATAAGAAGGCAGATTACATGACATCCAGATTGGAGGAAGCCTGGGTTTCTCTTAAGGCAACAGTTATGAAATGCCACTATCCCTCAAAAATTCAATAAACTTCGAGTCATTATAAAAATCATCGATATATTTCAATATATCATAAGTGCTCTGCGTAAACTTTGCTTTATCATCTCTTTCCTTGCATGGACTTCCATTCCAGGGGTAGATGTCAGAAAACAGAACTCCAAGGCCACTCCCAGCTTTAAGTCTCAGTAAAAAAAAGAGCCCCAAGACATAAGCCAAAAGTTCATTGTCTCCACCCCTCCTCCCAACATGGCACTGACTCACATTCTCCACTCCCAGAGTGGGTTTCCTTCTCCAAACTGTTTATTTATTTCTAGAAATTCTCACAAGGCTAATGACAAAAAACTGACATTTGTCTAAAAGAGCTTAGACTGCAAGAAAATGCAAAACCCCTGAAGGGACGGTTGTGTGAACTTGAGCAAGGAGATTTTAAACCCCACTTGCAAATCAGAGCCAGAAGTCATTGTGAGAATGAGACAGGAGACAAGTTCAAGTGCAGTTGATCTTTGCAAGGTCTAGATCCTTGCAGAAAAAAATAATAAATAAATAGAACATGTACTTCCATTTGTTGGGCTTACAGAAGAATTCTCTCTTTTTTAAATTTCCTTTGTCTGTCATTAACACACACACACACACACACACACACACACACACACATTCACACAGAAGCAGCAGTACAAACAGAATTTGAGATGCACTTCATCAAGAATAGTTAACAAGTTTATAAAGTAAGTTATAAAGGTCATCTCAAGCCCATTAACCTGTAAATTGCTTTCCATGTAGAGGTAGGTCCAAAAGTTATTATTAAATGCAAGCTTTTATTTAGTTTTTTAAATGTCAAATTTTCAGCATAGAATGGAAGAAATGGCTGAAAAGCCAGGCAAAAGCCAAATCAAAAACTATTTTATGTGGCACACTAAGGAAATTATCCTGTAGGAACTAAGTAGACATTGAAGAATTGCAAGCAATGGTAGTTACATGACCCTATTTGCATTTTGAAAGATTACTCTTGCAGCAGAGGAAGAATGGGTCAGAAGAGAGCAAGGCCAGGTACAGCTTGGTCAGTTGGGCAGATATTGTCATATTCCAACAACAAATGATGATTGTCCAGAGCAGGTGAGAGGAGACAATTTTCCATGAATCTCTAATGTTTCTGCATGTCTTAGGAGTGAGGCACTGGCTGCTCTCTGTTCTGGACCAGCTTTTCAAGGACTTTTGCATGTCCCACAGCCTTGGAAGTGATAATGTCTCCCTCCAGAACAAAGGGAAGGTTTGCTTACAACCAGAGGAAGAGCAGATAGTGTCTCCCCACTCCTCCCAGAGCAAAGAGAAGGTGTGCTTACTGCCCATTATAAAGGATGTGGGTTCCCCCAGCTCAGTGTTCCTCTCCTGCCATGTATCACTGTGTGTGCAGGAGTCTTTTGGCACTCACTACATTATCCTGGGGGGACTGGGGTTCAGGAAAAGGGCACAATATTCCTCATACTCTGGCTACTGCTATTCCTATGAGCAATACATTGTCCTTTGTCTCTGATCAATGAGACTTATGTCTTCTATCAGCATCAATGAAACCATGGTGGGTTTAATTGTTCACTTACAGTTAGGGAAAAATGTCAGGTCCCTCACAGTTTTTGACACTGGGATATACTCATTACAGCAGAAATGGAGAGAAGGGAATGGATGTGAAAGAAATTTAATTGGTTTTGGCAATAAGAGAAGAAAAGTATTAAATTTGAAATAAATTTATTCTCCCTCTTCAATACCCTCTCTTCTTTCCAAGGATATGTCTGTGAATCTACCCAACTCTTAGTCTTTTGTGGTGCTGAAAGAGGTATGAATTAGGAGAAAAATCTGAGAGGTACTGACAATTATAGGATTTATTTATATCGGAAAATGTCCAGAGTAGATCATGAAACAAAAAAAAGAGAAGGGAGGAAAGAAAGATTCTTGGGTTTGGAAATAGCAGGGTTTGAAGAGTTTTAGAGCTTTTTAGAAAAAAAACAAGAAAGGAGTTGCTCAGGGATAGATGATAGATGATAGATAGATAATAGATAGATAGATGATAGATAGATAAATAGATAGATAGATGATAGGGTGAGCTATAGCTCAGAGAGAAAGAAAGAGACAAAAATGCAGAAAGCAGATTTCAGCGTTTGCTGTGTAATATGAATGGGACCTCTCTTTAGTTTTAGTTTTGTACAGAACTCAGTAAAGGTTAGAATTATTTTAAACTTTCATTTTTGGTTGCCAAACTGCTGACTTTTTTTCCCTATGAATCCAATCCAAGGTTAACTTCAAGGCAAGAGCCAACAGATCAAGATATATGTAGGTTGCAGGTGTAAGACTTATGAAACAGTGATTTATTAGATGTGCCAGTTAAAAAAAAAAAACAAAAACCCAGAGGAATCTGTGATAGCACTCAGGTTTCTGGTTTAAATATCTGGTTTTATGGAGTGTCATTTAGCACACTAGGTAATATAGGTGGAGCAGCAGGTTTGGGTGAAAGTTATAGGGTTTGATCTTGAATGTCTTGAGTTGGGAGCACCAAATGGGCATGCAAGTTGGGGGCGCCTGGGCTGGCATCTGTGGCAATGACAAGGCACCTGTGACAATGGAACTGAATGAGAGACTGTTGCCAAGGGTGAATCCCTGGAGCACTGCACAAAGAGAATGGGATGAGCCTGGGAGGTAGGAGAAGGGGTGTCACGAAAGCCACAGGAAAATCACATGTCAAGAAAGCAGATCATGTGCTGATATCCAGGAAGAAAAAGATGGGGATTGTTCCATCACTTTCCAGTCAAAGTCAAAAACAACAAATAAAAATAGCAATGAGATATAATATAAAGGATTTTTTAAAGCATAATCCTATTTCAAAACAAGGTCTATAACCCTGCAGGCCACACAGGGAAGAGAAACACAGCAATAAGTGGGAAGGGAAGCAAGACACACAGGCTCTGGGCCAAAAGCCAGTAGGGGCAGCCAGAGGTTCACAACTGAGATGGCAAGAGGCCCGTGTCACGTGATGGGGGCCAGTGTTGGGCTCACTGCACGAAAGCTGGAGCCGAGCTAGAATCTTCCACCCATGAAAGGAAGCTGAGAAAGCTGTGATGATTGTCCAGGGCTGTAGCAGATATCAGACTGTCACGAGGCCTGCTGGGTCCACCGCACATCAGCAGAACCCTCTGTGCAGCTCTCCCTTCTGCAACACAAACTCTGCCCACCTTGACCTCCCAGTTCTCCCAGCTCTGTCATCTTGACTCAGGAAGACCGCCAGACTCTGCCTGGCTCCCCCATCCCTGTGCTGCATCCTGAAAACTCTCCAGGCAGTAACCTGGGAAATCTTAGCCCACTTCATATGTTTGCCCACTCTTAGACCGCTTCCCTGCACTGCCAAATGTTTCATGTATGAAAACTCATTTCTGATATTCCATCCAGTATTTTTTGTTCTATCAAATGTGAGGGTAAACCTGGTTCCTGTTACTCCATCTTGACCAGAAGTGGAAATTGTTCCTATGACTCTAAATGCCCTCTGTCTATGAGCTGTTGACACCCAAGTTCATACTTCCAGCCCTTGCCTTTTCCCACACTCCAGCTGCCTGTCTGACATCTTCACTCAGATGTCTAACAGGTACTTAGACATACAATACCTACAAGTGTCTTTACAGATTTATTGCCCCAAACATGCACCTGTTCCTCCTCTCCCTTGCCTCGATTCTCCTTCCCTCCCTTGCCTCGATTCTCCTTCCCTCAATCTGCAGCATCCACATCTTCTCACCTATGCAAAGAAACCCCTGATCCTTCCCATTCCCTCACCAATCACTCCCCACTCATACACACAGACACCCTCACATCCAAATAATCAACAGCTTCCATCCATCGTTCACCAAAATACTAATTGTATTTGTTCTCTTCAGTCTCCAGTGTCTACCCCCAGGTCCAGATGACCAGCATCTCTTGCCTCTAATGCTGCAATGGCTTCCACACTGGTCTTCTTTGTCCAATCTGTACATAGCAGACAAAATAACAATGTAAAATATTAGCCGTATCAGTCCTCTGCGTAACGTCAATGTCTTTTCGTTACACTTTGAGCAAAATTTGAGGTCCTCTCACTGTGCAGTCTGGCCCATGCTACCATCTCCCACCTTTCCCAGTACACACAATGTACTGGTTTCCATTCTATTTGAACATTCCAAGCCCACTCCTGCCCCAGGGTCTTCACACGCGCACTTCTCTCCACCTGGAATTCATTTGCCACCCTCGCAGCTCAACATTCCTGTCTCTCTAATTGTAACCTCTTCAAGGAGGCCTTCATTATCCAGTCCATGGAGTGAACATCTAATGCAGGCCTTGCCCTTGCCCATTTGACATCTCAGCCCTTGTTTGTTTCTTTTAAGTGCTCAGAGTTTATCATTTCTTTCTATTTCTACTGGTTCACAGTGTCTTATCTCTCTTTCTCATCCAAATGTCAGCAGCAGGAGGACAGGAACACTGGCTGTCTTGCTTATCATTCTAATCACAACACCTAGCACAGTGCCTGGCTCTTTGCATGTTGAAGCAATCAACAATCAATCAATCAAAAACTCAACCACATGACGGATGAACAAGAAAGTGTATCTTCATCCAGAAGGTAGTGAACAACGATTTAAAAATTTTAAGCAAAAAAGTAACAATCAGATTCATAGTTTGGAATCACTGTTCTGGCTATGGTGTGGACAGTGATGGGAGGAGGCAAGTCTGGCAGCAGTGGGGCCAGGATGAGGAGGAGGCTAGGGAGGCACCTAGTGCCAAACATTTAAGGAGGCACTCACTCTCATGGCCATGAAGCTTGAAGTCAATTCCTAAGAGTGAGTGCCTCCTTAAATGTTAAGTCCTAAGTGCCCCTCTCTCCTCCCCCTGGTACCATGCCTGGGCATCAGGGAAGCTGTTTGGAAGATTATTGAGACAGTATAGACAAGAGTTGACAGCAGCCATGGTAATGGACAGAGTGGGTCAATCTGAGAAACATCGAGGAGACCTAGACCCAGCGGTGCCCACTCTCCAGCTCACTCTGTAGAGACCTCCTCATTCAATCTGCCTGAAAGCGTACTGAGGTGCCTTCTCTTTTTCTTAACCTGTTTATTTATAATGTTTTTCAAGCCTCCAGAGTTAGTTATCTTATCCATCTGTCACCTTATCAGCCGCAAGTGGCATTTCTGGTGAACAGGAAGCTCCAAAAGGACATTAGGAAAGGTCTCAGGTTCACAGACTCAGAATTTGAGGGCATTATAACAGAAGAGAAATAGGAAACCATTAATTTAGTCTAGCTATTCTTGAACCATGCACCCACAGAGTGCTGGTGTCTTGGGGCTGCACAAGGTTTTTTGTTTTTTGTTTTTTGTTTTCAGTAAAAAAAAAAAAAATCCAGAAATCATAAAATCTTCCTATTGTGTAGGTAATATGACTTGGTGAAGGAAAATTAAATAAATATATAGAAAATCATTTAAGTTTTTCTAAAAATGTTTTCTTATCTATTTAGTACACTTGCTTCTTGTATTTATCTCATTGTAGATGCTATGAGATTTAACAGAGCACAATAAAAAGTTATTTTTTTGTAACACATCAGTATTTCCTGGCTCCTGCTAGGAGTACCGTGATGTCCACCAGCTCTGTCTCCTGAACATGACTGAGATATATGCTTCTACCACCCTTGTATTCCAATATAATAAATTGAGATACCCAAGTTTACCATGTATGTTGACAGCAGAATCCAAATTTGGAGACTCCTGCTCCAGTCAGTACTATTCCTATTACAATCGGCTCTTTTCCCTGTTAATGCTGTTGCCATCAGGTTTGCTTCCCTTATCAGTCAGGATGGGCTCAGTTATGCTGCGTAACAAACAACCTCCAAATCACAGAGGTTTTAAACACACAAACACAAATATTTTACCCTTGTACATCTCCAGTGCGGGTACATATGGCAGGACAGGCTTGGGGAGGGCTCTGATATCCTAGTCACTCAGCAGTCCAGAATGATGAACACTTCAACTGGATACATGTTTCCAGAAGTGAGGAGGCAAGTGTGGATAATCATGCACAGATTTTTTAGTTTTTGCCCAGAAGGGACATGTGTTACTTCTGTTCATTAGTCAAAGCCAGTCACATGGCCATCACTGATTTCAAAAAGGTCAGGGAAGCACAAATTTACCATGTGGAGAAGGATTTGGTGAACAGCCCTAATGACTGTCACAATTTCTTATATAGTTTACAAGAAGAGGGGCAGGGCAGGAGGAGGAGAAGAAAAACCACAAGAAGAGGAGGAAGAAAGATTAAAAACTGCTTGTGCAAACGGTTTAGAAGGCTTAAATTTTTTTAACAAGATGTGTGATCTTGGGTAATTTACTAAATCCTATGAAGTCTCCATTTCCTTGCTTATAAAATAGGACTAATGGTATCTGCCTCATATAGTGGTTGTGGAGATTCAACTAAATAATCTCTGTAAATTCTTCCCCCATGCCTGGCATTAAGTCGAATGCTCAGTAAATAGCAATTGTCTGTCTCATATATTACAGTTTTCAAAGCACTTGCAGGTCCATCAGCAGGTCTGATCCTCCTGACAAGCCTGTAAGGTCAGTAAGAGGGATGATTATTATTCACATTTTACAGATGTGGAAACGGAGGTTGAAGATTCTTTGAAACAGAGCTGCCCACTGCTATGTGGATGGGGCCAGGTGGGGAGGGGATGGGGCGTGGCAGGGAGCCTCGTCCATGGGACTTCAGACTCTATACCAGGGCCCTTTCCTGCACGTCCTCCTCTCCTTCTCCCTCTCTTGTCTGGGGTATTTTTTTTTAAATTCACTTATTGTGGGTGAATATGTAGGCATATATCAAAGTGAATGACTGAAAAATAAGAATGTAGACTTGTGAAATTTGGCCCAGTCCATAAGACATAACACCTGTGTTAGCAGAAGCCGGTGGAAAGCCTCTGGACATATTTCTGGAACATTTTTCACACATGTGAATGAAACACTCACTCGGGCTGCACACAGAAGACAGACATGCCCAAGGACTTCAGCAGTCCCTGGGTGAGATCATACCCTCCAAGAAAGGAGGCCCAGGAGACAGGGAAGCATGCTGTTGTGGTTTCCATTCAGGGCTGCATGCAATGTTGCATTTGATAAACATTAAACTATCGGTTGTGTAAAAAGATGAGCTATGCTCAAAGGCAGCTGGAAACAGATGCAACACAAATGCCTTTGCCCCTCTGTCTGAGTCTGATTTCTGGTCCTGAAAGTAAATTTAGAGCAAGATCTTTCTTCTAACAAAGCGAACAGTTCAAGAGAGAACCCAAACTCTCCAGAAAGACAAATGAAAGCTTTGTTGCCACGTCCCACCAGCCCTAGCCAACTGCTTAGGTATTTTGGTCAGGGCCAATGAAGAATTATGGCCCTTACCCACCAGTCAGGATCTAGCAGATGCAGAGAGAGAAGTGGATGTTTTGGTTGCTATCCCAGCAACCTGCATGTCCTGAGGAGCAAATTCCACCTACCTTCCCAGAGCTTTTGAACTTTCTAGAAACCCATCTCTAGACCCCTTGCTTCCAGCACTCCTGCCCTAATAGCTCCCACACACCCTCATCTTTCCCTTCTGCTTCACAGTGACCTCACAACTGATCATTGATGTATCTCTGATTGTTTCGGGTGTAACAGAATGTAGAAAAATGCGTGCCTCTCAATTTCAGGAGATCTGGGGAAGGCTAGGCGGCAGTTGAGGCTGGGCCTTAAAGGGAGGGACCTTGAATTTTGTGTGTGGGAGCCTGCGCAGTGGGGTGGAGACATGTCCGGGGTGGAGGATTTGGAAGACAGCAAAACCGATGGTGGGAAGCCTTCCAGGTGGGGAGAAACTGGGTGCTGGGAGATAGAACTCTTGTCCTTTACTCCTAAACCTTTATTAATGTTACTAAACTCACAACATTTACACATAGGTGTAGATTTTTTTTTGATAAATAAAATGGCCAAAGGGACACAGTTTGTTTCCCAAGTGGCCCAGAGCCAATCCAAGATGGTACACAGAGTTGCAGTAGCAGAAAGAGAGGAGGCCATGAGGAAGGAGAGCAAGAATTTGTGGAAACGGCAAGGATGACTCTGGATTCTCACCACCAAAACACTGGGGATTCAAATTAAGTCTACCTGAAGTCCCAAGGGACCGCTGAGTGACTCTCGTGTGTTTCTGTTAGTTCAGTCTTCCCAACTGGAGTATAGTGGAAATCAAATCTTTGCTGTCATGGTGTCACTACCACCCAAATGTCTTTGCACACAGTTGTTGCTTAATGACTGCTGATGCATTACACTGTTTTCACATTCCCCTCTACACCCAGCACAGTGCACATGAAGACTAGATCACAGATTGAAGGGCGTGGAATAGCAACCAGGGCCTGAACTAGGAGTCTAGAGGGTGTGGGTCTTAATCGTTGCCTGGCAGTTTGCCAGATGTGCCACCAGGACAAGGCACTTAGCCCCTCTGAGCCTCAGATTCCACATAAGTAAAATGGACATTAAAATCTAACTGAAGGACCATAATGTTAGCTACTCGACTGAGTGAAATGATGGTGAAAATAACTATAGAAGAGACTCATAAATTATAAATTGTTATACAAATGACTTTTTAAAACTTCTTTTAGTCTTACTGACACTTTGGGAATATAACTATGAGATAAATGAGTTTCAGGACAGGTCATGCATGTCTGAGTAAGCACCACCACTTGGACATGATAAACACAGTCCTCTGATGTGCCTGCCGCAAACATTCCCTGCTCACCGCCCTTCCACCTTCTGCCTCTCTTGCTGGCCACCATCTCTGCCTGGGTCTCTTGGAGTCTCTGTATCACCTCTGTGTCTCTGCACCTCTGTCTTTAATTCTTCCATCCAGTACTCTCAGTTGCTGTATCTCTCTCTGTGTCTGTATCTCTCTGTCTCTATTCCTATCTTTTGCCCAGCATCTCCTGTCACTCTACCTCTTTTTGGTCTCTCTCTCTCTCTCTGTCTCTCTCTCTCTCCCCCCTGGTACTTCCTCCCTCTGTTAATCTCTGTCTCTCATTGTCTTTCTTGTCTCTCCATCTTTCTGTCTCATCCTCTCTTTGTTTCTCTCCTTTGTCTGTTCTGCTCTGTATCCTTGCCTTGTCTCTATGTCTTTCATGTCCCTGACTGTCTCTCTCTGTTTGTCTGCCCGTCTCTCTGTTGGGGTCCATCTCTCTCCTCTTCCATGCTTTATCCCGTGATGCTCATGGAGACTGAGATTCTGCCCACAGTGTGACCTCTCATGTCAACCTCTCCCTCAGTTCCCCACACTCACCATAACCATTTCTCATCAGAGTCCCCAGGTCAGTATAAATTGCCCTTGCTTCCTTTAGGCAGGAGCTGGGGGTGTGTAGTCCAGATCCCAGGGGGAGGAAAGACACATGCATAGACTCACCCTTCCCTTGGGGAGGTGCCCCGGCTCCCCTTCCCTATGGGGAAATCTGTTCAGTGTAGGTCCACAAAACAAGGCCACTCACTGGCTCCATGAGATGGAGCAATTGTCTGTGGTCATGGAGTGCCCACCTGCTATGGGCTAAACATGTGTGTCCCTCCAAAATTCATATGTTGAAACCTCAGTCCCCTATACAATAGCGTTTGGAGGTGAGGATTTTGGAAGGTAATTAGGTATTGATGAGGTAATGAGAGTGGGTCCCTCAAGGATGGGATTAGTGCCCCATGAGAAGAGGAAGAGACTAGGGTTCTCTCTCTCTCTCTCTCTCTCTCTCTCTCTCTCTCTCTCTCTCTCTCCCTTTCTCTCTCTCTCCTATGTGAGGATAAAGCAAGAAGGCGCCTATCTGAAAGATGATTCTCATCAGAACCCACCCATGTCAGCACTCTGATCATAAACTTCCAGCCTCCACAACTGTGAGAAATAAATGTCTGGTGTTTAAACCCCCACTCGACGATATTCTGTTATAGCAGCTGGAACTGACTAGGATGCCAAGTAAGTGATTTAGAGATGGTATTATCTCATGATTGCCAAAGAACTCTTGCAAGATGGACTTTAAAAGCTTCCGGCAGAGGAAATACACTTGAAATAGTATTACAAGTGCAAGCAAACAGTAGGAAAACAACAGTGTGGTCACATCTCTTACTCTCAGTACAAAATCTTCCTGAGCCACATTATAGAGGAAAAATCAATCACAATTCAAGGAGATCTGACAAGGAGTGAACCAAAACTTTTTGAAGATACCAAGAGGACTATTATGTGTTGAACTGTGTCCCCCCCAAAACCGTATGTTGAAGTCTTAACCTCCCAGTACCTCAGACTGTGACTGTATTTGAATATAGAGTCTTTTCAGAGGTAATCAAGGTAAAATGAGATCATCAGGTTGGGCCCTAAACCAATGTGACTGATATCCATATAAAACAAGGAAATTTGAATACACACTGAGGGACGACCACATGTGCCAACACTGCCAACACCTTGATCTTGGATGTCTAGCTTCCAGAACTGTGAGAAAACAAATTTCTGTGGTTTAAGACACCCAGTCTGTGGCATTTTGAATAGCAGTCTTAGCAAA
Source organism: Tursiops truncatus (assembly GCF_011762595.2). Taxonomy (NCBI): domain Eukaryota; kingdom Metazoa; phylum Chordata; class Mammalia; order Artiodactyla; family Delphinidae; genus Tursiops; species Tursiops truncatus. The sequence goes on from NC_047038.1 coordinate 40,623,994, forward strand.
GTAATACATGTAGCTTATCAGTTTGAATATATATAATTATATGTTAAATTACATATATATATACATATGTATAGGCTCAAATATTTTTCTGAATAGAGCTGTTCAATCAGAACATCTTGCTTGTTTGGCTAAATTTCTATTCCCATGAGAGTCTGTCCTCTGTATATTTCTCAGAATAAATCTCCCATCACCAGAGTAGTCTGAATGGGTCTCTGTCCCCTGCAACTATTAAAACCTGGTTAAGACTCTCATTCATCCCAGGTCCTTTATCCCAGAAAGACACGGTGGTCAAGTCCAGGACTTAAGCTGGACTTCTCCATCCTCCAAAGGGTGATTCAGTTTAGTGTCTTTTTAAGAACAAGCACATCGAGGATGAGGGGAAGATGGTGGAAGAATAAGACGCGGAGATCACCTTCCTCCCCATAGATACACCAGAAATACATCTATACGTGGAATAACTCCTACAGAACACCTACTGAACGCTGGCAGAAGTTCTCAAACCTCCCAAAAGGCAATAAACTCCCCCACGTACCTGGGTAAGGCAAAAGAAAAAAGAATAAACAGAGACAAAAGTATAGGGATGGGACTTGCACCAGTGGGAGGGAGCTGTGGAGGAGGAAAGGTTTCCACACACTAGGAAACGCCTTCGCGGACGGAGACTGTGGGTGGCGGAGGGGGAAAGCTTCAGAGCCACGGAGGAGAGCACAGCAACAGGGGTGCGGAGGGCAAAGCAGAGAGATTCCCACACAGAGGAACAGTGCTGACCAGCACTCACCACCCCGAGAGGCTTGTCTGGTCACCCGCCGAGGCAGGTGGGGCTGGGAGCTGAGGCTCGGGCTTCGGCCGGAGCGCTGGGAGAGGACTGGGGTTGGCGGTGTGATCACAGCCTGCAGGGCGTTAGTGCGCCACGGCTAGCCGGGAGGGAGACCGGGGAAAAGCCTGGACCTGCCGAAGATGCAAGAGACTTTTTCTTGCCTCTTTGTTTCCTGGTGCACAAGAGAGGGGATTAAGAGCGCTGCTTAAAGGAGCTCCAGAGACGGGCGTGAGCCACGGCTAAAAGCGCGGACCCCAGAGACGGGCATGAGACGCTAAGGCTGCTGCTGCTGTCACCAAGAAACCTGTGTGGGAGCACAGGTCACTATCCACACCCCACTTCCGGGGAGCCTGTGCAGCCCGCCACTACCAGGGTCCCGGGATCCAGGGACAACTTCCCCAGGAGAACGCACAGCACGCCTCAGGATGGTGCAAGTCACGCCGGCCTCTGTCACCGCAGGCTCGCCCCGCACTCCGTAACCCTCCTTCCCCACGGCTTGAATGAGCCAGAGCCCCCGAATCAGCTGCTCCTTTAGCCCTGTCCTGTCTGAGCGAAGAACAGACTCCCTCCAGCGACCTACACGCAGAGGCGGGGCCAAATCCAAAGCTGAGCCCCAGGACGTGTGAGAACAAAGAAGAGAAAGGGAAATCTCTCCCAGCACCCTCAGAAGCAGCAGATTAAAGCTCCACAATCAACTTGATGTACCTGCATCTGTGGAATACATGAATAGACAACGAATCATCCCAAATTGAGGAGGTGGACTTTGAGAGCAAGATTTATGATTTTTTCCCTTTTCCTCTTTTTGTGAGTGTGTTATGTGTATGCTTCTGTGTGAGATTTTGTCTGTATAGCTTTGCTTCCACCATTTGTCCTAGGGTTCTATCTGTCCGTTTTTTTGTTTTTGTTGTTGTTTGTTTGCTTGCTTTTTCTTTCTTTTTTTTAAAAAAAAAGTCTTAATAATTATTTTTTATTTTAATAACTTTATTTTATTTTATCTTACTTTATTTTATTTTACCTTCTTTCTTTCTTTCCTTCCTCCCTCCCTCTCTCCCTTCTTTCTTTCTTTCTTTCTTTCTTTCTTTCTTTCTTTCTTTCTTTCTTTCTTTCTTTCTTTCTTTCTTTCTACTTTCTCTCCCTTTTATTCTGAGCTGTGTGGATGAAAGTCTCTTGGTGTTGTAGCCAGGAGTCAGTGCTGTGCCACTGAGGTGGGAGAGCCAACTTCAGGGGACTACTCCACAAGAGACCTCCCAGCTCCACATAATATCAAATGGTGAAAGTCGCCCAGAGATCTCCATCTCAACACCAGCACCCAGGTTCACTCAACGACCAGCAAGCTACAGTGCTGGACACCCTATGCCAAACAACTAGCAAGACAGGAGCACAACCCCACCTGTTAGCAGAGAGGCTGCCTAAAATCATAATAAGTCCACAGACACCCCAAAACACACCACCAGACGTAGACCTGCCCACCAGAAAGACAAGATACAGCCTCATCCACCAGAACACAGGCACTAGTCCCCTCCACCAAGAAGCCTACACAACCCACTGAACCAACATTAGCCACTGGGGGCAGACACCAAAAACAACGGGAACTACAAACCTGCAGCCTGCAAAAAGGAGACCCCAAACACAGTAAGATAAGAAAAATGAGAAGACAGAAAAACACACAGCAGATGAAGGAGCAAGATAAAAAACCACCAGACCTAACAAATGAAGAGGAAATAGGCAGTCTACCTGAAAAAGAATTCAGAATAATGATGGTAAAGATGATCCAAAATCTTGGAAATAGAATAGACAAAATGCAAGAAACAATTAACAAGGAGCTAGAAGAACTAAAGATGAAACAAGGAATGATGAACAACACAGTAAATGAAATTAAAAATACTCTAGATGGGATCAATAGCAGAATAACTGAGGCAGAAGGATGGATAAGTGACCTGGAAGATAAAATAGTGGAAATAATTACTGCAGAGCAGAATAAAGTAAAAAGAATGAAAAGAACTGAGAACAGTCTAAGAGACTTCTGGGACAACATTACATGCGCCAACATTGGAATTATAGGGGTTCCAGAAGAAGAAGAGAAACAGAAAGGGACTGAGAAAATATTTGAAGAGATTGTAGTTGAAAACTTCCCTAATAGGGGAAAGGAAATAGTTAATCAAGTCCAGGAAGCACAGAGAGTCCCATACAGGATAAATCCAAAGAGAAATACGCCAAGACACATACTAATCAAACTGTCAAAAATTAAATACAAAGAAAACATATTAAAAGCAGCAAGGGAAAAACAACAAATAACACACAAGGGAATCCCCATAAAGTTAACAGCTGATCTTTCAGCAGAAACTCTGCAAGCCAGAAGGGACTGGCAGGACATATTTAAAGTGATGAAGGAGAAAAACCTGCAACCAAGATTACTCTACCCAGCAAGGATCTCATTCAGATTTGATGGAAAAATTAAAACCTTTACAGACAAGCAAAAGCTGAGAGAGTTCAGCACCACCAAACCAGCTTTACAACAAATGCTAAAGGAACTTCTCTAGGCAAGAAACACAAGAGAAGGAAAAGACCTACAATAACAAACCCAAAACAATTAAGAAAATGGAAAGAGGAACATACATATTGATAATTACCTTAAATGAAAATGGACTAAATGCTCCCACCAAAAGACACAGATTGCCTGAATGGATACAAAAACAAGACCCATCTATATGCTGTCTACAAGAGACCCACTTCAGACCTAGAGACACATACAGACTGAAAGTAAGGGGATGGAAAAAGATATTCCATGCAAATGGAAACCAAAAGAAAGCTGGAGTAGCAATTCTCATATCAGACAAAATAGAATCTAAAATAAAGACTATTCAAAGAGACAAAGGAGGACACTACATAATGATCAGGGATCGATCCAAGAAGAAGATATAACAATTGTAAATATTTATGCACCCAAAATAGGAGCACCTCGATACATATGGCAAATACTAACAGCTATAAAAGGGGAAATCAACAGTAACACATTCATAGTAGGGGACTTTAACATCCCACTTTCACCAATGGACAGATCATCCAAAATGAAAATAAATAAGGAAACACAAGCTTTAAATGACACATTGAACAATATGGACTTAATTGATATTTATAGGACATTCCATCCAAAAACAACAGAATGCACATTTTTCTCAAGTGCTCATGGAACATTCTCCAGGATAGATCATATCTTGGGTCACAAATCAAGCCTTGGTAAATTTAAGAAAATTGAAATTGTATCAAGTATCTTTTCCGACCACAATGCTATGAGACTAGATATCAATTACAGGAAAAGATCTGTAAAACTACAAACACATGGAGGCTAAACAATACACTACTTAATAACGAAGTGATCACTGAAGAAATCAAAGAGGAAATTAAAAAATACCTAGAAACAAATGACAATGGAGACATGACAACCCAAAACCTATGGGATGCAGCAAAAGCATTTCTCAGAGGGAAGTTTATAGCAATACAATCCTACCTTAAGAAACAGGAAACATCTCGAATAAACAACCTAACATTGCACCTAAAGCAATTAAAGAAAGAAGAACAAAAAAAAAAAAAATCCCAAACAGAGCAGAAGGAATGAAATCATAAAAATCAGATCAGAAATACATGAAAAGGAAATGAAGGAAATGATAGCAAAGATCAATAAAAGTAAAAGCTGGTTCTTTGAGAAGATAAACAAAATTGATAAACCATTAGCCAGACTCATTAAGAAAAAAACGGAGAAGACTCAAATCAATAGAATTAGAAATGAAAAAGGAGAAGTAACAACTGACACTACAGAAATACAAAAGACCATGAGAGATTACTACAAACAACTCTATGCCAAAAAAATGGACAACCTGGAAGAAATGGATAAATTCTTAGAAAGCACAACCTGCCAAGATTGAATCAGTAAGAAATAGAAAATATGCACAGACCAATCACAAGCACTGAAATTAAAACTGTGACTAAAAATCTTCCAACAAAGAAAAGCCCAGGACCAGATGGCTTCACAGGCGAATTCTATCAAACATTTAGAGAAGAGCTAACATCTATCCTTCTCAAACTCCTCCAAAATATAGCAGAGGGAGGAACACGCCCAAACTCATTCTACGAGGCCACCATCACCCTGATACCAAAACCAGACAAGGATGTCACAAAGAAAGAAAACTACAGGCCAATATCACTGATGAACATAGATGCAAAAATCCTCAACAAAATACTAGCAAACAGAATCCAACAGCACATTAAAAGGATCATACACCATGATCAAGTGGGGTTTATTCCAGGAATGTAAGGATTCTTCAATATATGCAAATCTATCAATGTGATAAACCATATTAACAAATTGAAGGAGAAAAACCATATGATCATCTCAATAGATGCAGAGAAAGCTTTTGACAAAATTCAACACCCATTTATGATAAAAACCCTGCAGAAAGTAGGCATAGAGGGAACTTTCCTCAACATAATAAAGGCCATATATGACAAACCCACAGCCAACATTGTCCTCAATGGTGAAAAACTGAAAGCATTTCCACTAAGATCAGGAACAAGACAAGGTTGCCCACTCTCACCACTCTTATTCAACAGAGTTTTGAAAGTTTTAGCCAGAGCAACCAGAGAAGAAAAAGAAATAAAAGGAATCCAAATCGGAGAAGTAAAGCTGTCACTGTTTGCAGATGGCATGATACTATACATAGAGAATCCTAAAGATGCTATCAGAAAACTACTAGAGCTAATCCATGAATTTGGTAAAGTAGCAGGATACAAAATTAATACACAGAAATCTTTGGCATTCTTATACACTAATGATGAAAACTCTGAAAGTGAAATTAAGAAAACACTCCCATTTACCACTGCAACAAAAAGAATAAAATATCTAGGAATAAACCTACCCAAGGAGACAAAAGACCTGTATGCAGAAAATTATAAGACACTGATGAAATAAATTAAAGATGATACAAATAGATGGAGAGATATACCATGTTCTTGGATTGGAAGAATCAACATTGTGAAAATGACTCTACTACCCAAAGCAATCTACAGATTCAATGCAATCCCTATCAAACTACCACTGGCATTTTTCACAGAACTACAACAAAAAATTTCACAATTTGTGTGGAAACATAAAAGACCCCGAATAGCCAAAGCAATCTTGAGAATGAAAAATGGAGCTGGAGGAATCAGGCTCCCTGTCTTCAGACTATACTACAAAGCTACAGTAATCAAGACAGTATGGTACTGGCACAAAAACAGAAAGATAGATCAGTGGAACAGGATAGAAAGCCCAGAGATAAATCCACACACATATGCTCACCTTATCTTTGATAAGGGAGGCAGGAATGTACAGTGGAGAAAGGACAGCCTCTTCAATAAGTGGTGCTGGGAAAACTGGACAGGTACATGTAAAAGTATGAGATTAGATCAATCCCTAACACCATACACAAAAATAAGCTCAAAATGGATTAAAGACCTAAATGTAAGTCCAGAAACTATCAAACTCTTAGAGGAAAACATAGAACACTCTATGATATAAATCACAGCAAGATCCTTTTTGACCCACCTCCTAGAGAAATGGAAATAAAAACAAAAACAAACAAATGAGACCTAATGAAACGTCAAAGCTTTTGCACAGCAAAGGAAACCATAACAAGACCAAAAGACAACCCTCAGAATGGGAGAAAATATTTACAAATGAAGCAACTGACAAAGGCCTAATCTCCAAAAGTTATAAGCAGCTCATGCAGCTCAATAACAAAAAAAACCAAACAACCCAATCCAAAAATGGGCAGAAGACCTAAATAGACATTTCTCCAAAGAAGATATACAGATTGCCAACAAACACATGAAAGAATGCTCAGCATCATTAGAGAAATGCAAATCAAAACTACAATGAGATATCATATCACACCAGTCAGAATGGCCATCATCAAAAAATCTAGAAACAATAAATGCTGGAGAGGGTGTGGAGAAAAGGGAACACTCTTGCACTGCTGGTGGGAATGTGAATTGGTACAGCCACTATGGAGAACAGTATGGAGGTTCCTTAAAAAACTACAAATAGAACTACCATATGACCCAGCAATCCCACTACTGGGCATATACCCTGAGAAAACCATAATTCAAAAAGAGTCATGTACCAAACTGTTCATTGCAGCTCTACTTACAATAGCCCGGAGATGGAAACAACCTAAGTGCCCATCATCGGATGAATAGATATAAAAGATGTGGCATATATATACAATGGAATATTACTCAGCCATAAAAAGAAACAAAATTGAGCTATTTGTAATGAGGTGGATGGACCTAGAGTCTGTCATACAGAGTGAAGTAAGTCAGAAAGAGAAAGACAAATACCGTATGCTAACACATATATATGGAATTTAAGAAAAAAAATGTCATGAAGAACCTAGGGGTAAGACCCAGACCTACTAGAGAATGGACTTGAGGATATGGGGAGGGGGAAGTGTAAGTTGTGACAAAGTGAAAGAATGGCATGGACATATATACACTACCAAACATAAAATAGATAGCTAGTGGGAAGCAGCCTCATAGCACAGGGAGATCAACTCGGTGCTTTGTGACTACCTAGAGGGGTGAAATAGGGAGGGTGGGAGGGAGGGAGATGCAAGAGGGAAGAGATATGGAAACATATGTATATGTATAACTGATTCACTTTGTTATAAAGCAGAAACTAACACACCATTGTGAAGCAATTATACTCCAATAAAGATGTAAAAAAAAAAAAAAAAAAGAACAAGCACATCTCATCCAATACATAAACTAATGTTCCCACCTCAACTGGTCTATTTGACAGGAACTGGCCAATGTGTGGGAATGATCCATCTGACTTTCAATTTTAAATTAAACAAATGATGTGTTTTACCAGTTGTCCAGTTTTGTTTTCCCTTTTTTCCTCTATAATGCATGGCTTTCATCATATTCTGTAAAATTTTTAAAAGGCCTTGTAATATCAACCTAGTCTAGTGTGAAGCTATTGATAAATTTCAGATGATGATTCTTCCAAATGAATTAGTGAAAATGAGGAAAATAATTTTTAACAGATATGATAAATTTTTGTTTTTATTACAGTAGCTACTACGCATTAAGTCCTTCCTGTCTGTCGGGCACTGTGTTGAATGTTTTACTTTAACACAATTTCAGATATTCCTGATTCCAACCGTATAAAGCAAGTAATGCTATCAACCCCAATTTTCCGGTGAGGAAACTGAGGCCCAAGGTCACATGACTGCTACATGGAAGAGGCATAGTTGTAACAAGGCCCTGAGTCTAAAGCTGTGCTCTTAAATGCTTTGCCATATATTGATATATTGATATTTTGACAGCTCTTACAATACAGCCACAAAATCCATGTTGACAAGTAAGTTTTACACACTTCACACAAGACCTCAGGGTCAAGTTCAGTGGTTCTCAAACTTGTTCAGGTGTTGTTGGAGCACCTAAAAGTCAGGCAAGAGACCAAGAAGTGGTTATACAGTTAATTACACTTTTAGAATAGGAGAAGTTTTAGGAGCAGAAAAATATACGTGTTTATGACATTAAATCTCATGGAGAACAGGGACCTGTGGAGGGAGCAGCTGTCACAATGTACCTGGGAGACAGGAATTTCATCCTTTATTAATTCATCCTTCCTACTTCTCACTGGTTTTGTTACCTGTAAGGACTTGCAAGCAGACATTCAGGGAAGCTGAGAGAGTTTTAGGGATTATTATAGGAGAAAGACTTCACACTGAGAAAGGTTCATCCAGCAAAATCCCAGGACTAGAATGAGACATCCTGGACTCCAGTCCTCATTTTACTACTTCATCCCTTACCCCATAGCTCAGTTTCCTCATCTGTGAAATGGGGACAACATCTGTAAGTACCTCCTTTGGTTGTTGTAAGGATTATATTACACATGTAATGCCCTATGACAGAAGAGGACCTTTTTTAACCTAAGGAGTCAATAAAGAGTAGCTACCATCCCCATCATTATAAAGTTGCTTTTCCAACAAAATTGGAAAGGCCTGCCATTTTTCAGTTTGCATCTGAACATCCGTTTTCTGCAGGAAAGTACCTGGGAATATTGTTCCAGTTTAATGTGGATTAGCTACCACCAAGGTTTGCACTGATTTGGCACTGATGATCTCAGGACTGTGGGACTATGGGAAGGGGTCAGAAATCTTTCTTTCAAAACCCCTATACTTTGGTGAATTGAAACCGCATCTATCACAGTTATAAATTTTTCAATCTAAAAAAGTAAAAATCGAGCTACCAAGACTTCAAACATCAAAAAGTACAATCTTAATTTCTTTTTCCACTACATCCCATATTCAATAAATTCAGGGTTTGGATCCATGGAGATGGGAGAGATAATAATCACAAGAATGATGGTGAAAGTCCAGGGCACTGTGCAAAAAAGCATAACAGAAATGAGCTCATTTAGAGTTCAGAGACAGATTAAACATTTCAGGATATAGAAACTGAATTGCTATTATTGAAAAAATAGCATAAAAATAAGACATTCCAGCCTTTCCAACACAGGGCTCTTGTTCCTGCATTTCCCTTCTGATCGGCAGGCTGTGCCTTCCAGCATCCCCCGCCCCCCTCCCCTTTTGACACCATCCTCCTTCCCTTACAAACAAGCCAGTGAGGGAGGGAAGGAGCACACAGCACATGGGAGGCGGAGGACAGAGTTCACCCTGTGAAAAATCATTAATCATCTGGAGGTCACCAGCCCCGAACACGCTTCCTTCTCAAGCCTGTCCTGTGAGCGATCTGTCTCCTAACAGGTTTTGTAATGCTGAGTTGTAAAGCGTTCCTGATGAATTATTGTTGGCACTCAGTCCAAAGGCTTGAAGGCTTGAGTCCACGAGAAGAAAAAGCAGACCCTCTCTCTTGTGCCTGTTGTGGAGCCAGCACAGGTCTCGCATCGTGTGTGCAGGCGGATGGTCTGGGGTCCCCTCGTCCCTGCAGCCCCGACTCCAGGAAAGGTCTGAGACAGACTGAGGTTTATCACTGCTCTTGGAAGCAGGGGTGTTTGAGGGCAGGTCGCACCCTAAGCCTCACCCCTGTTGTAGCTCAGCTTTGGGTAAGGGCAGGATTTATGCTCTCTTTAGACAGATAAGGAAACTGAGGCCAGGGCTATGATGATGTGGCATATCCAAGGTAACCCAGCTACCTTGTGGCAGAACCAGGATTATAACTTGGGTAATCAAAATGCCACCTCTTTCCTTTCCTCCACTCTGCTCGCACTGGTCTGTGTGATCCTCCCCCATGGGACATCATCCCACCCCACCTCTGCCTCATCTAAATCCTCTGTCCAACCCTCCATCTACCTGGAGTTTTCTGCTCCAAGGTCCCTCCTGCCCACTTTCTTCTGGTCATCCAGGGACAGTGTAAGGTCACCTGCTCAGAGAGACTGCCATGGCACCCAGTCTAAAACAGCCCCCATCACTCTTGATGGTAACACCGTACTTTACCTCTTCATAGCACTTACCACCTTCCAATGTTGTCTTGTTTATTCATTTGTTTATTTGTTCTCTGTGCATCTCTCTGTTTTCCTTCCAGCTTCAACTCATCCAGAGTGTAAGCTGCAGAAAGGCAGCCACCAAGGAAGTCTCGTTCTCCACAGTGTACTGAGAATGGTAACTGGTCCCTGGCAGATGCTCAGTAAACACTTAGTGCTTGATTAATCAAGACACACTGATCATTAATAATGCCTTACCTTCATATAAAACCTTTCCAAATATAAATGTGTGTATGGATATATATATAAGGATATGTAGATAGACATTCATAAGCTTTCCAAAGCATTTATACAAGTAATATTTTACTGTCACTTGTCCCATGTGAGGTAGGAAGAACAGGCTTTCCTATAAACATTTTATAGACAGTGAAACTGAGATTGAGTGACCTTTCCTCCTGACCCTAAAATTAGGAGGCCAGGGTTCCCCTGCAAGTCACTTGCTATATAACATTAGGAAAGTCATTTTTCCCTCTTTGAGCTTCAGTCTCCCTACAATGGAAAGTGGTAAACTCAAAGATCTCTCAGGTTTCTTCCAGGAATAATATTCTAGGATGGTTGTTCCCAAACTGCGTGTTTGGAACCCTAGTATCTGAGGAGGTGTTCTGTGGAACCGTTTGGGAAACACAGTTCCAGTGTTGGCTTTAAGTTTACTTCAAGGCAGGCACTATATCCCAGCACAGGTAAGATGCAGCAAGGCCTGGTGCAGAGCAAGAAGTGGAAAGGAATGAAATCCATCAGCCCCAGCCAGGCATGCACTGAGCTCTTCCCGTGCATCACCTCATTTGATCTTCAAAACCCCTAGGAAGGGCTTCCCTGGTGGCGCAGTGGTTGAGAGTCTGCCTGCCGATGCAGGGGACACGGGTTCGTGCCCCAGTCTGGGAAGATCCCACATGCTGCAGAGTGGCTGGGCCTGTGAGCCATGGCCGCTGAGCCGGCACGTCCGGAGGCTGTGCTCCGCGGTGGGAGAGGCCACAGCAGTGAGAGGCCCGCGTACCGCAAACAGAGAAAACAAAACAAAACAAAACAAAACCCTAGGAAGTAGATATTCTTCCTATTTCCACTTTACTGCTTGAAAATTAAAAATACTTGGAAAGATGATGTATATGGCAGAGGATGGTTGCTAAATCAAATGACCTCAAAGAGTTTGTTCATAAAACTTAAAAGACTGTAGAAAGCTTAGTTGTTATTTGATTTGCTATCAACAATGGGGATTTGTTGCTTCACTTTCACCTTCCAAACATCAAGCAATGGCATCTACTAGGTGAACCTAAATGGGATCTAGAACTCTAGCTGCAATGGAGTCTGGGAAACGTAGTTCCCTTAGCTTTATGATGTCCTCTGTAGTATAGGGCAGCACACAGAAGGAGAGTGGCAATGATGCTGAGGGCCAACAACCACGTTCATCATCTACCCTATGGTGAACTCAGTTATCAAGGTCTCTTCTTGGACTCTGGGGGTCTGAGATGTGAGCTGGGGATTAGGGAGGGGAGAGGGAATTAATGCAGGGACGGATTGGGCATGGGGGAGCTGGCAATCAGGGTCCAGGATAAAGACACAAAGCTCCTGGGGAGTTCCCTGGTGGCCTAGTGGTTAGGATTCTGGACTTTCACTGCTGTGGTCCAGGTTCAATCCCTGGTTGGGGAACTGAGATCCCACAAGCCATACAGCACGGCCAGAAAGAAAAAAAAAACACACACACACACACACAAATCTCCTGCCTGGAATTGCAGCAAAAGCAAAAGAAATGGAAAGAAAGAAAAGGAATGCAGCTGCAATGAGTGAAGGGTTCATTTTCTCAGCTTGAAGCCGCCTTGAGGGGTTCTACTCTTGGCTTCTCCCATCCTCACCATGTAGTATTAGACACATCCTCTCCCTCTGAAAAACACTTCTCATCAGTTTTCTTTTCCCTCTAGTTTGAGAAGCAAGTGGGTCCTCAAACCCTCATATGATGAACATGGGGTGCAGACATGAGAGAGACCGTGATCACCTCCCAACCAGCAAATCCAAGTGGCTTCACCCACTTGCCTTTTGAGCTATGCTCATTCAACCTGAAAAGTTCTGTAAGTGGCAGAGTCAACTTTCAATAAAATTTCAATTCAGAGGAGAAGGATTTCATATGATTTTTATTTTATAATGATTTCATTTCCAAGAATGAGTATGTATTACTTTTACAATCAAGAAAAAATAAGTTAAAAATACCACGTCTTGGGAGGGGCAAGTGGGAGGGATGAAGAGGCAGAGCACAGAGGATTTTTAAGGCAGTGAAAATATTCTGTACGATTCCATAATGGTGCATACATGTCATTATACATTTGTCCAAACCCATTCAATGTATCTCACTAAGAGTGAACTATAACGTAATCTATGGATTTGTGGTGGACTTTTCAAACATGGGTCAAGTTCATCAATTTCAACAATTGTACCATTCTGGTGAGGGATGTTGATAATGGAAAGGACTCTGCATGTGTAGGGGTGGGGGGTAAATGGGAAAACTCTTCCCTTCAATTTTGCTGTGAACCCTAAACTGTCATAATTTCTTAAAAATATTTACAATGTCTTTTTTTTTTTTTCATTGTAATATCTTTCAAATGTTAGTATTTATTATATATGTTCTATTTTTTTTTTTAACATCTTTATTGGGGTATAATTGCTTTACAATGGTGTGTTAGTTTCTGCTTTATAACAAAGTGAATCAGTCATACATAAACATATGTTCCCATATGTCTTCCCTGTTGCCTCTCCCTCCCTCCCACCCTCCCCATCCCACCCCTCCAGGCTGTCACAAAGCACCGAGCCAATATCCCTGTGCCATGCGGCTGCTTCCCACTAGCTATCTACCTTACTGCGTTTGTTACTGTGTATATGCCCATGACTCTCTCTCGCCCTGTCACAGCTCACCCTTCCCCCTCCCCATAACCTCAAGTCCGTTCTCTAAGAGGTCTGCGTCTTTATTCCTGCTTTACCCCTAGGTTCTTCATGACAAAAAATATTTACAATGTCTTGATCAAAATAAAATAAAATGCCAAATTGTAAAATCTCTTATATATACACAGACATATTTTTTGTAGTCACAACTGTGACTTAGAATTTACAGTTCTATCTGTGTCATCATAGAATGCTTGAGCCCAAAAGGACCTGAGAAATCATCTAGTCAAGTGGTATCAAGCCATGTTCTGAGGACCCTCAGTATCCACAGAGATATCTCAAGGGCTCCAAGAACAGAGGAGATGGTAGTGACCAAGGCCTCTCCTCCTGCCTGAAGCCAAAGGGCTTGTCTTTCATCTATTTTATACTTTGGATTTACCAGCAAGATTCCATTTTAATACTCTGTAATGGCCTCTATGGGAAGAGAATCTAAAAAAGAGTGGATATATGTGTATGTATAATTGATTCACTTTGCTGTACACCTGAAACTAACACAACACTGTAAATCAACTATACTCCAATAAAATTTTTTTTAAAAAAGAAATTTTACTGCAACACACACACATATGAAAACCAGGGGATGAGCTCAAAGCTACATCATTTCTGCCATTTTTCAGATGGGGAAGCTGAGGCCAAGAGAGCTGAAAAGCCCATCTATAGTCCCACAGAAGCAGAAACACAGGATCTGAAACTGGAAATCTGATACCTAATCTGTTTTCCCTCCACACCCCACCACAAGACTCCCAGGCTGAGTGGTCCAGACAGACGTGGCTCAGATCCAAGGGTCAGATCATTGTTGGTGCTGTTTGTTTGCACAACGTAGAACATTGTTTAAGACCTGAAGCTCAGAGACACCCCCTGGCAAGACTCTCTGAGTTGGAGCCCAGAGGAGAGCGTTTCAAGAGCTTGTGGTCTGGGACCAAGCGAGCCACGGAGAAGGCCATGTGGCTCTTCCAGGGGGAGGTGTGCTCTGCTGTTCCACGTCACATCCATTCGTGGTATTGTAAACACAAGTCCACTGTATGTTTTTAAAATGTGAGAAGAAGCAGGATCCTGCCTGCGTGTTTTGACATAAACTGCAGGGAGGGAGAATGGGACAAGCGGATCTCGCCTGTGCAGAATGTAATTGTTTCCCACACCTGATGGTCAATCTCAGACCGGCCAGGCTGTTGGGCAGTCCCTACGCGCAGCTGCCCACACCCACCCGCAGCACGGAGCAAAAACCTGGGACTCACACTCAGCTTTGTCTCTTCTGTGCTCTGGGCCTTTGGTCATTGGTTTCCTCACCTGAAAAATGAGATGTTTGGCCTAGATCATGGTTTTCAAGCTGTGGAAGAGACTCGGTTTGGATCCATTTTACAAAATGGGTGTCCTGCTAAGATTTAGGTTGATGTTTCTGCTACTAAAAGGACGTTGGAAATCCACTGGACTTGATGTTCTTAATACCTTCTTCAGCGCTGAGATATTGCAATTCTCAATTTTACTTCTTTTCAAAGCACTGGAAGAAGTTTCACTTCCACCCAGGAAAGATCAAGAAAGGCATCCTGTGCAGTCCTTGGAAAGAATCTCAGGGTTTGGGGAGCTCAACCTTGTCACCATGCTCTCATCCCCTCTCATCCCCACAGAGTGATTTGCTCCCTACTCTGCCCCATATCAGCACTTCATGTCTTGTACTAACCACACTACCACACAATTACTGCACTGCTTCTGTCGGCCTCTCCTACCCCTTCTTCCCCCTCCCTTCCATCCCCTCTGAGCTACCTGAGGCCCATAACTGTGTCTTATTCCTGGCTGAAATCCCAGTACCTGGCACAATACCTGGTATATTGTAGATGCTCTATAAATGGAAGTTGATTAAAACAGAGTTACCCTATGGTTCTGCAACCCCACTCCTGGGCATATATCCAGACAAAACTACAATTAAAAAAGATACATGCACCCCTATATTTGCAGCAGCACTATTCACAATAGCCAAGACATGGAAACAATCTAAATGTCCATCGGCAGATGAATGGATAAAGAAGATGTGGTATATACATATATATACCACACACACAATGGAATATTAGTCAGCCATAAAAGAGAATGAAATAATGCCATTTGAGCAACATGGATGGACCTAGAGATTATCGTACTAAGTGAAGTAAGTCAGACGAGAGAGGCAAATACCATATGCTATCACTTATAAATGGAATCTAAAATATGACAGAAATGAACGTATCTATGAAACAGAAACAGACTCACAGACATAGAGAACAGACTTGTGGTTGCCAAGGGAGAGTGGAGTGGAAGAGGGATGGATTGAGAGTTTGGGAGTAGCAGATGCAAACTGTATATAGAAAGGATAAACAACAAGGTCCTACCATATAGCACAGGGAACTATATTTAATATTCTGTGATAAACCATAAAGGAAGAATATGCAAAAGAATGAGTATATATATATATATATATATACACACACATATATATACACACATATACATACACACACATATATGAATCACTTTGCTGTACAGCAGAAATTAACACAACATTGTAAATCAATTACACTTCAATAAAATAATTTTTTTTAAATGGATGTTGAATATTACTCTGAACAACTGGACTTCCTTTCAAACTCAGCAATCTAAAGTTAACCTTTCAATGTATGCAATTTCAAGAAAAATATTCTGGCTTGGTGTAGAGACAGTATCTATTCAATCAGTGAGCAAATGCTGAGCATCAGCTATAAGCCAAGCACAACTCTAGGGCCTGCAGATACAATGGAGAAGAAAACCACCTCCATTTATCTGGAAAGGTACTAGAATTGCATGATAGAATGGAATATAGAGTGAGGGCTGTTCTCTGTTCTCAGAGAATGACTCTGTGCTGTCCTGAGTCACGTGTGAAACCTGAGGCTTAAAATGTGAAGTGGGAAGAGGAAGTCATCGGTGTCAGTTTCTTTCCTGAGACAAGAGCCTTGCAGAAAGGAGCACCAAAATACCAAATGGAGCACGGGCACACAGAGAAGACACAAAATGAGAGGGAAAGGCTGTGTGCATTCCTTCCCACATTTCCTGACCCAAAGACTATAGTGTGTGAAAAAAGTCCAGAATGAGACTGGACTTTGCAGTGCTGGGTTTGAATATGGTCACCGTTCCTTGCTTGTTATGTGATGAGAGGCAGGTTGCCCTAACCTTTCTGAGACTGTCTTGGGAGAAAGACCATGACTTTGGAAGGTGATGTGTTGAGCTGGAAGTGACTTTGCGATTGCCAGTGGAGGGATCCATGAGGTACATCGACAACCAGGTCTGGAGTTCTGGGGAGGGGTTTGTGTAAGGGAGAGGAATTTTGGAGTTAATTTGTATGTGTGTGTTCTTTGAAGCCCCTGATTTATATGACAACTCCCAGGGAGAAGACGCAGAAGAATGGAGGGGTGGTGAGAAAGGAACCACCGGGAATGCTCAGATTAGAGTGACCCAGAAGCTAACACCTCTGGGAGATGGGTTTTCTTCTCCGTGCTCTTCTAGGACCTTGCTTAGGCAGCCATTTTAGCTCCCAACAAACTGCCTAAGGAATCTTTGCTGTTTCCCACCCAATATTGTGAACTATTTGAGGACAGGGCCAACATTTAAATCATCTTTACATCCCTCCCATCTGGTCCAGTGTTTACTGAATGAGTAAATGAACAAATGAAGTCCAGAAACCATGTCCTTTGAGAAACAATGGAAGAATCTGTCACTGTTGTCTAGGAACCCAAAGCAGGCTGACCTATGGAAAAAGGCAGAGTACCATCGTGTCAGTGTAGGAGGAAAATTATTTCAGTTGAACACTAGAGCTGTCCAGTGATGGAGTGGGCCATCTGTTGAAGTGGTGAGGTCGACATGTAAGGAGAATTGGAGGACAATCTCCCAGGACTAGGGCAGTGGGCGGGAGCCTAATCACAGCCTCTAAGGCAAGCAGCTCTGAGAATCTGTGATCCCAACACGGTGCCCCTCACCTGTGCTGATTAACTTCAGAAGGACGAATGGAGCCCATTTTGAGCAAAGACAAAATCTCTGCAGGTGTGGGCCTCACTCTATGGAATTTCTGGAAGGCTGGTTGACCCAAACTTTCCGTCATCACCTGGAGCCTCTGTATCTGGTCCTTGCAGCCATATCTACTCCTCATCAGTTCCACTCCCAGCCCTGACCTCCCTTTGATGGGAAACCCTTTGAAGGTAGGGTCTAGGCCTCATTTATTCATAAGGCAGCTGTATTGCAGTGGTTAAGAGCATGAGTACCATAGTCAGACCACCTTCATTCCCTAGTCTGTAAATTTGAGACACTCATAAGGGTATTTTGAGGATTAAAGGGCTAATATATCTAGAACAGTTCTAGCATGGAGTAGGTTCTCAAAAGAATTTAGCTACTTTTATCACATTAGTTTCTCCTCTACCCAGCATGGTACCTGTCAGTAAAGGTTTGTTGATTTAAAACAACAACAAATAAATTAACAACTAAATATTGATGTTGCAATCACCAACTGATCAACAAACATTCATTAATTTCAAATAAACACCCAATACTGTGCTGGGTACTGAAAAAGACAGAAGTGGAAAAAATACATGGTTCTTCTTTCCAAGGATTTTGCAATCTGATGATAAAAACAAATATCATTATTTATTAAGTTAATCAATTTAAAACAAAATCCAATAGCTTTATAAGGTAACACATAGGTCAAGCCCTTCTAGTTTTCATAGGTTATCTTATTTGATCAAATTCTAAATCGTGAGGGCCCTCCAGTGAATGATTTAGAAGAGAAAGGGAAAATCAGGTGGGCTTCCTCAATGGGAATTTTATTTTTTATTTTAATTTTATTGGAGTATAGTTGATTTACAATGTTGTGTTAGTTTCAGGTATACAGCAAAGTGATTCAGTTACACATATACATATATTCTTTTTTTTTTTTTAGAATCTTTTCTCATATAGGTTATCCATGGGAAAGATTTTGACTTTCTTAAAAAGTGCCCTTAATTTTCTTAATATTCTGCAATTTGCCTTGAAATATTCAAATAAGGAGAGATGGGGAGGTGAGGGAAGGAGAAATAAGCCCTCGATGTGAAGCCCACTGAGTTTCTACCCTTCATCAATGTTAGTTCATTTAATACCAACCTTAAAGCTATTAGGCAGGTGTGGGTTTTCCCTGGGCCAATCCTGGAGTCGGTCTTCTCTCTCCTCTCCAGTAAAAGGATCCACAGAGTTGCTTCCCTGGCATAGGAAGGAACTCTTAGGCGTCCTGCTCTCTGACCTACCAAGGACCAAGGAGCAAAGTGGACTTTGGACAGTCACACAGAATGGTCATGGGACTGTGCACAAATTCACCATCAACGTCCTCCCAAAAGAAAATATAAGCACTATTGATTACCTCTTAATAACTATTTTATTGGACGTTTTATATTTACGAAAGGGCACTGCGAGACGATTGTTATTATTGCTCTAATGCAAAGCAGATGGGCTTGACAGAGGTAAATAGGACTTTCTGGGTGTGGCCCCGAAAGTTTGTGTTTTCCCGGAAGGTTTTGAGCCGGGGCCAAACCAGACCCAGAAGTTCCCATCCACCCCTGTTTCAACACATGACTTTCATTAACAAAATTGCATTGCTCTTTTCTGCAGAAAGTGGTACCATTACTCTAATAAAAACATGTCCATTATGGATCAATTGCCACCTACGTGGTGGTGAGGAGGACTCAGAAGTAAGAGGGCAGGAACTGGTGAGAACAAAGAAAGGCTGGTCTTGCAGAGGGAGGCCCCAACCACTAGGCCTCCTTCTGAGGCTTGAGGCTGGATAGGAATCAAACTTGTATCTCTAGCATGATCACCCTGGGCTAATCCCCTATAGACAGGATTTGGCTCTCAGAGAGCTTCTGTTCCAGTCAAACCAGCCCAGCCCGCTGCACATGCCTTGTCAATGGAGGTCATTACCAGCTTCCCTCCTTCTAGACCCACTCTCTGGGCTCATCGTAGGCCTTCTCACTTTGCTCCTGACTTTGCATCTTGCCTCCATACCAATAACTGCTCCTCCAATTTCCAGCCCCATGTTTACTTTTTAAATTAAACTTGGATCTCTTGACTTGACCATGGTCATGTACATTCTACCCACTGGCTCCACCCACTCCTGGTACACTCATGTTGACCCCTGCCTCACCAATGTCCACCAATAGCCTCTCAGATTCTGAGATAGCTTACATTTTTGATACCCTAAGGTGTGCCCATCTTGGTGTTGGTGTTTTTCCCTATACCTATGATGCTAAAGCTTTTAGGTACATGAGAATTAGTTGAGGAGAGGTAGAAAAATGAATTTCTGAGTCTTATCTTCAGAATTTCTGATTCTATAAGTCTATAATGGGTCAAGAACCTGCATTTCTTATGGTGGATGATTCAAATGGAGGGAGAATCTGGGATGTACTTTGAAAAGCACAGCCTGAAACTGCCCTCATGTGCCTTTGCTGGAAAGTGACCATTTGAAAAAGTAAAAACATTTTGCACCCATATGATGCACAGAACTTTTCAAGCAATTTCCTGGCCATTTGTTCTTTCTATTCTCTCTGATTCTCTCTCCATGAATAAATTAAAGAACAACCCAGGCCTTGAGCAGCATCTTCTCTCCCTCCCCCTGTCTCTCTGCCACTTTAACAAGGGCAGTAGCCTTTCCACTGCTCCCTACATCAAAGCAGATGCTCAGAAAGGGATTTGCTCTGAGCACTTGACTGTGGGCCCTCTGGGGACAGAGACCATGGGTCAGAGACCTCTGTATCCTCCCCTGCATCAGAGATGAAAACCAGTGCTCATTACATGCCTGATAACTCTATGTTGAAGTGTTGAG
Source organism: Tursiops truncatus (assembly GCF_011762595.2). Taxonomy (NCBI): domain Eukaryota; kingdom Metazoa; phylum Chordata; class Mammalia; order Artiodactyla; family Delphinidae; genus Tursiops; species Tursiops truncatus. Next base: position 40,644,124 of record NC_047038.1, read on the forward strand.
TGGGATTTGGGGAGAGTTATTTGAACTAAAATCTGGTTTCTTGCCCTAAATGAAAACCTACTCTCTGTTGGAAGAATTTCTAGTGGCAGAGAGCAGGTGGGAGCTGGCCCTATGGTTATGTGAAAGGCAGTGCTTGTTGGGCCTCACAATGACCTCACAAACATAAGGAGTAGTGTGGCCCCAAGAAAACAGGCTTTGGAGCCAGACAGGGTGTATATCCTGGTTCTACCCACTTGCCCTCTGGTCACATTTACAGGCAACTTCTAAACCTCAGTTTTCTTGTCTGTAAACAAGAATAAACCACCCTTCCTCACAGGTTAGTTGTGAGCATTAGGAAGTAAATTTTTGTTTGGACCTTGCACCTACAAGGAACTTAATTAATGGTAGTTTTATCAAATGCTCGTCTCTGAATTTTAAAATATAACCTCATTAGAAAGAGAAGACTCACACACAAGAAAAATATGAGTCAGGCCTTGAGACTAAACAATGTGGTACTCACCAGAAGAGCTGCAGGGGTTTGGAGAAGAGTAACAATCTGGAAGAGCTCTTAGAGGATGTGGCACCTCCCTGAGCCTCAAAGGATGAGAAGTTGGAAAGCCAAAAAATGGGAGGGGCACTGGCCGGAGCTGCAGCAGGACAGCATATTGATTCAGAGGGCCATTTGGGGAAGTGAGCTTTTTAAAAAAATTTATGCCTGCTTCAATATAGAAAGGATGTGAAAAAAGTCAGGACCAAGAAGATTATAATTTTTTTCAACTAGATGTCAAGACCAAGAATGGGAAATGGAATCAAAATATTTAGGTCATGAAGGGCTACATCTCAGCTATCTGGGGACCATAGATTTTCACCCCAAGTATCCTGGCAACCAAAGGGGAAAGGCAACCAGAGGCAGTTCTGTAATTCCTTCTGTCAGAGAGAAGGAAAAGATACATATTGTTCTTCAGAAGATGGAAGACTTTTTCCTGTTGTTAGACTGTGAAGAAATTTCTCATTGGAGTTATTTCAAACAATGCTTTATAATCTTAAGCCAGATTCATTTTATATAAAGAGGTCTACAAGGCTATCTCTCAGAGAGTCCCACTATAAAAGATGGAAGTATCACTCAAAATCCAGGAGGATAGAAAGGACAGGATGACACAGCCTCTGTACAACTTACTGATGCTTGGGTTTGAGTCAGCCTGGAGCAGGGCTGCCTGGACCTTCTCCTCATCCCTGAGCACTCACTGTCCACTGGTGCTGAGCTTTTCAGTGGCTTCCCACTACTTTTCCAAGAAAGCCCAACCTCCTCACCAGAGCCTGCAGAGACCAGCACCATCTGGCTCCTGTCTACACCCCAGACCCCTCCCTCCCACCCACTCTGCACCATGGCACTCCAGCCACACTGGCCTTCGGGAAAGGTGCCAATCTTTCTCCCACTTCCAACCCTTTGTGCTTGCTCACTCTGCCCAGATGACTCGACCAGCAGCTTCTCACGTGGTAGCTGCCCCCTTACATTTCAGGTCTCAACCTACAGTTTCTTCCTCCTGTGGGTCTGCCCTGTCTGCCCCTCTAAACCAGGCCTCTCCTGTAATTCTCCAATTCATCCCTGGTGTCTCTCCTCCACGGCACTGATCACAAGCTATACATGATTTATTCCTGCCTTTATTGGGGTATTAATGTCTCCCCACTAGAATGAAAGAACAATATGTATCTTTTCCTCCATGGCATCCCTAGGGTCCAAGATAGCATCTGACAAGTGGTTGGTGCCCAACACGTATCTGTTGAACAAATGGAAAAAGAAAAAGAAATGTTCTTTGGTGAGAGCCTGGTGGGTAGGCTTTTCTGCACTAAATCCTGGCTTAAAAGATCCAACCATTCAAGAAGATATCCTTCCACGAAATCAAGGAACCCCAAACAACATTCATTCCAAGAAGAGCTAGTCAACTTCAGTGCTCAGATAGCTCACACCTCTTCAGACAAGGTCAGATTTCTCTTAGGAACTTGTTTTGGGGAAACCAGGTTTGTTCTTTGCTGCAGTCTTTAACAAAAGTGAGGTGGGGGCAGAAGGATAATGGGATTCTTTTCTTCTATCCCTCTCAATCCAATCTGCAAAGAAAAGTTCCCCCAGTGGGATGAGAACAGACCTCCAATCTAAAGGCACCAAAGAGTACTACATGGTGTAACAAAATAAAAAAGAGACACTGTCTGGTCATGAATGAAAAAAAATCTCTTACTTGGCCCTTTGCTCATACCAGGGTCCACTGGCATTAGTGTGCAGCTAAGGGCAGCAGCCTCTCTTGAAGTGAAGCTTCCACACCACCCCCCGCAGAGAGGAGCAGTAATCAGGGCAAGGCCACACACCACCGTTGTCCACAGGCCAGACAGAACTGAAGGCTTATTATCACACTCCAGCCCTCTCTGTTCCCTTTGGTTTCCTCCTTCTTTCCCACACTCTTCTATGGCTCCAAACAGGCTACCTGGTGCCCACACCCAAATTCCTACTCTCCAGTCTGTCCTTCTCTACCACTACGTGGAGTTAAAGATGCAATTTCTCTAGCTGGAGTCCAAGGTGGTCAGAGAGTTCATTCCTTCTCAGCCACTCTCAAGCTGTGGGACCTTGAGCAAAACTCCTCCTTGCCTTGGTTTAGTCATCTATAAAATAAGCAAACTGTTCCCCTTCATGCACTACCTTCATGATCTTTACCATGTCTTCATCTTAGCTATTCTATTATTTAAAATATGATTATCTCATGTTTGCCTTTATACTTGCTCACTTGTTAAACAATGATGTCATGGGCATTCCATGTATATTTTTCTAATGTACATTCAAAATATATAACTATTAAAAAATTCATCCATCTACCACTAAAAGCCATCAGTCCAAAATAAGCACACTTTTAGAAATATTGGATTAATTAACTGATTTCTGAGATAAGTTCCTACAATGTATGGTTCTAAGGATAATTCTAGAACATAGAACTACTTTTGATTCCTGAGAGTACAAACATTAAAACATTGTGGCTTGCATTTCATCACATCCATGGTGATGAATCCTCTGCTTGGTATTCATGGAATCTCAAATCCACTGTTGTTGGCAATAAGCCCCAAGAGTGAAGGTCGTACTCTTAGCATAACTAGATTTTTCAAGCGTTTAAGCCCCTATTATGTGTCATGTCTGATGCTAGATACTTGTAGAACAAAAACAATAGAAGACATAGACATAGATCTGTCTTCATTAGGTCTAGCAGGAGACAGCCATGTAAACTAAAATTTCCATTGCAGTGTGGTAAGAAGACCAGGCTGCAAACTCCTTGAGAGAGAAGACTGAATATTATTGTCCTGTGAGTACTGGCACCTGGCACTGTACCCAGCACACGGTGGAGACTTTATTGGCTTACATGTTGATGTTCTAGAATGAAGGTATTTACAAAGTACTCCAGGGGAATAGTGAAGACAGAGATTTATTCTACATTGGGAGGATCCCTAAAGGCTCTGCTAAGCAGGCTTTTGAAAGAGGAGGTATTCTCTGCTGAGGAAATCCCTCCGGGCAGACAAAATAGCCTCAACAAAGACCCGGAGGAGAAACACAGAAGGAAGTGTAGCAACCTATGAGTCATTAAAACTAGCAGGACAGTGGTTCTATGCAGGGGAGTGATAAGGGTTGAAGATATCCAGGTAAGCTGGACACATGGGAGGCAAGTAAGTGAGCTAAGGGGATTGAAGTTCAACTGTGAGCTGGTGATTAGGAATATTAAGATGGAGAGAAGAAGGCAGATTGACTAGAGACCTCAGGCCCCAAAGGATAACATGGCAGTGAGGTCCCTGGGTTTTCAGGTATTCCAGACTGAGTGCAGAGAAGGCAGGAAGTCCAAACTCCAAGAAGTGCAGACAAAAAACTAACCAAAGGACCAAATGAGAGGCAGCCTAACAAGACAGGAAACTTTTAAATGCTAACTGTGCTACTCCAGCCAAACAGAAAAACCTGCACGCCTCTCCTACCACCACCACCAAGGCTAAGTGGGGAGCCTACATTTCCACCCTCACAAGACATCCACCTCCTCCCCCAGGATGGTATTAGAGAAGGCAAATTAAAGAAAAGGGATGTTCATCTCTCCTGGGTAGTAATGAGCTCTAGGAGCCTGAAGTTCCACCCCTATCTGGCAGTAGAGAGGCGACCCACCCCAGCCCTGCTGCTCAGAGCTAGATGAGACCTAGTAGAGAACCAGGACTTTCACAATTGCCCAGAAATAACAATACCACTCTGCAGTGTCGGTGGAGGCCCCCTGATGAGCAGAAAACCTCAAGCACCCCTGCATCTCTCAGCCAGGATGGCATCAGCTGAGGCCGAATGGAGGATCTAGACTTCCACCTCCACCTGGGAGCCATAGGGCAGTGCTCTCCTCTCCCACCAGAGTAATGTCAGAGGAGGCTGATGAAACAGAAGATTGAAATAAGATCCAGATTCTCATAACATAATTCCCAAGTAGTCTAGGTTTCGATCAAAAAAAAAATCTCTCTTTCTCCCAGGAGAAAGGAACCTGGAAAATCTCAACTTAAATGAGAAAGACAGTCAACAGATGCCCACACCAGGATGATACAGATGATAGAATTATATGCCCAAGATTTTAATGCAGCCATTGCAAGAATGCTTCAATAAGCAATTACAAATAGTCTTGAAACAAATGAAAAAATAGTCTCAGCAAAGAAATAAGAATCAAATGGATATTTTAGAACTGAAAAATATAATAGCAAAAACAAAAAAGAAGGAAGATTCAAAATCAGTGATCTAATCCAAGGGTCAGCAAACTACTATGGCCAAAAAGCCAAATCCAGTCTGCTGTCTATTTTTGTTAATGGTTTTATTGGAATGCAGCCATACTTATTTGATTACATATGTCCTATGACAGCTTTGTGCTACAATGGCAGTGTTGAGTAATTGCAACAAAGAGTGTATGGCCTCCAAAACCTAAAATATTTACTATCTAGCCCTTGACAGAAAATGTTTTCCAACTTGTGATCTAAACTACCACCTCTAGAAACTAAAGAAAAGAAGAATGAAATCCAACTAAAATAGAAAAAATAATAAAGGGTGATGATGGAAATTTCAAGACTAAGGGAGATATTCTATATCTTGACTTAGGTGATGGTTTCACGGATTTCACATTTTTCAAAACTTACCAAATGATACTCTTCAGATCTGTGCATTTTACTGTATGTAAAATAGGCCTCCAAAAATGACATGGGTCAGATTATGTCACTCTTTAGCTCACAGTCTTCCAATGGCTCTTCTTTTCACACAGAGTAAAAGTCAAAAAGACCTTTCAGTGGCCTCGAAATCCCTGCACAACCCACCTCCCACACTCTGCACACCCCTTCTATTATTTCTCTGACTTCATCTTTGACTCTCCCTATTGTCACTTCTCTCCAAATACATTGGCCTCTTTGATGTTGCTTGAAGATTCTAGACACTCTCCTGCATCAGAGCCTTCACACTGGCTGTTCCCTCTGCCTGGAATGCTGTTCCCCCAGATACTCCAGCCATCACCTCTCTCACCTCTTTTAAGTCTTTACTCAACTGTCATCTTCTCAATAAGTCCTAACCTGATGACCATATTTAAAATTGTAACCCAATCCACCTGGAGGAACCCTGAAACCCTAAACCTGCCCTACATTTTTCTTTTTCCAAAGTATCACCTTTAACACACTATATAAGTTATTTTTTGTGTGTATTGTTTGTCTTTTCATGTTAGGGTGCCAACACACCCTAACATGAAAGCACAAAGGAGGTAAGGATCTTTTTGCCCCACTCACTGATATGACACAACTACTTAGAATAGTTGTGTCACATAGTGGATATTCAAGAAATATTTGTTGAATAAGTAAGTGAACAATAGATAAAGCTTGTGAAGACAATTTAAGTGAAGAAAAGTATGTATAACCTTTATGTGAATCTAGCAAAGCAAAAAATGCTGTTGCTTCACTTTTGGTATTTACTCCCTCTTCCTTGTCTCTTCCCATCTTGGCCTTACACTGATTGAGCCCACATCCTGAAAACCTACATTCTCTGATTAAAAAAAAACAAACAAACAAAAAACAAAAAACAAACCCTAACTCTATGAGTGGCAAATGTAGCACTTTTACCACCTGGTGCCTTATAGGATTTAGAGCATTTTTGAAGTGGGAGAGTGATTGTCTCCCTCCTAAAACATGTGGGATCATGGTGTATTTTAACAATGGACTGGCCTCCACTCTCACCAAACTTGGATTTGCAGAGCTCTATTTGTATTTACTACTATTATTGTATCATTAATTTTCAGCACCTTTTAAAAAGATAGTCAAGAATGTGAGGAGAAGGGTCTTCCCTAGTGGTGCAGTGGTTAAGAATCTGCCTGCCAATGCAGGGGACACGGGTTCAATCCCTGGTCCAGGAAGATCCCACATGCTGTGGAGCAACTAAGCACGTGAGCCACAATAACTGAGCCTGTGCTCTAGAGCCCACAAGCCACAACTACTGCGCCCACATGCCACAACTACTGAAGCCTGCGTGCCTAGAGCCCATGCTCTGCAACAAAAGAAGCCACAGCAATGAGAAGCCCACTTGCCGCAACTAAAGAAAGCCTGCACACAGCAACGAAGACCCAATGCAGCCAAAAATAAATAAATAAATACAATTTTTTTTTAAAAAGAAAAGGTAATTTCTTAAAAAGTATATTAAAAAGAAAAAAGAATGTGAGGAGTGATTATCAACATGTGGAATTCATTTCTACACTCCTTCAATTATGTTGAAAAATCATCTCAGGTCTTATTGCACTATACCCTTAAGTGCCCTGAACATTTCCCTGTAACTTACAGAATAAAAGGAGCAGTCTTGAGATAACCTTCAAGATGGCAGAGGAGGAAGACGTGACGATCACCTTCCTCCCCAGAAATACATCAAAAATACATCTACATGTGGAACAGCTCCTACAGAACATCTACTAAATGCTGGCAGAAGACCTCAGACTTCCCAAGAGGCAAGAAAATCCCCACGTAGCTGGGTAGGGCAAAAGAAAACAGAAAAAACAGAGACAAAAGAATAGGGATGGGACCTGCACCTCTGGGAGGGAGCTGTGAAGGAGGAAATGTTTCCATGCACTAGGAAGCCCCTTCACTGGTGGGGACAGAGGATGGGTGTGGGGGGAAGCTTTGGAGCCATGGAGGAGAGCACAGCAACAGGGGTGCAGAGGGCAAAGTGGAGAGATTCCCACACAGAGGATCAGTGCCGACCAGCATTCACCAACCTGAGACGCTTGTCTGCTCACCCGCCAGAGCAGGTGGGGGCTGGGAGCTGAGGCTCGGGCTTTGGAGGTCAGACCTCAGGTAGAGGACTGGGGTTGGCTACGTGAAGACAGCCTGAAGGGGGCTAGTGCACCACAGCTAGAAGGGAAGGAGTCTGGGAAAAAGTCTGGACCTGCCGAAGAGGCAAGAAACCATCGTTTCGGGGTGCGTGAGGAGAGTGGATTCCTGCTCCATGTGCCCACAGAAGGCAGAGTACTGCCTAAGTGAGCTCAGAGACAGGCATGAGCTTCAGCTATCAGCTGGAACCCCAGAGATGGGCATGAAACACTAATGCTGCTGCCACTGCCACCAAGACTCCTGTGTGCAAGCACAGGTCACTACCCACACCCCTCCAGGAGCCTGTGCAGCCCGTCACTGCCAGGGTCCCAAGATCCAGGGACAACTTCCCTGGGAGAACACACGGTGTACCTCAGGCTGTTTAAATGTCACACTGACCTCTGCTGCCACAGGCTTGACCCACATTCCAATTATGACTACTGTACCTCTCCCTCTCCCTGTCCTGAGAGAGCAAGAGAGCCCTAATGAGCTGCTGCTTTAACTCCCTCTTTTCTGGGCAGGGAACAGATGCCTGAGTGCAGCCTACATGCAGAGGCAGGGCCAAAACCAAAGCTGAAGTCCTGGAGCTGTGCAAACAAAGAAGAGACAGGGAAATTTCTCCATGCAGCTTCAGGAGCAGCAGATTAAGTCTCCACAGTCAACTTGACGAACCCTGCATCTGTGGAATACCTGAATAGACAACGAATGTTCCCAAAATTGAGGCGGTGAACTTTGGGAGCAACTGTAGACTTGGGGGGTTGCTTTCTGTGCCTGATTTGTTTCTGGTTTTTATGTTTATCTTAGTTTAGTTTTTAGTGCTTGTTATCATTGGTGGATTTGTTTATTGGTTTGGTTGTTCCCTTCTTTTTTATTTTTTTTATTATTTTCTTTTATATATTTTTAAATTTTCTTTTCCTTTTTTCTCTTTTTGTGAGTGTGTATGTGTATGTTTCTTTGTGTGATTTTGTCTGTTGAGTGTTGCTTTACCATTTGTGGTAGGGTTCTGACTGTGTACTTTTTTTTTCCTTTTTTTCTTCCTTTTCTTCTGAGCCATGTGGCTGGCAGTGTGTTGGTGCTCTGGCCGAGTGTCAGGCATGAGCTTCCGATGTGGAAGAGCTGAGTCCAGGACACTGGACCACCAGAGACCTCCCAGCCCCATGCAATATCAATTGGGAAGAGTTCTCCCAGAGATCTCTATCTCAACACTAAGACCCAGCTCCACCCAAAGGCCAGCAAGATCCAGTGCTGGAGGCCCCAGGCCAAACAACTAGGAAGACAGAAACACAACCACACTCATTAGCAGAGAGGCTGCCTAAAGTCATACTAAGTTCACAGACACCCCAAAACACTCCATCAGACGTGGCTCTGCCCACCAAAAGGACAAGATCCAGCCCCACCCACCAGAACTCAGGCACCAGTCTCCTCCACCAGGAAGCCTACACAAGCCACTGAACCAACCTCACCCACTGGGGGCAGACACCAAAAACAATGGGAATTAAGAACCTGCAGCCTGCGAAAAGGTGACACCAAACACAGTAAGTTAAACAAAATGAGAAGACAGAGAAATATGCAGCAGATGAAGGAGCAAGATAAAAACCCAGCAGACCAAACAAATGAAGAGGAAATAGGCAGTCTACCTGAAAAGAGTAGAATTCAGAGTAATGATAGTAAAGACGATGCAAAATCTTGGAAATAGAATGGAGAAAATACAAGAAATGTTTCACAAGGACGTAGAAAAACTAAAGAGCAAACAAACAATGATGAACAACACAATAAATGAAATTACAAGTTCTCTAGAAGGAATCAATAGCAGAATAACAGAAGCAGAAGAACAGATAAGTGTGTGGAAGATAAAATAGTCGAAGTAACTGCAACAGAGCAGAATAAAGGAAAAAGAATGATGAGAATTAAGGACAGTCTCAGAGACCTCTGGGACAACATTAAATGTACCAACATTCAAATAATAGGGGTTGCAAAAGAAGAAGAGAAAAAGAAAGGGACTGAGAAAATATTTGAAGAGATTATAGCTGAAAACTTCCCTAACATGGGAAAGGAAATAGTCAATCAAGCCCAGAAAGTGGAGAGAGTCCCATACAGGATAAATTCAAGGAGAAACATGCCAAGACACATATTAATCAAACTATCAAAAATTAAATACAAAGAAAAAATATTAAAAGCAGCAAGGGTAAAGCAACAAATAACGTATAAAGGAATCCCCATAATGTTAACAGCTTATCTTTCAGCAGAAATTCTGCAAGCCAGAAGGGAGTGGCAGGACATATTTAAAGTGATGAAAGGGGAATACCTACAACCGAGATTACTCTACCCAGGAAGAATCTCATTCGGATTTGACAAAGAAGTTAAAACCTTTACAGACAAACAAAAGCTCAAAGAATTCAGCACCACCAAACTAGGTTTACAGCACATGCTAAGGAACTTCTCTAGGCAGGAAACACAAGAAAGGAAAAGACCAAAAAACAAAACAAAACAAAAAAAAAACCGCAAAACAATTAAGAAAAAATGGTAATAGGAACACACATATCAATAATTACCTTAAATGTAAATGGATTAAATGCCCCAACCAAAAGACATAGACTGGCTGAATGGATACAAAAACAAGACCCATATATATGCTGTCTACAAGAGACCCACTTCAGACCTAGGGACACATAAAGACTGAAAGTGAGGGGATGGAAAAAGATATTCCATGCAAATGGAAATCAAAAGAAACCTGGAGTAACAATTCTTATACCAGACAAAATCGACTTTAAAATAAAGACTATTACAAGAGACAAAGAATGACACTACATAATGATCAAGGGATCAATCCAAGAAGAAGATATAACAATTGTAAATATTTATGCACCCAACATAGGAGCACCTCAATACATAAGGCAAATGGTAATGCCCATAAAGGGGAAATTGACAGTAACACAATAATAGTAGGGGACTTATCACCCCACTTTCACCAATGGGTAGATCATCTGAAGTGAAAATAAATAAGGAAACACAAGCTTTAAATGACATGTTAGACCAGAGGGACTTAATTGATATTTATAGGGCATTCCATCCAAAAACAACAGAATACACTTTCTTCTCAAGTGCTCACGGAACATTCTCCAGGATACATCATATCTTGGCTCACAAATCAAGCCTTGGTAAATTTAAGAAAATTGAAATCATATCAAGTATCTTTTTTGACCACAACACTATGAGACTAGAAATCAATTACAGGAAAAAAACCGTAAAAGATACAAACACATGGAGGCTAAACAATACACTACTAAATATCCAAGAGATCACTGAAGAAATCAAAGAGGAAATCAAAAATTACCTAGAAACAAATGACAATGAAAACACGACCACCCAAAACCTATGGGATGCCACAAAAGCAGTGCTAAGAGGGAAGTTTATAGCAATACAGTCCTCCCTCAAGAAACAAGAAATATCTCAAATAAACAACCTAAACTTACACCTAAAGCAATTAGAGAAAGAAGAACAAAAAATCCCATAGTTAGCAGAAGGAAAGAAATCATAAAGATCAGATCAGAAATAAATAAAAAAGAAATGAAGGGAACAATAGCAAAGATAAATAAAACTAAATGCTGTTTTTGAGAAGATAAAAAAAAAAAAACCTGATAAATCATTAGCCAGGCTCAACAAGAAAAAAAGGGAGAAGACTCAAATCAACAGAATTAGAAATGAAAAAGGAGAAGCAACAACTGACACTGCTGAAATACAAAGGATAATGAGAGATTACTACAAGCAACTATATGCCAATAAGATGGACAAGCTGGAAGAAATGGAAAAATTGTAGAAAAGCACAACCTTCCGAGACTGAACCAGGAAGAAATAGAAAATATGAACAGACCCTCATGAGAACTGAAATTGAAACTGTTATTAAAAATCTTCCAACACACAAAAGCCCAGGACCAGATGGCTTCACAGATGAATTCTATGAAACATTTAGAGAAGAGCTAACACCTATCATTCTCAAACTCTTCCAAAATATAGCAGAGGGAGGAACACTCCCAAACTCATTCTATGAGGCCACCATCATCCTGATACCAAAACCAGACAAAGATGTCAGAGAAACAGAAAACTACAGGCCAATATCACTGATGAACAGAGATGCAAAAATCCTCAACCAAATACTAGCAAACAGACTCCAGCAGCACACTAAAAGGATCATACACCATGATAAATTGGGGTTAATACCAGGAAAACAAGGCTTCTTCAATATCTGCAAATCAATCAATGTGCTACACTGTATTAACAAACTGAAGGATAAAAACCATTTGACCATCTTAATAGATGCAGAAAAACCTTTCAACAAAATTCAACACCATTTATGATAAAAACTCTCCAGAAAGTAGGCATAGAGGGAACTTACCTCAACATAATAAATGGCACCTATGACAAACCCACAGCAAACATATTCTCTGTGGTGAAAAACTGAGACCATTTCCTTTAAGATCAGGAACAGGACAAGGTTGCCCACCCTCACTACTATTATTCGACATCATTTTGGAAGTTTCAGAGAAGGAGAAGAAATAAAAGGAATCCAAATCACAAAAGAAGAACTAAAGCTGTCACTGTTTGCAGATGACATGATACTATACATAGAGAATCCCAAAGATGTTACCAGAAAACTACTAGAGCTAATCAATGAACTTGGTAAAGTAGCAGGATACAAATTAATGCACAGAAATCTCTTGCATTCCTATAGATTAATGATGAAAAATCTGATGAGAAATTAAGAAAACACTCCCATTTACCATTGCAACAAAAAAAATAAAATACCTAGGAATAAACCTAACTAAGGAGACAAAAGACCTGTATGCCAAAAACTATAAGACACTGATGAAAGACATTAAAGATGATACAAACAGATGGAGAGATATACCATGTTCTTGGATTGGAAGAATCAACATTGTGAAAATGACTATACCACCCAAAGCCATCTACAGATTCAATGAAATCCCTATCAAACTACCAATGGCATTTTTCACAGAACTAGAAAAAAATATTGCAAAATTTGTATGGAAACACAATAGACCCCAAAAAGCCAAAGCAATCTTGAAAGAAAAACGGAGCTGGAGGAATCAGGCTCCCTGACTTCAGACTAAACTACAAAGCTACAGTAATCAGGACAGTATGGTACTGGCAAAAAAAACAGAAATATAGATCAATGGAACAGGATAGAAATCCCAGAAATAAACCCACGCACATATGGTCTCCTTATTTTTGATAAAGGAGGCAAGAATATACAGTGGAGAAAAGATAACCTCTTCAATAAGTGCTGCTGGGAAAACTGGACAGGTACATGCAAAAGAATGAAATTAGAAAACTTCCTAACACCATACAAGAAAATAAACTCAAAATGGATTAAAACCTAAATTGTAAGGCCAGACACTATAAAACTCTTAGAGGAGAACATAGGCAGAACACTCTATGACATACATCACAGCAAGATCCTTTTTGACCCACCTCCTAGAGAAATGGAAATAAAAACAAAAATAAACAAATGGGACCTAATGAAACTTAAAAGCTTTTGTACAGCAAAGGAAACCATAAACAAGATGAAAAGACAACCCTCAGAAAGGGAGAAAATATTTGCAAATGAAGCAACTGACAAAGGATTAACCTGCAAAATATACAAGCAGCTCATGCAGCTCAATATCAAAAAAACAAACAACCCAATGCAGAAATGGGTGGGAGACCTAAATAGACATTTCTCCAAAGAAGACATACAGATTGCTAACAAACACATGAAAAGATGCTCAACATTGTTAATCATTAGAGAAATGCAAATCAAAACCACAATGAGGTTTCACCTCACACTGGTCAAAATGGCCATCATCAAAAAAATCTACAAACAATAAATGCTGGCAAGGGTGTGGAGAAAATGAAACCCTCTTGCACTTTGGTGGAAATATAAATTGATACAGCCACTATGGAGAACAGTATGGAGGTTCCTTAAAAAACTAAAAATTGAACTACCATATGACCCAGCAATCCCACTACTGGGCATATACCCTGAGAAAACCATAATTCAAAAAGAGACATGCACCACAATGTTCATTGCAACACTATTTACAGTAGCAAGGACATGGAAGCAATCTAAGTGTCCATCAACAGATGAATGGATAAAGAAGATGTGGCATGGATAAAGAATGAAATATTACTCAGCCATAGAAAGAAATGAAACTGAGTTATTTGTAGTGAGGTGGATGGACCTAGAGTCTGTCATACAGAGAGAAGTAAGTCAGAAAGAGAAAAATAAATACTGTATGCTAACTCATATTTATTGCATCTAAGAAAAAATTAAAAACGTTCTGAAGAACCTAGGGACAGGACAGGAATATAGATGCAGACTTAGAGAATGGACTTGAGGACACAGGGAGGGGGAACGGGAAGCTGGGATGAAGTGAGAGAGTAACATTGACATATATGCACTACCAAGTGTAAAATAGATAGTGGGAAGCAGCTGCATAGCACAGGGAAATCAGCTCGGTGCTTTGTGACCACCTAGAGGGGTGGGATAGGGAGGGTGGGAGGGAGATGGAAGAGGGAGGGGATACGAGGATATATGTATAGCCAATTCACTTTGTTATAAAGCAGAAACTAACACAACATTGTAAAGCAATTATACTCCAAGAGAGGTTAATTTAAAAACAACAATAAAAAGGAGCAGTCTTTATCCTAACCAGGGGAAATTGCTGTTCCTATGTCTAGAGCAAATGTTACAGAAGGTGGGCCTAAGAGAAATTAATGAGCTCAACAGAAACAAATATTTAGCAAAGTTGACCAGTCAGGGTTCTATTTACATTCTGACTGTCAACTCTAATCATGATTTGAACTCCTATCTGTGTTTATCAATGGAATTAATGCCTGTTGGTTCTGCATTTCTCAACCAGGACCCAAGCTCAGTCAACATTTTCATGTCAGAGCAGCAAGAGTTAACTGTGACAACCACCGTTTATATGTCTGCCTAAGTCAGGTCACTTGGATCTTTTGTCTCTGGGAATTTCTCTCCCCACTTGGCTGCCTCTGGCCATCGTATTTGCCCTTTTGATTCTACATCTCTAGCTATGACTGCTTGAATCAAAATGAATACCTGACCTTGGCTCCTTGACTTTGAGCTAGGATTCTGGGTCAGTCAATGAGTCTTTGCAAGTGGTGGCATGGAAATATTATGATTATTAATTATAATATATTAAACCTTATATTATAAATAAAACTAAGCAAATAACTCTTACTACCCAAAATATTGAAAAGTAATACTCCAATTAATTTATTTACTAATTATTTTTTCCAGGTTTGTATAATAGTCCTAAAAACAATCCTAAAATTCCTTATAAGGAATTCTGAATGCAAGAGCTTCATAACTGGCCTCCCAGGCCCCCACCTGTCCATTCTCCCATTCTTCCTGTTCGGTTTCTTCCCTAAGTGCATGGCTTATCAGGTTATGTCCCAGATCCAGAATTTTGACCAGTTTTTCAATGCCTTCAAAATAAAACTCAGTTCCTCTTGTGACATCCATCGTCTGACAACCATCAGTCCTCCTCTCTTACATATTTTACGCCCTTCACTCAGCCCAGTCCCACCCAGGAATGAAAGGCTCGCTGTTCCCCAGGATGCTCTTACCGTGACCATGAAGCTGGAGCTCCCTAGACCTACACTGACCAGTATGACTGCCAATAGTCATGTGTAGCTACTTAAATTTAAGTTAATTATAATTAAACAGAATTAGAAATGTATTCCCTCAGTCACACTAGCCACATGTCAAGTGTTCAAATGGCACATCTGGCCGGTTGCTACCACATTGGATGGTACAGATAGAGAACATTTCCAACATCGCAGGGAATTTTATTGGACAACACTTCTTTCTTCTAATCTCTACATGTCCAAGCCTACTCATCCTTTCTGGTCACACTCTCATATGCCACAATCTTTCCACATGAGAGCCATATAGCCACTCCGAGAAATTTCAGTCTTTCAGTTATTCTTCTCTTGGTAGTTGTGATAGACTGAATGTTTGTGTCCCCCCACTCCAAAATTCATGTGTTGAAATTCTAACCCCCAATGTGATGGTATTTTGAGGTGGGGATTTGGGGAGGTGATTAGGTCATGAGAGTGGAGCCCTAGTGAATGAGATTAATGCCCTTATAAAGAGGGCTGAGAAAACTCCATGCCACCTTCCACTATATGAGGAGACAGCAAGAAGACAGGCTGTCTGCAAGTCAGGAAGTGGGTCCTCACCAGACACTGAATCTGCCAGTACTTTGATCTTGGACTTTCCTTCATTCAGAACTGTGAGAAATAAATGTTTGTCTATTAATTCCCTCAATCTGTGGTATTCTTCATAGCAGCCCAGATGGACTGAGGCATAGTTAAGTGTCTAGGCTTTGGATCTTAGCTGGAAATATCTCTACTGATTACTAGCTGTGTGACATTGAGCAATTCACTTAACCCATCTGTGCTCAGTTTCTTCATATGTAATATAGAGATAAGATGTACTTGCCTGGTTGCATTATTACAAGTATTAAACAAGTTATTAATATTTGTATTAATGGACAATGTTAATGTATGCAAAGTCTTCCAGCAGAATACTTCTATTAAATACATAGAATATCTTCTATTAAAGGATACAGACAATAGGTAGGCAAGCAAATAAACAAGAAGCTATATTAAGGAGAGATTGGGTGGGAAAAACAGCAGAGTAAGGAACAATTGGAGTGGCCATGGTGGGTAGGGAGGCAGTAACCTCTATGTAAAGGAGGTGGTCAGAATAATTTTCCCTGAGAAAGCAAAGACTTGAAAGTGCTCAAGGAGTGAGTCACTACAATATCTGTGGTAAAAGCATAGTGGCGCAGAGAATACCCTGTGTGAAGGCCCTGGTGGATACAGATTTGAAATATTAAAACAGTGGTTCTCAAAGGGTGGCCTGAATTTTTTCCTACTTAAAATGTCTGAATCAGGATTTTGATGTGGCCACTCCTCCTATGCTGGGGCATTGGGCTTGCCAGGTGGAGAATCTCCATCAAACTGTTAACTAACCTCATCTTCCAAGTTGTCCCTCCACGTAAAACATCCACTACTTGCAAAGTGATGCTGAGGCTTAAAGAGAGCTTGTCCATCCAGGATTCAGTACCAGCCTGGGCATGCAGTAGGACACACTACCTGGTCTTTTTTTGGTATTATCACTGTACAGAAAAGAAAAAAGATGTTTTTCATTGAAATAGGCAAAATTATACTTTGGTTACAAAAATGCTCACATCTCATTTGCTCTTTTTCCCCATAAAGCCCACCATGGATTCAGGTGACACCAGGGCAGATGGTTCAGAGATTCATTCTGCCTCAGGCTTGTGGAACTCCCATCCCCCATGGTGCTGCCAGCATGGGCACAGCAGCGGATATGAGCACATGAGGGTCTCACGCAGGAGGTTAAATGCTTTAATCTGGAGG
Source organism: Tursiops truncatus (assembly GCF_011762595.2). Taxonomy (NCBI): domain Eukaryota; kingdom Metazoa; phylum Chordata; class Mammalia; order Artiodactyla; family Delphinidae; genus Tursiops; species Tursiops truncatus. Next base: position 40,660,948 of record NC_047038.1, read on the forward strand.
TAACACACCTCTCCTGTGCTTACAGCCCATTGGCCAGGACTGATCATATGACCCACCCAACAACAAAAGTAATGGTGAGGAGTGGCCCTCGCATGGGCTGAGAACTGTATGTGGCCAACATCGGAAGTCCCCACCACAAAGGTCCATTCGGAAATGACTCTCCCAAGATATATGGCTAAGCAGGGGCACTAACAGGATGAACACCAGCTCTGCCAAACTACAAAATCCTTGCTCTTCTACCACATCCCATGCTGCTACAAAGTGCTCCTTGGCAGATAGAGAAAATTCCTCTCAGATCTCAACTGGCTGCTGAGTAAAATCTGAGGTGGACACAATTCCGAGGACACCACCCAGAATCTGTTCAGAGGAATCCCAAAGGAGCGAGATCACACACAGGGAGTCAGAGGAGGGATTCTCCCAGATTGAAGACCAAGGTAACATGAGCACATCTTCAAAGCAAAGACATCACATGTGATACTCTGGAAATGCCTCTTCACAACAGCATCCTCTGCTTATTGTCAGTAACCCACCCACCATCCCTGGGTCCGTACTTCTGGGAAAATGGCAATTGCTCTGTTCCCTAATCTCTAGTCAAACCAAATATCTGGCTTGTGTCTCTTTTGTTGGACAGCTGCAAAAGGCACCATCATTGCTCTGGCATTCGGACAGCTGAGCAAAGCCTGAGCCCAACTGTCACCTGTGCATGGAGAGAACCGGCTTCCGCTCACTTAGTGCATCCAGAATGGGACTTGGTTGCTCCCAGTCTGGAGTCTGCAGAGTCTCTGTGAACAAAGTGTTCCTTTGTAGACAAGATCCCAGTAGAAACAAGCATCTTTTGACAAATCTCCACAAGACAATAATAGTGCTCAACAAGAAAACTCAGGAGGGAATTTCATTTTAAACATGTGCTCCATAAAATGGAAGCCAAAAGCCCAGAGGATGCAGCTTTGGGATGCAGAATTTCCCAAGTTCATATCTTGCTGCTTAAAAAGAGCCCTTTGACTTCAGCACTAGTGGGTCAAGCCACGTTTCCTGCCCTTCATCAGGCTGCTTCGAGGCCAGCTGTGGTGCCAGGTAGCACAGAGGAAAAATGCTGTCTTTGGGAACTAGAGTCCTGAACTCAAGGCCAAATGACCCATTTTAGCTGTGTGAGCAGCAAAGAGTGGCTCAGTTTACTCATGTGTAAAATAAGGATGAAAATACTGCTCGTGCAAAGTTGAATTAGATAAAATGAGACATAGTGAAACACCTAGAATGGTGTCTGGCTTAAAATGACAATTCAATCTGTTGTGCCGGTCTTCTTAGTTATGTGAGTACTGTTAACTTTTGAAAGGAAAGTCAAAGACAGTGCTGATGAGGTGACATCAGAGGGTACCCAAAAAGTTGGTGGCCCTCAGTGGAGCATCCTTTGGGAATGCATCAGGTCCAGGGTCTGGTCCTTAGTCTCTGAGGTTGAGAAACTTGTTCAGCACACTCAGAGGATCAGTCTCTTACTGATGGGTGGATATAAGCAGTCTGCCCTTTCCTGGGAACCCTTCCTAAATACCAAGTGTTAGTCATCAAAATCATCACAGGGTGAGCAAAAGGAAAGAAAAGGCACAGAAGGGTTGCATCCAGATGCCATCTAGACCACTGTTCTCCAAAGTTTAATTTTCATCTAAATGTTGTGTTTTCTTTTAGATGACAGTCCAAAAAGAGCATGTAACCACATTCTGGATCTGAACTACCATATGTGGCTACCAAAATTTTAAATTCAAATTAATAAAAATTAAATAAATTTTAAAATTCAGTTCTTCAGTCACACCGGCCACATTTCAAGTGCTCATGGCTACATGTTGGACAGCACAGAAAGTTCTATTAGACATTGCTGTTCTAGATGACTATTTCATCCATGAGTATTGCCGTAAGATTTAAGACCTCAAATTATGATTTGCCTTTACCACCGAATAAGAGCCAAACAATATCACTTTGTTGAAGGCTGATACTAAAAAGGACAAGAACATAATTGGTATGACACAGTCCCAGTAGTAGCAGTAGCAGTACTCAAAGTTGTCGTATTAACAGAGAGGAGAACAGGTGGGTGACAGCAGGAGGGGTCACTCTATTGGTATGTGCAGTCACAGGAGTCCGAGCAGCAGAGGTTTAATCTGTGGCTTAGAGTCCGCGATCATAGTGAGAAAACAGAATCGTCAGGCTCTAAAGGAGCCCCTGCCTCCTAATTCCTCCCAATCCGTTCAGAAAGTCTCCACGGGGTGTCCCCTGTGTGCCTGCGAACACACAGACTGTTGTTTGGAAACACAGTCCTCTGGGCCGTGGGACACAGCCTGACATTTTGTCTTTTCCTGCCAGGCCTGGCCAGGTGATACATCTGCCACTTCCTGCTCCAGAGACAGGAGACCCCTGTGGCCTCCTCCCAACCTGGGGAAGCTTCATGCAGAAGAAATATCTACCACCTGTATGCCTTTGTCTTACTAAGTGGCAGCTTTCAGACATGTTGCGGCCTTTGTTAGTTTTTTACTGGTGCATCTTCCTCTTTTCAGGCACCGGCCTGAGTCCCAAGCAGAAGGCAGGGCCAGAAGTGCTACATACCATGCTTCACTCACCCATCCCTCCACACCTAAAGGTTTTGGGTGGGGGGTGGCGGAAATGTGCATCTTCATTTTCTTTCCCATTGAGGTGCCCTCCTCCGGGCTAAGTGGAATTTTTTTTTAATTTAAAATTAAAATTTTTTCACACTGCTATATTTAAAATAAATAGCTAACCAGAACCTACTGTATAGCACAGGGAATGCTGCTCAATATTCTGTACTAACCTAAATGGGAAAAGAATTTGAAACAGATTAGGTACGTGTATAAGTGAATCACTTTGCTGTATACCTGAATCTAATACATCGTTAATCAACTATGCTCCAATATAAAATAATTTTTTTAATAAATAAATAAAATTCATGATGACAAAAGTAAAAAAAAATAATTTTTTTTTAATTAAAAAATTTAATGAAAAAGAACCTAAGATCCTCCATGTAGAACTATGTTAAATACATTTGTAAAAAGAAGGAAAGAAAAACCATTTCCTGTGGTCAGGTCTGGGTAGTGGGACTCACTTGTTCCACAACTACCTATTGGATGCCTTCTAGGTGCCAAGCACAGTTCAGACACTGAGGATATAGCAGTGAACACAACAAATATCTACCTTCATGGACTCTAGTGGAGAGACAAACAGTAAAAGGAAAACGAGTGAGAGATATAGTCTATTAGATGGTGATGAGTGCCATGAAGAAAAGTGAAGCAGAGGTGGGAGACAGGTAAATCTTGGAAGGTGGAATTAAGTGCTGTTTGACAGTGTTCATTCAGCAAGGGCTCCACTGGCAAGGTACCATTTAAGCATAGAAAAAGGGAAGGGAGTAACCCAATCCCAGTGCAGATTCTGAAATTCCTCCTTGTGGGGCCTCAGCCCTCTCTCCTTCAAATCCTCATGAATCACTTCTGTCTTCCAAGTACCACCAACCCAGTTTTGTTGAACTTCCAGGAATTTGCATTAACAAAACAATACCCTGGGTTGTTTGGGGTTTTTTTTAAGCACTCCAAATATAAAATTATGTTCTAATATTAAATATGTTCTTTTAAATGAAACAGCCATTGCCCAGAAATTCTGATGGACGCTCTGTCCCCAGATAACTGCCTTATGGAAAGCAATACTTACAGCAGGTGGCATTCTTCCAAAACCCACTTTGGGCTTTTGTCTTTCTGAAAAATCTGATTTTTCACATTTTCTCTTACTCGGAGACATTTGTGCACATTATACCTTATTAGTAGCAGTCAAGAATTAGTCAGAAAAATGCACTGTAGGTATTTCAAACAGGAAGGGAAATAGGTTCTAACAAAATCATTGGAAGAGCTGAAGAAGAGAGAGTTAGGGAAAGCTTCCACCAGATCTCAGATTCACCACTAGTTTTTAGAGGATTAGCAAGTTGCAGTCACAGAACAACCACTGATGATAACCACAGGCAGCAAAGAGACAGGTAATCCAAGGATAACATCTGGAGGCCATCGCAAAGCCTCCCACTTGCCAAAACTCATGCATCTGCCCACCACTGCCGGAGAAGGAATAATATTGATTTGGCCTCTGTTCACCTGGTGAATCACATCTTAGTGCCTGTGGTCATTGATGAAATCTAATCTGGAACCTTGCTGCAAGGAATTCTGGGAAATGTTATTCCCAGGCTCCAGCCTCTGTGATTTAGGGGAAAGCATGATATCTTCACGCTAGATGGGTGAGAATGGTGCCTACATTGACAGCAGGCTCTCCTGCCCAGTCAACTCACTATGATTTTCAACTGATAAATGTAACTTGTGCAAAAGTGGTATCCCTCCCCTACTATCCCAGCTAAGCACTCCGAGAGGCTCAGTTTAGCATCTCAAGTAGAGTGACAGAGCTTTTATCTCCTAGGTCTCCTGAGTCTTTCAGTTGTCCTGAGGGAAGACAACAGATAGAATTCTCCCAGTGGCAGAACTTAGCTCCCTGCGGGAGTGGTCAGCTGGTGGGTTATTGACCCAGCACTGTTCCCACTCAGACAGGAGAGTTGACCAGCACCTGAAACAGGACACCCTACATTCAGGTTCTCTCCCTCTTCCTTGTAGCTCCATCACCCCATCCCATCCCACTTGACATCCCACACAAAAAGCCTTGGAGTTTAAGATCTCTCTCCATGGACCCTGATGGGCCATCAGAAAGGGGTTCAGTGGAGCATTAAAATAGATCTTCTAATTAGTAGAAATTAAAGCTCACTCCCTTCTCCTCAAGGGCCCCATCTACACAAAACATTGTCTATTTCCATTCTCCTGGGGGGGGTGTTTTCTATCAATCCCAGGAGAGATTACCCACCTCTGTAGAATGACCTAAAATATCACTTCTTTCAGTTCCCAAAAGGAAGACAAAACAAGTTGAGTGTCCATGTAATTTTGCAAAGGTGTTGAGCCCCTGCTACATGCACTACAATAGGGTTCCCAAGCACTGAGAGTGAGGGATGCAACAATTGTGCATTTGAGAACTCCCCAGATTAGGACTCTCCTGAGTTCTGACTGTTGGAAATTATGGTGAATTTTCAGGGATGCACAGTCAAAGACAGTCAGACCGTGATAAAATCACATGGTGTGAAATTTACATTTTACAGAGCACAGAATTGTTTTTATTTGTTCCAAGTAATTTGGAATGACTTTATCAGTAGACTGTGCAGATGAAGTAAATCCAAACGCAATATGTCTTCTAAAAAGAAAATGAAATCACAAACACACTTAGTTTGCAGAGCAAGTACTCAAAGCACACTTGTGTGGATGAAGCAAAAATGTATTCCTGTATAAAAACCAAATGTTTCATCTTCTCAAGTTAGGCCAGGAGAGTGTTTAATGTGACCTAGTACGAAGTCCATGATATGGCCTTTGGCCCTAGGAATACCTAAGTTTCTTAATCTTTTTGATCACAGACCCTTTTAACGTCTGGTGAATGGTGGCCTATGTTTGCTATAGTTTTACCTGCTCCATGTGTTTACTCATCTCCCTTCTTCTGGGGCCTGTACAGGACTCCTCTCCCACTCCACGTGGTTCTGTAAGACTGTCAATAACACTGTGGGGCCACAGGGTGCAGATGTGACCCAGGTAGATCAACAAGAGTGGCTCAATGCCCTAAACTCAGTGAATGGTGAAGGCATGTCTGAGTGACCCAGGCAGGGGACTAAGAGCCATTCTCTTTCTACTCGGTAGTACTAAGCTGGGAGGTGTGAGTGCAGGGTTGCTGGCAGCCTTTATGTTCACCAAGTGCAAAGAACCTTGAATCAGAATGAAGTGAGAGGCAAGCTGAGTTGAGGGGTGGAGAAAGTGAGAAACAGAACAACCATATTCAGCCATTCTGGAAGCTACTATTGTCCCGGGTATGAGCCCATGCAAAATAAGCCAATAAATTACCTTTATGCTCAAAATTTCTCTCTTATCCAACTAAGAGTTCAGGATAAACAGATCCTCTGCCAACACACATACCTACAACCTGTGTGCATAAAATAATTCATATAATATCAGAGGCTGAAGTCCTTCCAAGGACTCTAGGTAAAGAGGCCCTGCCCATCCAGTTTTCTAGATGGTTTTAGAGTAGAGCAGATTTTACAGTCAAAACCATCTTCTTCCTACATATCAATGTTCTGTTACACATTAAAAGGTTAGCCCCTGGAAAGGTAAATACCACGAGCCATTACCAGTTGTAACAGCCATTAGCAAACAGTCCAAGGGTCATAACTATAATTCAGAACTACCTGCATAGACTTATTTGGCCACAGATGACAGACAAGTGACATTTTACGCTTAGGATTTGAGTTCAAGCAACTCATTTTCCCCATTTGTGCAGTTTCCCTATTTGTATAATGAAAACTTTGGACATGTTTCCAAACGTCCTTTCACTACCGGATCTGTTAAATTAACCACAAGTGCTTCTTCCATTTTCGATTATAATATCATCTAAAACCAAGTCAAAAAAGGAAATATTTCTTCAGTGAGCACAGCACTTTGCTTTCCCCCATCTGTGAGTCCTGATGTTATACAGACTAGCTTTGGTTTCCTCTCTACCAGAGCTGTTTATTAGAATAGTATGCAGAGGAGGCTACAGATTAATAGAGACATCCCATTATCCTTTAATGGTTGCTCTTTTAGTTATTCCAGAAAGACTCCAAACTCAATTAAATTCTCTAGGTTCGCAATCTCCTTGGGAAGGTTGGGAAATGAATGTGTTAATAGTTATATTTATTCATAATTTTTTTTTTTTTTTTTTTTGCGTTACGTGGGCCTCTCACTGCTGTGGCCTCTCCCGTTGCAGAGCACAGGCTCCAGACGCGCAGGCTCAGCGGCCATGGCTCATGGGCCCAGCCGCTCTGCTGCATGTGGGATCCTCCCGGACCGGGGCACGAACCCGTGTCCCCTGCATCGGCAGGCGGACTCTCAACCACTGCGCCACCAGGGAAGCCCAATTCATAATATTTTAAAACAGATATATATGTATAATTAATATATATTGTAATTATATACATATAATATATGTAATTATGTGTATATATTTATATGTAATATGTAATTATATACATATACATACATATATATATATATATGAACAGAGCAAAACATTTTAAGATACAATGCCCAAATACATGGGAATATTCTCATTGGAGGAATAAAATTTAGATCTTGCAATTTGGAACATGGAAACAGCTTTGTGCTAGAATCATCTCCAGAGGAGAATGTGTGAACGAATAACTATAGCCGAAATATAGTGTTTTTCTCTTTGAAATAATGTAATGCGGGTCCCAGTCTGAGCCTCATCTATGCCCACCCTGAGGTTTATTCACAGCCTGTAATCATGGATGCACAGTGAGGTCCCAACGAGATTTATTTCAATAAGGGAGAGAGAGAAGAGTGCCCTGGTAGGGAAAAGCTTATGAGTGCCTTTATACAAGTTTGACCAGAGAGCAATGTGTCTGCACTTGTGGGGTGAGTCTGGGTACAGCTCACACTGCCAGTCAGAGATCCCTGAGGTCCTCTACACAGGATCTGAGCCTGATTTGTGATAAGGGGGCTACCATACAAAAGCAAATACAAGTTAGAAGGATGGGATACATTATGTGTAAGTTACCCGCACCCCTGAAGCCAGCAGCTGAGGCACCGTTGGACAAGGTGTGTTTGAGGTCAGTTTCAGTGGTCTTGAGCAGGCACTGGTAGGCACCAGCAGTCCTGCTGAAAGCTTTGACAATCAATGTCCAGAAAACATATTGAGCTAGAAATCAAGACTGGGAGAGGAACAAAGCTAAAGCCACACAACTCGAAAAGGACAGGTTCCTAGAGGAAAGAAGATGGACCCACTTCTTGGGATTCTCAGAACCATATGGAAGGCTTTGGAGGATACTTGGAGGCTGGAGTTTCTCCCCATTCCACCCCCACCCTCCCCCTGACCCGTGCAGTAAGGCAGAGTTTCTTTATTTTTTATGTTCTGCATTCTATGCAGAAAACCACCCTATCTCCCCTCAAGATGATATGGCCTGGGCAGCAGAAGTACCAATGAGGTAGGCCAAATGGAGCTTTGCCCTACAGTGGTCAGAAGATAATTAGAACATGGAAATTCTGGGCTGGGTTCTACCATTTCAGGCCCTCTGCCCAAGTCGACATTATAGATTCAAACTGAGACCAGCTGCCAGATTTCCAGTTCTCCTTTCTCTGGATTCCCTATTTGTAAAACAATGCTACACTATGTGGATACCTTTGAACGGAAATGTCCAGTGATTGTCAAGGTGATGAAATGAGATTGGAATATTCCAGAAACAAATCTATATAAATGACACTTGGAAATCTTGGGCCTGAAATGAGGAAAGAATGGGCAGACCTGTTTAATGGTGACTGACTCTAAAAGTCACAGTTCACTGTTCCCTGGTCTGTTATCCAAGAATCTATACTGTATACAACTCAACAACAAAATCCAAACAACATGGTTTAAAAAGGGGCAAAGGATATGAAATGACATTTCTCCAAAGAAGACACACAAATGGCCAAAAAGCGCATGAAAAGATGCTTAATATCGTTAATCATTATGGAAATGCAAATCAAAACTGCAATGAGATACCACTTTATAACAGATGGGCGGGTAAACAAAATAGGGTATATCAATGGAATATCATTTGGCCAGAAAAAGGAATGAAATTCTGACACATAACAGGATGAACCTTGAAGATATTATGCTTAGTGAAATAGATACAGAAGGACAAATATTGCATGATTCCACTTCTATGAGGTCCCTAGAGTAGTCAAATTCATAAAGAGCAAAGCAGAGAGGTGGTTGCCAGAGGCTAGGAGGGCAGGAAAATGGAGAACTATTGTTTAATGGGAACAGAGTTTGCATTTGGGAAGGTGGGAAATTTCCGTAGATGAATGGTGGTGATGGCTAAACAACAATATGAATATACTCAATGCCAATGAACTGTACACTTAAAAAATGATTAAAATGGGGCTTCCCTGGTGGCGCAGTGGTTGAGAGTCCACCTGCCGATGCAGGGGACACGGGTTCGTGCCCTGGTCCGGGAAGATCCCACATGCCGCGGAGTGGCTGGGCCCGTGAGCCATGGCCGCTGAGCCTGCGCGTACGGAGCCTGTGCTCCGCAACGGGAGAGGCCACAACAGTAAGAGGCTTGCGTACTGCAAAAAAAAAAAAAAAAAAAGATTAAAATGGTCAATTTTATGTTATGTATGTTTTACCACAATTTTTAAAAAAGAATCTGTACTTGCGACCCTTTCCACGTGCCTTTGAGCAACGATCACGTGTTCAGGTTGAGTGTCTCTGACTCTCGCTGGCACCACACCATTTGCTAAGTTGGACGCCCTGTCACGAAAGGTGGCTTCAAGTACTCTGATGAACAAAGTTTACACTCCGAACACTCCCCTTTGCTAATGTGACTAAGTGATTCCACAAGATCCTGTGCAACCCAGGCTACCACCGTGTGGCAGAGAACAGGAAGGGACAAAGAAAAATCGGACATCAGTGTCAGAATGTCAAGCTCCTGCTGTCTCAAGTGGCTGGAGGAGCCCTTAGAGGCACCAAGCCCACTGCAGGGGGCCCGTGTGTCCTCAGTCCGCTCAGCCCTATCTCAGAGAGGCTGGCTTCATTTATGCAGCGCATGTGGTTTACAGAAAAGAGAAGCAGCAGCACCAAAACCACACCACTCCATATGCATATGAAGCCCTTGTTTAGAGAGACTCAAAAGGGAAGTTCTTAGTCTATAATATCTCTTCCCTGAAAATTCCTTCCGGGCCTCCTCCGACCTCAGCACTATATAGAGATGTCAAGTGTTTATCCAAGTCGCCTCCTGCTTTCTGTGGCTCAGCCTATTCAGAAAGAATGTGGCTTCTCTGTTCCCTGCCCCTCTGAATATTCTGGCTCCCCTTCGATTCCCATAGCTGATTTTCTAGCTTTCCTCTTGCTCACCCATTCTTCTGGTTTTCAAATTGATTTTTACCTCACTTGCTTGCACAAAGGACCGGTGAAGCACATACGTACATAAAGATTAGCAAAATGACACAATCAGGATTGAAGAAGAAAAGGAGTAAGAAAATACTTAAGCTGTAAAATTTAGCGTAGCTACTGTATCTTCAGAGAGATGCATTGTTACACCAGCTCTCCGTGCCAAAACGAAGACGCCTAGAAGTTTCTAAGGGAAACAGTGCTTTTGAGGAGAGTAAATTCTGAAATTTCTTACTTTATAAAAGGGACATTGACAGTGAGACATTGTCACACTTTCATGGGATATGAAAAATTTCATATGGCTTTGTCGTGTTCCCATTTTTACTGCTTCCGGATCGGTTAGACCGTTTTCCCTTGGGTTCTATTCTCTTTTCAGTGGCCAACTTGGAGATCAAGAGTTCTTCAAGTTACAAACTTTTCTATGCCATATTTCCTATTATGTGGGAAAACTCAGGTCCTATGGCAAAGCCAGTGAGGAGCTATGGTGTCAGCCTGCACCAGGAAGTCCTTCCTCCCCTATAGATTACTCTCTAAGTCAGCATATCTGACCATCAGATCCCTTTGACTACCTAACCCCTTACCCACTGCCCCGTCCCATTACTGTGTCTAAACAGTTGAAAAGTGGACAGAAGAGCTTTGTGGTGTAAATTTTCCAACATGGTTAATGGTGGATCAGTGACAGCAACTGGTCACAATGCTGCATCCTATCCCCTCCTCCTTGATGTGAAGGGAATAGGGGTCAACCTCTCATCCACCCTGTGTAAGACACAAAAGCAAGCACCCAAACTCATCTCCTTTAACTACTACAGGACAGAAAACAGGCCAGGACACCTGAGATTAACCCACAGAGGAAGAGAGAGAGGAGAGGAGAGCGCAAGCAAGAAGCATGCTTGAACAATGACCTTTAATATGGTAAACCCACCAATTACTGATTTAAGACAGTAGTCTTTTTTTTTTTTTTTTTTTTTTTTTTTTTGCAGTTCGCGGACCTCTCACTGTTGTGGCCTCTCCCGTTATGGAGCCCAGGCTCCGGACGCGCAGGCTCAGTGGCCATGGCTCACGGGCGCAGCCGCTCCGCGGCATGTGGGATCTTCCCAGACTGGGGCACGAACCCATGTCCCCTGCATCGGCAGGAGGACTCTCAACCACTGCGCCACCAGGGAAGCCCAGTAGTCTATTTTTAAAAAAAATAATTTCATTGAGTCAAGTGAGACTGTAAGGTGTATTACCCCCTGGATAGACCTGCTTGGCTATTTGTTAATTATTTCCCAGTGTGGCAGACACTGTTGGTTGGCTGTCATGTCTCAGTGGTCATTTCCAGACCCTACTACATTACCCATATTTTCTATATTGTTCTAAAAGCTAAAACTTGATCTCCTGGCCTGCCCTGAACTAGGGATGGCCTTGTGAGAGTCCAGTGGTGGCCAGTGAGAGAAAGGAAATAGCCCCTTGGGGAAGCTGTCTGTGGTAGGCAGCATAATGGTCCCCAAAGTTGTTCGTGTCCTAAACACTGGAACTTATGGATGCTTCCTTCTCTGGCAAAAAAAAGACTTTGCAGATGGGATTAAGGCAAGGATCTTGAGATGGGGAGATTATTCTGGATGATTCAGGTGAGCCTAATGTTACCCCAAGGTTGCTTATAAGTGAAAGAGGGAGGCAGGAGAGCCAGAGAAGGAGATGTGACACGGAGCAGAATGAGAGTGATGTGATGAGAGAGTCAACCAGCCACCGCTGGCTTTGAAGCTAGGAGGGCTTCACAAGCCAAGGAATGTGGGTAGCCTCTAGAAGCTGGAAAAATCCAGGAAATGGATTCTCTCCTGAGAGTTTCCAGAAAAAACAAAGAAACAAACAAGCAAACAACAACAACAAATAACCCCAGCCCTGCCCACACTTTAACCTTAGCCCACTGTGAATCCTTTTCGACTTTTGACCTCTAAACTTGTGTTGTTTTTAGCCACTGCTGCTTCGGTGTTAAGTTTGTGGCAGTTTGTGACAGCAGTAATTAGGAACTATACAGTGTCTCTTCCCAAATGCTTCACTCCTTTTCTCCTTCCCCCTTCTTGCTGAGTGGGATGTAGATAAAGGGTCTGGAGGGATAGCAGCTCTCTTGCAATCTTGCAGCAATACCCATGAGGATGAAGGACTCAGGCTCAGGATAGCAGAGCAGAGTCTGGGTCTCCAAAGGCTTCACCAAGCCACCAGCCCTGGGCTGTCCATCCCTGAACTTCATGTCACATGAGACAAATAAAATGTGATATGTTTAAGTCACTATTGTAGGACTTTGTGCAGTGGTGTGCTGGAGCTGACTCAACCAGCCCCTGAGAGGGAATTATTAAATTTTCAGGAATTTTGTGAGCCAGTTATTAAGTACAAACATTATTAAAACTTGTTATACAGTCTTACAATCAAATAAATTATGTTAAAAATAAAGGTAATACTCTTTGATTTCTAAAATATTTTACAAATTTTACTATTATCTATGCTCTTGAGACTGTACCCCTATTGTATCTGAATGATGTTTTTATTTCCCAATTCTACATTATGTACATAGTATATACTATACTAGATACTATATATCTTCACAATTCCATATCCAGTTCCATCACACTCATAGCTTAAAACCAGCCATGATGGGAGTATTTCCACTATGGAAATCAGCAAACACTACAGGTCAGGATTTTATTTTTTCGAGCGTCAACTGTTAATTATTTACTTATCCGACATTGGTTTTGTATTTCTGCAGCCAAATACATTTCTAATTGATGCATCCCTAATGGTTTTTAATGCTACTTATAGTAAGAGTAGAGCCACAACTTGTCAGTTCAAATTATATTTGTAGGGAACTGGATTCTCCTTGTTTCTTTTAAATAAAGATTTAGGTACCAGGCACTGTGCTAGGCAGGCTCTTTCATATTCTACCTTATATAATCCTTCCTGTATCCCCAAAAGGTAGATATTATAACCCCATTTCACACATGAGGAGACCAAACCTCAAGGGAAGAAGGGATTTGCCAATGATCTGTGGCTCGTTAGAGGCCAAGAGAGGATTTGAACACCCTTTCGACTGAATCTGTGCTCATTCTTCCACAGTACAATGGGCTTTGAACATAGCAGGCACTGAATAGATATTTGTTGAGTTATTGAAACAAATATTAACTCTTCCTTCCAGATAGTTGGGGACCCAAGATGCTGGACTCATGTGCAAGGCGGCTTTCACACCATATGTGCAAAAGACATTGGCACCAAGCAACTTTTCCTGAACATCAAAGAGAGCCCTGAAACACTTATGGTTAGAAGATTGAGTTTCATGAAAGTATTAAATTTATGTTTTTTTGAAAAGCATCACTGGGGGAGGCACCGTGGTTACAACTCTCTCATCTTGAAATAGACACAGAGTAATTTCCTCCTTTGCTGGTTGTCAGCCTGGCTCCCAATCATTCCCCCCAGAGCTGGCAGAATTTCAATGACTCTAAAATTAATCTGTGGGGCAGAGAGTTTGTCCAGTGCCTTGAAACTCTGGGAGCTTTGCTGTGGTCTCAAAGTCAGTGCCTGGGATGGAAAGTCAGGAGGTCAAAGGTGAAATCCCAATTCTTGGCCCAACTGGGGACTTTGAACAATCCTGTGGACACACTTCTTCCCTAGTTTTATGACAGAAAGCCCCACAAATTATTCTGAACTAGAGTGATCTAGTAACTAATAGAATTGCTAGGCACATACATGGAATTTTTAACTTAATTTTTTCAACATTTATTTGAATTCCTAAGGAAGACAGGCATGTGAACAGTTAATGTGATGTGTGTAGTGAAAAAGACATGGACAGGCTGCTATGATTGCACAGAACTTCAGGGTGACTAAGTCCAGTGAGGTGGGGAGGGAGAGATCAGGAAAGGCTTTTTGAGATGATGATGCCTGAGGATAGGTTTAAAGAAAAAATGGAACTAGATAAGTGCAAAATTGGGGTGGGGATTACAAGCAAAGGGAATCATGAACCTACGAAGCAATTAAGATGGCTAAACTACAAGCAGCTCAGTGTTGTAAAGTAACACACAGAATGGCAGAGAAATAGTTACAGGAGTAAGCAAAGGTACGGACACATAGGGAACATGGATGTTACAGTAGAGTACCTGTGGCTTACCCATTATGCAGTGAGAAGCCATCAGAAGTTTTAACCAGGAGTTGACACAGTCCTGTTTGTATTTAGAAACTATCCTGAAGGCCCCGAGATCCATGAAAAAGTTCTTGCAAAAGAATAGGTAGGAGATGAGCACCAAGGATGGAACTGTGGTTAGAAGGTAGAAGGTCAACATACACATTCAGAAATATTCATTGAAAGAAGCATAAAACGTACAGATTGAGGTTAGAGCTAACCTAGGGTAATGCTGAGTTTCTGACTGGAGCAACTAGCCGGATGGTAATACCATGAACTAAGCATGGGCACTGGAACAGGTCTGGGTGAGAGAGAGTTATAGAATGAGTTCAATATGAGTTGTGTGTGTGTCGTCCAAGTGGAGATGTCCAACAGCAAATGGACATATGAGTCTTCAGAAAACAGTGTGCTATATTCATGTCTGAATCCAATCTAGAGCAAATCCTGGCATACACAAAGCTCTTGACATGTATTTGTAAATTGGAAGGATGGAAGCCTGAATAAAACTTAGGAGAAGGGTTCAAGGTAGGAACAGAGGTTTGATGGAGTGAGGTTAGCAACTTACTGAGTGTGGTTTAAACTGAGAAAGAATGAAACTCCAGAGAAAGAGAGAGTCTCTATAGTGAGTAGAGGGCCAAGAATGAGATCCTTGGGAGCACCAACAAGCAAGGGAGGGGCAAGACAGACCATGCAAGGAGATGGAGACTGGGGGCACAGAGAGATTGGACGGGGACAGAGACAGACAACCCAGAAGCCAAAGGAGTCAGGTGGAGAAGCAAGATACACCCTGAGAAAGGTCCATGGGAGTTCTGTGGGAGCCTTTGCAAGAGCAATTCCAGTGGAATGGAGGAGGTGGATGCCAGAATACCCTGAGATGTAACACAGAAGTGAGGGAAGGAATATTAGATAGGGTAATAGTGGGACTCAAGGTCAAGGCGGTGATGTTTTAGGACAGGAGAGCCTTACACATGCTGGAAGTGTTAAAGGGTTGAAAATATGAAAAAGAGATGGGATTATCTACACTATAAGATCCCATAGGAGGTGCCCAGGTAGGAGACTGGCAATAAAAGTGGAGAGAAAGGGAGATGTGGATTTGTCTGAGACTGAGAAGATATAGGCTAGGCATGGAGATTCCTTTGAAAGTGCATCAGTTACTTCCATCATTTACAGAGGATGCAAAGTGCATCATTTACTGTAGCTAAAACGTTGCGGAAACCCTCTGTGTCCAAAAAAAGGGAAACGGTTGTATAATTATGATATACCTACCCAACGAAATATTTTACATTTATTAAAAGCAATAGTTATGAAACCATGTGGTCATATGAAAAAAGGAGTTATAAATGATGCTAAATGAAAAGGATGGAAGATTGCCAATTCAAGAGTTACAATTATTTTTAAAAGAAACTTCAGAAAAACTTCTGGAATATTAACACCAACTATGATCATGTTATAAAGATTTTGAAGGTGCTTTTTAGTACTTTGTGTTTGATTTTCTACAAATTTATTTAATTTATCTTGAAAATTAAAAAAATAAAGTTAAAGTAGGACTTACTTGATGATAGCCAAGTTTTTCCATTAGCAATAATTCTCATTCTTCTGCATTAATCCAAGAATCAGAGCTCCAGATAGCATTTCCCTCTGCTAGAAACCTTTCCTCCATCTCAGCTGCCTCATAATTTATTCTTCATCTTTTCCTTCACAGCCCTTCCCCCGGAGAATCTGAAGAATACCACTGTCATGGACATAGGTTTTCAGTTGGAATGTCCAAAGAATTATGTCCAATCCACAGGACAGCATCTGTTCTCACCATAGGGCAGGTGGCCAGGGTGCCAGCCAGCCCTGAAGTTAGCATATGTTTCATTTGACACTTCGCTTAAGGCCTCACCTAATTCTGAAAATGTAATTGAGACACAGAAATTTGGGGGAGAACTCAGGGGTTGGAATAAGACAGAACTGGGTTAGAATCTCCATGCCTTCTTCCTATTAGGGCAAAACAATTATGGAAATGGAGCTTCAGTCTCTACATTTGTTAAATGGGGGTAATGAAACCTACTTCACAGACTTTTGAGAATCATAAAAAAGGCATCACCTATGTGTGTGTACGTATATGTCTTATTATATCTATATAGGACAATATCTATATCTATATTTACATCTATATTAACTTTAGAATTTCTTAGCTTGGGTTTGTATTTCAGTGTGGTCACTTACAAACTATGTGAGCAGGTTACTTAACTACCAGTGATTGAGAATGAGACAGGATAATGGAGGAGGAGGATGGTAGTAAAGGTCAAATGGATCAGCCTCTAAAAAGCTTACAGAATTTGCTCATGACCCTGGGGAAAGATGGGACAGACCACTCAAGAGTAAATGGGACTTGAGACAAAAATTAAGTTCATTGTAGAAAAACAAAGGTATATTTCTTGCAGCCCTGAATTTGTGCAGTGAACATTACCTGGTAATTTGGGTGAAAAGGTAGTAGTGGAGATAACTGGCAAATGTGGAAGGAGATAACAAGACAAACCTTCTGTTCCATTCCTGGTCTAATAATCTCATTTTACAAACCAGTCAACCGAGGCCCAGAGAGATGAAACAAATTGTTCATAGCAAACTAGAACTCAGGTCTTCTGGCTCTCAGACCCATGCTGCCTCCCAAAATAGTTTTGTTATGGTTTTACCAAAAAATAAATTAATTAATTAAAAAAAATTAAAAAATAAAAAAAAACACACAGAATAGGAAGGCCATGTGACCATGCTCTGGGTTAGAATGAACCAAAGCATTGAAGCTGAGCCATTTTCCCAAAGTGCAATTGCTCGAGGGAAGAGTCTTCATGGGAAAAGCAAAACCAAGTCTCTACATTTCATCTGATTCCTGAGTTATGTCTGATGACACATAACCAGTGCATCCTAACTGGTTGGCCTGAGAGATTTTCACCTATAGAGTACACTTATATCAGGTTTGGCTCAAGCCATGATGGCCCAGGCTGATGACTATCAACTAATTGCTTCAGCTCTGTGGCCACTCCAAAATCTTTCAACAGGGTACATTCTTAAGTTCAGATTGCCTGTGAGAATCTGTCAATTAGCCTATCTTGAACTGATCCAAGTGACATGGGGTCATTTTCTAATCTAAATTATTGTGTTGCATAAGACTCCTTTGGCTGCAGGTGACTGAAACCTGCTTTGAACTAACTTAGATAAGTGTGCAAGTTTCTTATAAGGATGCTGGGTCTCACTCAGGGACAGTATTAGGACTCCAGGAGATATTGGAACCAGGGGCTTGAATGCCATCGAAATATCTGCCTCCATCTTTTATTCCTGAGCCACTGTGTCCTTCCTAAATTGAGGAATCCTAAAGAAGGAACTCACTGGCCTGTTTGGGTCAGGAACTCACTGCTGATCAGATCAACTTGGCTAGAGAAGGTGAGTCACAATAGTGTCTCCGTCTCAGCTTCTATGTAAGAGTGAGGTGGGAATAGATAGGCACCAAGTGTTAATTTTAGTATTTACTAAGTGTAGGGCTCTATACTAGGTTCTAGGAAAC
Organism: Tursiops truncatus; assembly: GCF_011762595.2. Taxonomy (NCBI): domain Eukaryota; kingdom Metazoa; phylum Chordata; class Mammalia; order Artiodactyla; family Delphinidae; genus Tursiops; species Tursiops truncatus. The sequence continues at coordinate 40,678,680 of NC_047038.1, forward strand.
AGGAAGCAAGGGCAACCAAAAGTTGGAGAAGAATCAGATTCCCCCTCAAGGACCCTCCCACCCTGGAAGAGAAAATGACGTAATACAGCCTAGGCACTGCCCCCACCATGTTGGGTAGAGAGAATAAAATTCCATCTTATACAGGGCTTGGATTCCAAAATTAACAAGCAAAACAAAAGAGGTCTATAGTTAAACGCATTTGCCCTAAATACTTGAATCACACCCCACACAAGATTCTCGCGGCACGAGAGACAAGCAGAGCCAACACTGACTTAGACAACTCAGGTCCACATCTCCCACCTTTCACTCCAGGGTACGTGCTCACTGAATAGATGGGCAGGCAAAATCACCCCCACTGTCAATAATCATCTCTCTTCTTCTCGTGCTCTTTTACCAAGCTTGCGGATTTAAATCTATGGAAGTTAAACACACATAGGATGTGACTCATTAACTTACCAAAGCCACACAGCACCAAGTTTGAGAACCAGGATCCAAGTCCAGGGTTACCTGACTTTTCAGTCCATGATCACACCCTTACACTGGGAAGGCTGCTAGAATTACTTCATGCTGATTCTCTGAGCCTTTTAAAGATGGAGGTCCCCACCTTCTCCTCCTTGGAAATCCCTGGTCCCCAGGATGGAGCAGCACAGAGCTCTGCTTAGGTGGGTCCACATGTGTAGGATTGGGCTGGGCTAGGCTGGGCTGGGCTGGGCCAAGCTGAATTGGGAGGTCATCTGGACAAGCACAGGGGCACAATGATTCTAGGGCAGCTGGTGGGAAGCCATTCATTTTCCTACATTGTATATGCTATAAAGGGCTTATCAAGGAGATGTTTACAAATGGGGAGCCTTGCTGTTTTTAACAGATTAACTGTAACATATTGATTCAGTGACCTGACAACCCATTTCCATGAACTGCTGGTTTACATTTGACTCTTTTCCTGGTCGGTAGGCAGATAAAGAGGCCACCAGGTTGACAGGGAAGAGGCTGGCCATGCCCAGAGCTTCCATTAAGCAATTAAGCATGGGCTCTGCAGGCTCTGATACACCCTAGGATCCAGCCAGAACTCACACCTCACTCTTTCCTACATGGTCACCGAAACCTTCCACCCAACCCTGCCTAGGGCGATGTTCTGACCAACTCTGTGCCAAGCCTCTGCTCCAAACAACACAGAGGAACATTGCTGTTGTTGCTTTAGTCAATCAATCAGGTTGCAACCACGTTGGACAGGCCAAAAGGCCTCCAGGGCAGGTCCAATTATATTTTCTGGTCTGGAACAGGAAAATCTGACCTCTAGGGACATTAACTTGCACGTACTGAGCCCTAATCCGTGTCAACTGTTGTCACTGCTTTGATCTCATTTAACCTCAGAACTACCCCAAGAGGTAGGTAGTATTCTCTTCATTGTTTGGGTAAGAAAACTAAGACTCAGAGAGATTAGGTTAACCAAACTGATGCAATTTACAGGTGGTAATTTACAGACCCACTCAGGTCTGTCAGATTTTAATGTATTTTTTTTCACAATACCATGTGGCCTAATCCAGATACCCTTCCTGTACCTGTATTGGCAGATGCATTTGGATAACTACTACACTGCCCTTTCTAGAACTTCAGTTGGCTCAGATGTCCTATAGCCATGTTTTTCACTGAAGACTAGGATGCTCCCCACCCCAAGGAGGGAAACTTGGAGAGTCTAAACCAATGATTCTCAACCCTAGATGCTCATCAGAGCTCTTTGGAGTGTACACACACACACACACACACACACACACACACACACACACACACGTGTGTGTGTGTGCACAACAGGGCCCCAACTGAGCCCAGTTAAATCAATCTCTAAGGGTAGAACCTAGACATCTGTATGTATTTTAAAGACTCCCCAGTTCAATCTCAGCCAGAGTTGAGAATCACTGGCCCTAATCATTTCCCTTACCACTGGTCTGGGATGAGCATCTGATAAAAATTCTGGCCAACAAAAGGGGTGGGAAGTCTTCTGGACCCCTGGGCTTTGAGGAAATTATTCTTCTTTATTTAAAAGAGGCATGGGATGGAATGGGCCCCCTTTTCTTTTTCTGACCTTTGGATTTCGTGCTGTAAAGATGTGATGCCTGGGGTTATTGCAGCCATCTTGAGACCACAAGAGAGCCAACCTAACAGCCAATAGGCTGAGGATGGCAAAGAAGAAAGGTAAGAATCTGGGAACTTGGTAGCATTTTTGAGCAGCTTAACCCCAGAATCACCTTACCCTGAGAATACTTGTTGTGAGAAGTGACCGATACTAATTTTTAAGACCCTTTAAGTTGGATATTCTGTTGCTTGCAGCCAAAATGATCTCAACAGATAACACCCCCTAGTGAGCTTCACCTGCCTACATGCCTGGGCTATTTCTAATAGGGGCAGAAGTACATCAGCAGCTGGGGCCCACCAGACAGTAAGGCCTAAACTCAGTCTTGCTGCCCAAAGGACTAATAACTAAAGCGAGCCCTGGGTGTGTCATTAAACAACTAGTTACCATGAGAGCCATTCCAATAATAACCATGACATTTATTATGCACTTACTTCATGCCGGGAACTGTGTGAAGCAAAGTGCTATAAGTATGTCATCTCATTCCATCCTTATAAGTACCCAGTGAGATAAGTATTATTATCTATGTTTTACACATTAGGAAACAGAGACCCAGAGAAGCTAAGGAATTTGACCAAGTTTGCATAGCTACAGAGTGGCAGAGACTGGATGCTAACCCCAATCTGTCAAACTCTCAAGATTTTTCTTAGTTCCAGGAGACCATGTTGTTTCATTTCCCTGTGACTTATGATGTTCTGTGTGCTCACACATTCACTGAAGTGCTTAACGATGCGAATAAAAGGCATTCATCATTGTAATCCCTAATGGAGATAACAGAAATATTAGCAAAGGCTGAAGTGAAAACAGTTCAAGTGAGGCCTAATTTTTCCAAGGCCAAGGGATAATTTACTTTATCACAGCAAAGAATTTTATTTGACAAATGCACACTTTATCATCTCTGGTCTGCTGAAAACGTAAGTTTACATTTTTCCTAGCCATAAAATTAAAATAATTTTGGCTCCAAAAACGTAGAAGAAATCCCGTTCTAGGTTCAAGCATTTGCCTGGAAATTTAAATGCTAAATATGGAGCTTGAATAAACACCATTCCCGTCAGGCAGGGCAGACTCCTGAGTCAATCAGAGCAGGGTTCAAATCCTAGTCCTGCCTCCTGCTGACCAGGTGACATTGGACAAGACGTTTCACTTCTCCATCTCAGCTTCCTGATCTGGAAGATGAGAATCACAACTCCCACTGCAGGCCTGGGATGAGGGTTAAACTAGATACCCTACGTAAACTGCGTGGCAAAGGAGATGTGCTATAAAGCTTGGTTATTATGAAAAATATGTACAAAGTGCCTAGAATGGGACCTGGTGCAGAGTAGCTCCTCAAGAAATCTTTGATGCCTTCCCTCTCTCTTCCCTCTCTTGTTCCTCATCATCAACAGTCTTCAGGGGTGGGCCTTCAAAGAGAGTACCGAAAACAAACTAGACCAGGTCCCCTCTGTTCCTGGTTGTGGGAGGAGTAACGAGACAGCACCCACATCTTGGTTCACTCAGCTTCTTGTCAACTTTTACAGCATCATCCCTACACCTCACCCAAACACAGGGCAGCCAGCCAATCTGTGAGTGGGCCACCTGCCAACTTGGAAGACAAATTTGAGAAAGTGTCAGAGGATTGGGATAAGGGACAGAACAGGCGGTAGAGGTGGGGTGAGAGGAAATGGTTAAGCTGGCTCAAGAGCCAAGGGTTTTGGGGAAGCTGGAAAGAGAAGGTCCCCCACTCTCAAGTTAGAAACAAATGAGGGGATTTCAAGAGAATCTGGACTGCTAGTGGGACAAGCAAAACATGCGGCCTCAGCAGGGCATTATCTAACATGTGGGGCTCTATTGCTGCTCTGTAAGGGTTGGTTAGCCAAAACTGGACTCCAAATTACACTGAGAAAAGCAGACAGAAAAGGCCAATAGTTCATGTACATGTTTAGAATTGTTATAAGTTTTTAAGGTCCTCCCCAACCATGATTAGAGTTTCAGTTCAGCCCCATGGAGTTCTCAGGGCAGTCACCATAGTTATCATCCCCATTTTACAGATTTGTAAACTGAAGCTTCAAAGCTGGCAATATGTTCTTTGTCATATAAGGGAGAAGTAGATACACAGAGAAATTAGCTTGTCCGGCGGTTCCCAAACAGAATCCAGGACCCTACATCTGGGGTGGAGCCCCAGAATCAGTATTTTTTTTAAGCTTCCCAGGTGATTCTGATCATAACCAGGTTTGGGAACCACTGAGAGCATCTAACAAACTCACTGCAGATAAAGAAATGGAGCCTGACAGAAGTGGAGGAATTTGCCCACATTCACATAGCTGGTTAGTGGCTAAGACAAGGTCAGTAGTCTCTTAGCCGACAGTCTCCAGGACAGAGCTCCTCCCAGCTCACCCACTGGGCTGCTTAGTTGCTTATGACAGCCTACAATACAGATGGGTTTTATTCATTCAATAAACCTTTATTGAGTGCTTCTTCAGTGCCAGGCGCCAGGGAGATACAAACAATAGGGTTGTTGGCCTTAGAACCCTGGGTGGCCTGGTGGTACCCTAAGCTCAGGGCTAGTGCTTCTAGCTCAGGGCCTCTGGTGAGGCTGTGGTGAGATGAAAAGCTGGAGGATTCACTTCCTTGTACAAGCAAAGGGCACAAGAAAGCTTGGTAACTTCTGTTTGGGGGGGGGGGGGGGTGGAGGGTGGGCAGGGGGACTTATAGGGAGGACTGAGGCTTCAGAGGAAGGGAGAGAAAAATAAGGAAAACAGAGGCTCCTTATATGGGAGGTGGGTTACTTTTGTTTTAATAAGCCACTTGTGTGCTGTGACTTTATACAATTCAAGTTAGAATAAACAATTCTGAACTAAAGCTTTCTAAGGATATTTACTGGGTATAAGAAACAATTTGACATCACTGAAATATGTTAAGACCAAAATAGAGGCACCAGGAAAACATCCCTGTAGGCACGAGTCTTCACTACCACACAGAGATCATATCTGCCTTTGCTCACGGTTGCTGGTGAAAGTCAGTCCACACCAGTGCCATGTAGAGGACTATACAGGTCAGAGAACCCACTACATTTGCATGAGGAATTTATCGTCTCTAATGCTGCCAAGGTCATGCGGAGGTGGGCACTTTCATTTGCCATGAGCAGGATAAGTTGTACAACATTGCTGAAGTGCAGTTTGGCAAATTTTATAAAAATATAAAATATTTTCAAAATACCCTTTGAACCCAGCAATTCTACTTTTAGGAATTTATCTCAAGGATAAATATATAAAGGAAAACATAGAAAGAGATACATAGGATGTTCAACAAAGCATACTTTATAATAATAGTGAAAACTCGAGGGGAAAACAAATGCCCATAGATTGCAGAATGACTAAATTATCCTGTTACACACTTGAAAACCATGAAACCATTAAAAATGGTGATGTGTATTTATGTTTATGGATGTGGAAAATGTCTATAACATCACTTTTATTGACCAAAGCAAATTTCAAAATGAGTTATTTAATATAATGCAATTTATTATAAGTATAGCTTCTGGAAATATGCATTTATGCATATTTGGAAGATGGTTTTTCACCAAAATGTCAACAATAATGAGCAGGGGAGGGGTGATTTTAATGTCTTTTATTTTTCTCTGTATTAAGTATTTTACAGTACTTCTATAGTCAGAACAAATGATAGAGTTATTTTCATTTGCAGATTAAAATGTTTAAAGAAACTAGGCTAATTCCAACCTGGTTTAATAGAGACTGCTAATATTCATTCATTCTTTATTTTTACAGGCTCCCCTTGTAAATATATATTCATGTAATTCATTTATATATTCAGTCATGAAAACAGTTGTTCATTCATTTGAAGTTGTTTAATAAGCACCTACTGTGAATGAGTCACAGGAATGGTAATAAGTAAGTATAACATGATAGCTAAGTGGTCAGGCTTCTGAGCCAGGCAGACCTGGGTTTGGATCCCTGTTCCACCACTCCCCAATTATACAGCCTCAGACAGGTTATCAAACTGCCCTGAGCCTCAGTTTCCCTATCAGAGATAATACAAGTACCCATTGTATTAGTCACCTATTGCTATGAAGCAAATTACCCCAAGATTTAGTGGCTTAAAACAATAATAATGATTTATTATCTCTCATAGTTTCTGTGGATCAGGAATTTGGGGGCACCTCGCCTGGGTTCTTCTACCTGGAGGTCTCTTGGTGAAGTTGCAGTCAGATGAAAAGCCAGAGGGTTCACTTCCAAGCTGGCTGCATCAGAGGGCTGACAAATTGATAGTAAGAATCATAGGGGCCATCTTAAAGGCTAACACATATACCAAATGAGAAGAGGTTTATAAAGGGCTCAGTATATCTGCACTGCATCCATTGTAAGCCATGGTGATGATAAAGAGCACATATAACCTTATTCACAAATGAGCCTCAGGAAACAGCCCAGAGACATTAAGTGGTTTGACCAGTCACACAGTCAATTGATTCTTGAGCCGGGAGAAGCAGCACATTTTCTAACTTGGCTCTACAGGGTCCCTTTTTCCCTGCAGGAAATCCCAGTGGAGACACAGAGGTGAGGGACCACTTGCTAGAACAAAGTAGTCACCAGAGTTGAAGATAAACAGATGTTTCAGAAGGAAGGATGGGGAAGCTGTCAGAGGATTCTGAATGTCAGGCTGAGGAAGTCATTTTCCTTTGAAGGAAAAGGGCATGAGGAACCACGGGGGGTTTGGAACAAGAGTGACTTAATTCAAACCTGTGCGTCAAATTCAGCAAGCTGTTGGAGCAACCCAGGCATCAGGGGATGAGGGCAGCAGCAGTGGAAAAGGAGGAGGGGCCCGTGGCTGAGTCCTATCCGTGTGCAGCCTGCGGAACTAGGTTAACTAAGGATTAAGGAGGCTGGGTCACAAGGCTTCCATGAGAATAGCTAGCTGAGCTGGTACGTGTACAGCGCTGACGATACTTGCCTCCCTCGGCCCGAACACCAGCCCTGAGTCTCTTTCAATCTACAGTGTAAGAGACCTAAGAACATTCAATATGACTTGGAAGCAGGGCTTTAAAACAAATAGCCTGCCTTTCCTCTCACTTCCAGCTCTCCAGTGTGGAAAACTGATGAAATGAAGGGCGAGACAGAATGGAATGTATGTGGTCTGAGCTCAGCCCAAAGGCCCTGCTCTACTGAAAGGCTCACTTCCTGGGGATGAAGGTGCTGGGAGGGTTGTCTCACTCAAGGCTGTCAGGCCAAGCCTCACTTCCCCTGTCAAATCGGTTCTGACCACTCCTTCACCCCTGTCTGGAGGCACTGAGCTGCTCTCAGCACGCTGCCCACCATTTTACCAGGATGGATTCTCTCCTGATACCTAGGATGCCAGGATGCCCTGCTAACTTGAGGGCAGAGACTGTGTCCCTAGGCACATCATGTCCCGAGGGCTTAGCCTGAACACTATGATTCCGCTCTCCAGAAGAGTTTGACAAGCAATTTTCTCTCCTAATTTCATCAGCTTTACATCCAGACACTGAGGTTGTGATCTAAAGCGCTGAATTCATCCCATCAATAGGGTTGCCATTCATATCACAGGTCTTATAGATTCAATCACCCATTTTCCAGGATAATTAAGTGACCGGCTCTAACAAAACAGTGTGACAATTTTCTAGAAGAGGGAAATAAACCAATGTGAGAAAGGAACGTGTTTTTTTTTTTTTATCTAATTAGCACAACGATTCTAATATAGGGCTTAGCAGTAGCCTTATCCATACAGATTTTATTTGGCCAATATAACTTTAAAACTTGGATTGGAATGGCTTTAGACAGGCACATGCTCTCCAAATCACTGCCCACCCCCTACTGTCTTATGCTCTTTAACTGCTTTGTAGTCATTCATTTACCTACCTAGCCCCTGATGCCATATGAGTTTGCAACCCTGCAACATGACCCAACACTTCATAAAGCATAAAGCAGGGGTTTGCAAGGTTCTTTCTTGGGCTGGATCAAAATCTTCTTTCTATAGCTTCTATCTATCCCTCCTATTTCTGGAGTTCTATAGGTTCTATATTGGAAGTTACCTTTTTCTAAAGCGTGGTCTTTCACCTATTTGGAGATGACCAACAGAGTATCTCTCAGGCCCTCCCTTTTCCATCTTAAGCATACTGCCTTCCTTCAACTATTTCTTATGACACTGGATCCCCTCACCATAATCAGAACGTGCCCTCTTAAAGAGGGGCACCCATAAGAGGAAAGATAATGCAGGCATGGTCTAATCTCTTCTAGTTCAAAGTGTAATCCAAAAGCCAGCAGCATTAGTATCACTTGGTAGCTTGTTATAAATGCAGAGCCTCAGGCTTTCCTGGTGGCGCAGTGGTTGAGAGTCCCCCTGCCGATGCAGGGGACACGGGTTCGTGCCCCGGTCCGGGAAGATCCCACATGCCGCGGAGCGGCTGGGCCCGTGAGCCATGGCCGCTGAGCCTGCGCGTCCGGAGCCTGTGCTCCGCAACGGGAGAGGCCACAACAGTGAGAGGCCCGAGTACCGCCAAAAAATAAATAAATAAATAAATAAATAAAATAAATGCAGAGCCTCAAACCCCACCCTAGAGCTACTAAATCAAGATTCTCCAGGTGATTCCTATACACAAAACAACTCAGAGAACAGAGACTCTTTTGGTATTAACATAGCCTAAGATTACGAGTCAGTCTTTTAAGAGGCAATTATATTGTTGACGCTGATTCCTGTTATCTGAAATCCCTGTTTTTTCACTCACTGCTAAGCCACATCTTCCTATACAATATTAGGGTTTTATTGAAGCATTTAACAGTCTGATTACAGAGTCTGGTAACTCTGTTTGATGAGTTATACATGTACCTAGACTAAGATTTTAAGGATAAAACACATCACATTCATCTCTTTGATGCCAAGCAAAGGCCCTGATACATGACAGTTGCTTATGTAAGAAGTAACAAAAAAATAAACTAACACTTGCCAAAATGATAAAGGAAACTGAGTCACGCTGTTAAAACGATTCGTGGCGTGGCGTGATCTGGGGCTCAGTGTCGGAGACTGGGATTCTCCCCACTTCTCACCTCTGCTCCCTCGGGGTCAGCTCTGTACTTGGGCAGGGTCGCCCTTTGTGTCCTCAAGACGGCTGCCAGTGTTGCTCAGAGCTACAGCCTTCTCAACCTAGTTCAGCGGGCAAAGAGTCATTTGGAAACTTGAGGGGGTGGGAGCTTTCTTCTTTTCTCTTTTCTTTTTCAGAAACCTCAGCAAATGTACCCTCCAGTTTCATTAGCTCGGATGGAATTAACCACTCATTTCTGAGCCAATCCCTGAGGCCAAGAGGAATTAATATCCTAATAGGTTTAAGCCAATGAGAATCTACCCCTAGAGCCGTGAGAGGCTGAAAATGGAGGAGGGCTCCATCAGGAAATCAGGAAACTGTTGCTGGGAGAAGTGGTGACATGATGTTGGAGAGGAGGCCGACAGATGTCTGCCACAATGCTCAATAGGTCTGCATTTCCATTTCCTCTGAATCTTGCGACTGTTTTTCAGGATGTCCAACATTATAGCAATCACCAGAATGGGTTATGGCCAGAAAACTTTTCTATTTTTAAACGGCACACAAATTATTATGCCCCATCACATTGTTTCAGTGATCGACTTTAAAGGGCCCTGGCTTACCTCCTCCTGGAATAATAAAGCAGTCACAGGAGGAGTTCTTTGGGCCACTCCAAAAACCACTCCAGAGTGGTTTGCCACACATAATAGAGGGTGCATTTGAAAGGCAGCATCCAATGACCAGTTCTGGCTGAAAACTTTTGTGTTTTCAAAAGTTCAATAAGCAGAAGTGACCACAATGTGTTTGAAACTTTATAGCATGCGTCTTCAGGAGACAAAGTGCCTAAAACTAGATGGAAAGACTTGTAATTTTTTAAATTAAAAACTGTAGACAGGAGAGGTAACAGTCAAAGTAAAATAAGCATGAATCCTACGTTTTTGTTTCAAAAATAAAACCCGAGGTATGGGGAAAATTGTAATATGGAATTCAGAAATCTGCTTTGGCCATATGCTCTATTGCATGTTCACTGTGCTTGCTTTCCTTGAGCCAAAGGCTCTCAATGACTGGTCAAGCTTAGAGGGGAGAGACATAAAACCAATGAGACCAAAGGCAGGGGAGGTATTTTTCTGTCCTTACCTCAGCGATCAGAGGGCAAATTTACAACCACTAGCCTCTCTGGACACACAGCTTGCTGGTCTAGATGGTCGGTGTGAGAAAGTGGTGATGGCCAGTGCTGGCCATCACCACTTCTCAAAAGAACAACATAACACCCAGGCCTGGTCAACCCCCAGGAAGGTCAGTTGTGATCTTCACAAATGGAAGGCAACCTAATTCGGTACCCAGCCTAGGCCATCCCATCTCAGAAATGGTTTGTGTGGACCCTGGCTTTACCACTTACTCAAAGAGGGACTTGGTGTAATCACTCACTGCCCACTTCGATGTCCTCATGTGCATGACAGGAACAGTGATAACCTTCTCATAGATCGGGGTGAAAATACAATAGCTCATGTGATAAGGGCCTGGAAATGTCCCGGACAGAGCAAGCTCACAAAGGCCATTCTCTTGCCTGCCCCGTTCAGGCCCATTCAGTGCTCTGACTTTATAAACACATAACTAAAGTATTTTGGTCTGATCATAGACCCTATATAATTTCTCTCAGCCTTCTCCAGATGCCTGTACAATCATATATATGTGTTAAGTTATACCTTTTAGTACTGCAATAATTGGGACTGAAAAAAAGAACTTTTGAAAACTCTTCAAATTTTCACATACATATATAAATGACATGAAATGATCAAAAGGGCATGGCCTCACCCCTTACTGAATGTAAAGCCTTGGGTAAGTTTAGTTCAGTAGTAGACTTCAATCAGTCACAGCTTTAAAACAGCAGCAACAATAACAAACATCTCTCCCACTAGACTGTAGGGTCCCTGAGGGTTGAAATCTTTTACTCAACTTTATATTCTGCTAAAGGCCCTAGCAGACTGACCAGTATATATTAGAAAGATGTTGAAAGGAAGGATAAACTGAGCTATCTTGAAGGGCATGCCACCTTGAAAGGCTTAAAAAGGCTGCTTAGTTGCTATAAAATGAAAAATACAGAAATCAAAGTAATGAAAGACTGGACTCAATGTCTAACAAGTACAGCAGTCACGATTTTTTTTTCTTTTCAGTACGCGGGCCTCTCACTGCTGTGGCCTCTCCTGTTGCGGAGCACAGGCTCCGGACGCGCAGGCTTAGCGGCCATGGCTCACGGGCATAGCCGCTCCGCGGCATGTGGGATCTTCCCATACCGGGGCACGAACCCGTGTCCCCTGCATCGGCAGGCGGACTCTCAACCACTGCGCCACCAGGGAAGCCCCACAATTTTTAAATTTCAAACCACTCTTGAAAAAGTGTCACCCTGGCTGAGGGACAGAAGATCTCCTATGGGGTCTACCTCTGTGATTCCATGACCTCTTGCAAGTTCCTTTTCTTCTTTTTTTTTTTTTTTAATATGATTATACCAGAGCAGCTCACGGCCCTGCCTGCCCCTGCCCAGGTCCTGGGACAGCAGGGAGAGCCAGAAGCAGTCCTGCTCACCCAGCACCAGAACCACCAGGGGCTTTCCCACCTCTGGCAAGTTCCTTTTTCCCTCCAGACTTCGGTTTCCTTAGCCACACAAGATGTGAAATAACAAGTTTTCTAAAATCCCTTATGGCTGTAAGATTAAATGTCCAAAATTTCTACACACACCTCTGGCAAGTCTCCTATGAGGAACGCACCCTGATAGGTACTCCTGAAGGACATGAGAAAATAGAGACCCAGGACTGTCCTTCAATAAGCTCATGGTCTATGAACAATAAAACACAAAGACACAAATAACTGTGATGCAAGGCTGGAAGGTGTAATGGCCATCCAAGAGGTGCTCACGTGGAATTTGCAGCTGTGGAGACAGGAGTGGTTTTGCAGAGGAGAAGCATTCATCCCGTTTCGATGTGGCCAATACAGAGCACCCATATGCCAGCCTGGCACTGTGCCTGCACACAAAAAATGCAACACAACTGTTACCAAGACAGAGAGAGCCCTGCCCTCATGGTGTCTAAAGGCTGACTGAAAGAAGGCAGACATTTAGAGAGGGGGAAGGAATTCCAGGCAGAGGGACCTGTGCAGCAAAGACAGGAAGGCAGAGCATCAGAAAGCATCAGTCACACAGGAGTGAGCCGTGGCTCCACTGGCACAGAGGCAGGCAGTACACAGAAGAGCAGCATGAGAAAAGGTAGGCGGGTAGGATGCGGCTGATATGGAGCTCCTGAAATGCCAGGCTATGGGGTCTGATTTTAACTAGTCCAACAAATACCCTAACAACTCTACGTGACTGAATGTTTATTAAACTTCACATGATCACTGATTTGTATCCAAAAACACTTTGTTTTTCTGTAACTAAAGGGAAGATGGCTGAAAGAAAATTCTCCCCCCAAAGTAATTTAAATAAATTTATTTGCAGGAGAAAAACATCTGAACATCAGGTACAGTCTGATCCACGATGATCCAACAATAGTCATAATTCATTCTGGAAGTACTCTTACACAGCTGGCAGGAGAAAGTCCACATGGAGCATCAGCTGAACATTTATCAGAATTCACAAAGCCATCTAACCTGAGTATTACACAACACGTAATGATCATGATACAATAATAAAAATACAATATCCAATACTCACTACTTTGTGAGCTACAGCTAAAATATAAAGTATTTAGGCTCTTTTTAAAAAAATGAAAAAAATATTTCTATTATAGCTTTATTTCAAGCATTTTCAGTTAGATACAGCTTTATATATTTTTACTCACAATAGACAGCAAGAGAATGCCTTCTTAAGTATCTGTAGATAAAATATATTACTCGTTTAAATGTTTGTACTCTGAAGCATACTTTGCCAGGTATGAGTTCAGATAAGAGTATGAAACTGTGCTGTGGCAAAATCCTGGCTGATGATCAAGACTTAGATAGTTTTCATATTTGTTTAAAACAACTTACATCAGGGAAAAAAGAAGTGAGGACATAAAGAGAACCAACATTATTCTTTTTCAATGAAGCAGTCTAACTCCAGAGAACGGGCTTTCCATTTTGAATTCAAAGTGTGTGGTCCCAAAGTTGAATTTTTTCCAGTCCAAGGAGCTGCCTGCGGCTGAGGCAACAGGCAATGATGAAGCGAGTTGAGAGGAAAGCGTTAACTGAACTACAGAGATGGTCACTGATAAAACAAGTTTCTACAGGTCCTTGAGCCCACACAGAGGTGAAGGGGAGCCAGAACTATCAATACAGAAGAAAAATGTGCTCACTGAACTGCACACACAGAGCTTCTAGGAGGGTTAACAGTTCTTGACATAGGTTCCTGGTTGTAGTTTACAATATCTGCCTTCACCACCCTCTGTCATAAAAGAAAACAAAGTTATTATCAGGACATCAGAACATTTAGAAAGAGCTCCTTAAAGTATATTTTTATTTTCTGAACTTTGGTGAACTCCTGATGATAGACATCATAAATGAAGCAGGAGCTGATATTAAAAGAACCAGCCAGGACCAACTAAGGTCAAGCTGGGATATATTTTGGTGGAGGGTGAGGGAGTAGCGGGGCAGGGGTAATTCTGTTAAGGATGTAATAGCATTTCTTTTACTGAGTCTTCTCTGGTTTTATGACAATAATAACTTGAGGTTACCAAAGTCTAATAAAAAATTGGCAAATCAATATGAAAAATTAAGCCCTGGTTATAATTTAAAGCAAAGGAATTAAAATTAATCATTTATATATCTTAATAGATAAGATCTCACCATTTCAAAGAATATCATTATTTATTAATATTTCCATAAATTATTATATCCAGTCATAACTTTTTAAAGAATGTTTATCAATTTGTGAGTTAGTGAAGAGATATGTCAGAGAAGTTACATATAAAGAAGAAATGTTTTAAGCAACCCAATTTTTAAAACTGTTCTCCCAAATTCCTAACTTACTTCCAAATAGCTCACTATTGGTTATGAATAATGACTCTAACAAAATATAGAATAATGAGAAAGTTAGAAAATTACCTCATATTCATGTTTTTAAAATAATTTAAACCAAAAGACACTTTTAACTCTTCCTTCCTTCCCTCTAACACACACTTCAAGGAATGTCTTAAACAATGAATTTAGCAATATGCCCTAACATTCATCTCTAAGTAATTATTTAAAGTAAAACACATCCTTTACTGTTTTCAACTCTTTTACTAACTCTGCACACACAAGCAGACAAAGAAGGGTAACTCAAGGCAAATTTTAAAAATACTCTTTCAATTACCAGGCTATTTCAGGAAAAAATGGTAAGGAATGAATAATGAAATAACTACCTCAATTCTCCACTTCACTGCACATGTAATAAACACAACCATAAAGACAAATACGTTTGAAAGTAACTGAAATATTATTTTAATTTTTTCCCAATTCCCTGTGTAAGTCATAAGTCTCCCAGCAAAGGATCAATTTTTCAAAGTTCTAAACCAGGACTTATGCAATCTTAATTCCCAGTAATGTACAATAATCATTTGAACTTCTCTATTCATAAAGAATAAAGAACAAGACAGCATTCACTAGTTCTCCCCACCCTCCTCCCCCAAACTGCAACAGTTTATCAATTAATACCTGCACTACTGTACTGAACAGATTCTACTCTGAGCAGAGTTGGTATGTTGATTATCTTCTTCCGGGTACTTCACTATTTCTGCCCTGACAATATGCTGTCAATTCCATACAACATAAGATGCAGAAGAAAGAGGAAAAAAAGAAAGAAAAATGGAAAGTTTACTCAATGACTGAAAATAGAAGGGAACAAACACCAAAGGAGAAAAAGAAATACACACATAAATTTAAACATGTCACAAAAGAAACAGCAAAATATATGCATATAAAAGTAAAGAAAATGAACAAAGATCCAAGAAACATTGTTCTCTACAATTCTATTTAATTACTGAAATAGACATGCCTACTGAACCTCTCAGAGAAGCTGTGGGTTCTATTTTTGATATCACAATTACACATAATATATATAACGCCCAATATTTCAGAGGGCAACTAAGAATTTGGGTGCTTTTCTATGCTAAAGTGCAGCCAAGGTACCAATTCAATTTCTTTTTACAAACATTACTGAGGATCTACTATGTGCCAGTTGCTCTACACTAGGAACAAATGATGAATTACACAGGATTTGTTCATAAGTTGCTATGGACCTAATGGGAAGAGAACATGTACACAGCTAGTTGTCATACCAGATAAGTGCTTTACTAGTGGACTTAAAAATATGTTGTGGGAACAAAGAAGGAGTGATTCATTTTCTTTGAAGGTGGGGAGAGGATGCATAAATCAGAGGAAGCTATACGTCATTTACAATTTTTACATTTAATAATATTTATTACTTTTCAAAGACTTTCTTTTGAAGCTCATTCCCCCACCCCTCACACAACCCTAACCTCCATGTTTCCAAATTCCATACAGAAATAAATAAGTTCAAAACACACTTTTCTATCATTTTAAAAAAAATTCTGACATACAATATTTAAGCACAACAGCTGTTGTTTTCAAATATCTAAGAGTTTTGATAAATAAAGAATCAAAACTGTTAGGTTTTTTGATTGCTATAACCCTTAAGATGAAAAGACCACATATGACAAATATGACAGAGATAACACGCTCCCCCAGTTTTTTGGACTTGAAACTATCCTCGCTTTTAATGAGTTCAAATATTTATTTCAGAAATATCTTCCTTCATAATAGCATCTATTAATTAGCACATACAGAAAAAAACATGTTAATCAGGTTGCTGCTTGTGATAATGTTTATAAAGACAGGATAAACAACTGAGAGTGAATGAACAGGACACTACGGTATATTAGCCTTGGATGGGCTCTGCTTCAGTTCTCTAGCAGGCAGTATTAACTTCTGGATAAGACTCATGATTTACTAGGCACTCAGCCTGATGCTATCAACAGAAGCATTACCAACTGCCACATGACGTATGAGGGGGAGTACATCAGTGAAACGCTGAACACCAGCATCTGGCCTCCCCAAAACTAATTGTTTCACACCAAACTATGGGTTACAATAAAGAGAAGAGATTTTCATAATCAGTAAGCAACTCATTAATCCTCCAAAATGATGGTTTAAACCCTATCCTATAAACACAACCAGGTTACTGACCTGTGGTCAAGACATTCTGGTCAAAGTTATTGACTAACATAAATGACTTGGATTTTCACCATTAATTCTCATCAAATTAATGAAGAAATAACAAGGCAACATCTTTCTTGGGGGCCTTGGCTGTTTGACATAAAGCTTTGCACAAAGTTCCTGAACTGGAAGCCAGAACCAAAGCTCTGCATATTCAGAGCTTTGCTTTCTATGAGTAAAAAAAAGCATAATTTCCATGTCATAAACTTCATGATAGGTGATTTCACAGTAGTCGGCTTGTTTACAAGTCATTCATTCACTGACATTTTCAGAGAAAATGTTTCCTACAAAATACCCACCTTTATTTTTGGAGCCACAAAGTACACTCAATTACTCTCTGCTATTAGTCAGTTGAGTGAAAATAATGCAGTGGCCCTAAGAGGAAGGGAGCTGTGTGGTTGAACACCAGCTTAACCCTTGTTTTGTCAAAGAGTTGTGAGCGGATACTGGAAATGGTAGCTCTCCATAAGGGTAAGAAAGCAAGCAACCTAGGAGTTGAGGTAAGGTATACGCAGTAGAGACTGACTCTTCGGAAGACACTAAAGATAAATTTGGTCAATTCTACAACTGTGTTTGAGTCCAGATAGTAGTAACAAATTTACCTTTGCAAAAGTCATAGTTTATCATGCTCAGGATATGGAGTAAACATACTTTGACAGCTGAAACACCTGTCACTATCACTCATTCAAAGCAAACCACTATTCTAGGTATTAGAAATATTCATATAAATAATACATGATCTCTGTTTTTTGAGACACATAAGAGTCTAGCATGGAAAACAGATGTGTAAACTATTAAAGAATATTAAATAAATTAAAGAATACTATAATTGATACAAATTCAAAGTGCAGAGATTATAGGTTACCATTTAAAAGCATGGATATAACATTTTGAAAAGCATGATACTTTACACACAGTGGGAGCTTTTTTTTCTGTATAATGTGCCATTATAGGCTGCCAGTAACATTCACAACTTTGGGCAAGTTACTTCACCTCTTTGGTCTTCACCATCTCCTAATCTGTAAAACGCAAGGTTTATCTACATGGTTTTATCCCATCTGGTTTTGAAACTGTATGAAAAAATAAATTTTAAAAGTAAATAGTGAAAGAAAAAAAATGGAATATGATCTATAGGTCTTAGCAATATTTTATTGGAACTGTCTCCTCAGGCAAGGGAAGTAAAAGCAAAATAAATAAATGGAACCTACTCAAACTTAAAAGCTTATGCAGAGAAGCACAGGGAGATCAGCACGGTGCTTTGTGACCACCTAGAGGGGTGGGATACGGAGGGTGGGAGGGAGACGCAAGAGGGAGGGGATATGCGGATATATGTATACGTATAACTGATTCACTTTGTTGTACAGCAGAAATTAACACTACATTGTAAAGCAATTATACTCCAATAAAGATGTTAAAAAAAGAAAAAAAAAGCTTATGCAGAGAGAAGGAAAGCATCAAAAAAAGGCCACATTAAATAAGCATTAAATAACGAAAAGGCCGCCTAATGAATGGGAGAAAATATTTGCAAATGATATATCTGATAAAGAGTTAATATCCAAAATATAGAAAAAGCTCATACAACTCAATATAAAAAAAAACAAAACAACAACAAAAAAAAAAAACAGATTTAAAAATGTTCAGAGGACCTGAATAGACATTTTTCCACACAAAACATACAGATGGCCAAGACACATGAAAATATGTTCAACAATGCTAATCATCAAGAAAATGCAAACCAGAACCTCAATGAGATTATCACCTCACACCTGTCAGAATGACTACTGTCAAAAGGACAAGAAATAGCAAGTTGGCAAGAATGTGTAAAAAAGAGAACCCTAGTATACTGTTGGTGGGCATGCAAATTGGTGCAGCCACGATGGAAAACACTATGGAGGTTCCCCAAAAAACTAAAAATAGAAATACCATATGATCCAGTAATTCCATTCTTGGGTATATATCTGTAGAAAATGAAGACATTATTTGAAAAGATATATGCACCCCAATGTTCATAGCAGCATTATTTATAATAACCAAGACATGGAAGTCATGTAAGTGTCCATCAACACATGAATGGATAAAGAAGATGTGCCACACACAAACACACACACATACAGACACACAATGGAATATTAGCCATAAAGAGAATGCAATTTTGCCATCTGCAACAACATGGATGGACTTGGAGGCTATTATGTTTGGTGAAATAAGTCAGATAGAGAAAAACAAATATTATGTGCTTTCACTTATTTGTGGAATCTAAAAAATAAAACAAACAAACTAATATAACAAAACGGAAATAGACTCACAGATAATGGAGAACAAACTAGTGGTTACCAGTGGGGAGAGAGAAGAGGGAAGGGGCAGGATAGGGGAAGGGGACTAAGAGGTACAAACTCCTAGGTAAAAAATAAATAAAATACAAGGATGTAATGTACAGCACAGGAAATACAGCCAATATTTTTAAATAACTTTATATGGAGTGTAATCTGTAAAAATATCAAATCACTATGTTGTACACCTGAAACCAATATAATATTTTAAGTCAACTATAATTCAATAAAAAAGAAAAGAAACTAATGCATACCTAGTTCAAACCAAACGAAGTCATAGTTTATTAACTGGCCAGTGAAAATGCCACTAATTGGGAATTGTAAAAAATGCATCTAAAAAAAAAAAAAAAAAAAAATGCATCTAGAGCATACTTAACATATTTGTCTGCCTTCATGTATTCTGGGAGTCCTTGAGGACAAGGACTTTAACTTATTCATCTTTGTATCCCAGATTCTAGTGTTCTGGCAAAAAGTAGACTCTCAAAAAGTGTTTGCTGTATTAATAAGCTGCATTCCCTTTCTTTTCTCCCTCTTCCCTTCCTTGAAAAGCTTGTAAAGTGTGTTGATAACTCATTTTATATGACTCCCAAACAGGAATAATCTAGGTTAGAAGTAAAATAGCAGAATCTCTTTAAATAATCAGTGAATGGAACTAAGACTAAAACCTTACTATAAATATTTGTCACAAATGAAATTACTATAGTGTCAACTTGTGTGTAACTGGTGAGTCTATAGTCTAGCTCCTTCTGTATAAAATAATACAAAACACTTTATCACTTTGTGACACCGAATTCCCTCAGGAATCTTTCAAATGACATAAAAACTACAAAAAACAGGTGCATAAGCTCTCTCTCTCCCTCCCTCCCTTTCCTCCCTACTCCCTCACTCTCTATAGATACAAAATCTGAACTTCTTTGGTTTTAAATGAACTTTCAGAAGACATCAAATGGCCAACAGGTACATGAAAAGATGCTCAACATCACTAATCATCAAATTAAAACTACAATGAGATAGCACCTCACACCTGTTAGAATGGCTGTCATCAAGAATGTAAGAGGGGGCTTCCCTGGTGGCACAGTGGTTGAGAGTCCGCCTGCCGATGCAGGGGACATGGGTTCGTGTCCCGGTCCAGGAAGATACCACATGCCGCGGAGCGGCTGGGCCCGTGAGCCATGGCCGCTGAGCCTGTGTGTCAGGAGCCTGTGCTCCGCAACGGGAGAGGCCACAACAGTGAAAGGCCTGCATACCGCAAAAAAAAAAAAAAAAAAAAAAAAAAAAGAATATAAGAGAGAAGTGCTGGTGAGGATGTGGAGAAAAGGAAACCCTTATGCACTATGGGTGGGAATGTAAATTGGTGCAGCTACTGGAAAACAATATGGAGTTTCCTCAAAAAGTTAAGAATAGAACTACCATACCATCCAGCAGTTCCACCTCTGGGTATTTACCCGAAGAAAATGAAACAATAACTCAAAAAGGTATATGCACCCCCATGTTCATTATAGTGTTATTTATAATAAGCAAAATATGGAAACAACTTAAGTGTCCATTGATAGGTGAATAAAGAAAATGTGGTGTGTGTGTGTGTGTGTGTATATATATATATATATATATATATATATATATATATATACACACACACACACACACACACACACACACACAATGTAATATTATTCAGCCAGGAGAAAGGAGGACTCTCGTTTGTGAAAACATGAAGAGACTTTGAGCATATTGTGCAAAATGAGATAAGTCAGACAGAGAAAGACAAGTACTGTAGGATATTACTCATATGTGGAATTTTAAAAAGCCAAACTTGTAAAAACAAAGAATAAAATGGTGGTTTCCAGGAGATGGGGGGGACAAGAAAGATGTTGTCCTGTCAAATGTTGTGTCAAATACATTTCAATTAAAAAAAACTGTGCTTAACACAGCTTGCAAGTATGTTCTTAGAAACATCTTTTAAAAATAATGAACTTTTAAAAATATTAAAAATAAATAAATAAAATTTAAAAAAATAATGAACTTTCAAAAATGTTTCCACTGTGAAATAAATAATTTAACTGGCAAAAACACCAAATTCATTGATCTCAGGAATGGAGAATGAGGTTTTCCTATACAAAGGATTCTGACAAACACAATAAAGGAGGGCTCTAGCAGCTGACTTCATCTTCAAATGAATGAATTCAAAGTCAACACCAACAAACTGAAGACAGAATTAAACTTCATAGCATAATAAAGAAGATGGAGTACACTAACAAACAAGGTGGGGTGTATAGGGAGGCTGGGGAACTATGTAGTTAACACATCTGATGCTGCTTTTGTTAAAATATGCCTAGATGTTAAGTCCATCTCTAAAGTCCAAACAGTAACTCTTTGGCTCTTGTGACTAAGAGTGAGCTACAAATATTAATAAAGTTTCCCTAGAACTCTGTCTTTCAAAAGTATCCCAGTTACTCCATCTCTCTGGAGTTGTCACTGAACCTAAGCACTGCTTTGGGGCTCAAGCGATGTACACTCCCTTCTCAGTGAAGCTTCCTGTGCCACACCAGTACACCTTCTCCTCCACGGGGGCCTCATCACTGGGTCTCCCCTGTTCTCCATTCCTCAGGTGAGAAACCTCAACGTGATCTTGGACTTCTCCCTTTTATCCAGTCATTCCACAAGTCCTATTGATTCTTCTGTGAAATGTCTCTTACATCCATTCTTTCCCTTCCACCCCAATTCTGGTCCTTATCACATGAGGACAGTAACCCAGTCTCCTTGCTTTCAATCTCTTTCACATCCATACACACACACACACACACAAATCCCATTAGATTAATCCTATCTAAAAACTGCTTTCATTTATTTCCCTGCTTAAAATTATTTTCCACTGTCAATACATGAGATAAAACTTATCAACTTGGCATTCATAAATCTCCACAATCTTTTTCTCAAATTCCCTGCACACTCCAACACAAATGGTCATTTATTTTAACCAAACTACTCTTCTGTTTCCAAAATACAACCTAAGCTTTCAACTTTTTCATGCCAGCTTCTTTTTCAACTCCCTACTACAAACTACCCAGTAAATCTTCCCCTAATATGGCGGAATGGAAACATTAGGGGCACTGCTATCAGACAGGCCTGAGGTCAAATCCTGACTCCACCACTGCCTAGCTGTAGATTAACAGATCAAGTTACTTAACCTCTCCACAGTCTCAGTTTTCTACCCATAAAATGATGAAATGCCACCTGCCCCACAGAGTTATTATAAGGGTAAAATGAGATAACACAGTGCCTAGCACATATTAATTTTCTTCACTGAAAGCAGGGACCGCATCTTTTTTTTTTTTTTTTGCGGTACGTGGGCCTCTCACTGTTGTGGCCTCTCCTGTTGTGGAGCACAGGCTCCTGATGCGCAGGCTCAGTGGCCATGGCTCACGGGCCCAGCCACTCCGCAGCATGTGGGATCTTCCCGGACCGGGGCACGAACCCGTGTCCCCTGCATCGGCAGGCGAACTCTCAGCCACTGCGCCACCAGGGAAGCCCGGGACTGCATCTTAAACTCTTTTAAATCTCCTCTGAATCCACCACTAAACCACACTTATATGTCCAATAAATCATTTATGATTGTTTGATAATCATTCATAGACTATCTAACCAGGGAGAAACATCATTTAGGAAGTGAAGCTAAAAAGCAGAGGAATCACTTGACCTCTGGGGTCTGCCAAGGTCAGTACTATCAAGCAAATTATGGTAATTTCTCTTTCTTGTATCCATCCTCCTAGGCCAAAACGAAGTAGCTATTTTTGTGTCTGGGAGCAATTTATATGGCACAAATATCGGAACACTGTGCCTGGCCACAGTAAGTGCTGAAATGTCTTTTGAATAATGAGAAATAAAAGTAGCAGATTTCCAGAGTTCCAAATATTTTAATGAAATTCTAGAAACAGCCATATCAGCATAACAATTTTCTTTTTTTTCTTTTCTTTTTATTTTCTTTTATTTTTTTTACATCTTTATTGGAGTATTATTGCTTTACAATGGTGGGTTAGTTTCTGCTTTATAACAAAGTGAATCAGTTATACATATACATATGTTTCCATATCTCTTCCCTCTTGCGTCTCCCTCCCTCCCACCCTCCCTAAACAATTTTCAATTGATATCTGCTCAAGTTATTTAAACACACACACACATGCACACACAAAGAGCGACCATGACAGAACTAACTCTAAAAGAATTAAAGAAAAATTTAACGATGGGGAAAGATTGTTATACCTTTTTTAGCTTCACAGAGCAGGGACAGAGTGCAGGGGATTAAGGGAAAGTGTAATTTATATGTTGCTTCTAAGCAAATCACTTCCGAAGCCTGACTTTAAACTACAGGCTCTTGCTCTGATTTTTCATTCAATCAAACATGTGAATTGGTATGCTATTGTAGTGGTATTTTTAAATGCTTGATTATTGGTATTCATATTTATTTCTTAGTCTAAGAGAACTGTCTACAAATAGTGAAAGAATTCAGAAAGCCTCAATAATTAATACCATTATGAAATTAACAATAAAATAACATGAAGAATTAATATCATTACAAGGCAGGACCTTTTAGAGAAGAACAGAGAGCAAGACTTTAGAAAAACTAATGTTTTACCAATGCAAACGTGGAAGATGCCAAATGGGGTAAATTCTTACTAGTTAAGACTAACCTTTGATAAATATTATAGTTGGGATTTTGTATAAAATATAAAAAGGATATTGTACAGTAATCATGGAAGAAGAACTTTAATAAAGACGTACAAAATAATACAGTCAGTTCCTTAACCCATTATTTAACCACTGATGAAATTTTTATTGCATTAATCTCATTTTTCCAACAAAACGGACAAAATGAGGTTTCAATGAGGTTCCATCATTTGGCAAAAAGTTAACATCCTCCATCTTCTGCAATAAACACTGATTCATACACACAATCTATTTTTAAGGCTTTTAGGGATATGTACATAGAATGCATGAATGTAAAAGGATTCAGGGTGAAAATTAATGTCTTTTAAGAAATAAATTATTTTTTAAAATATACAGTTCAATATAATAACCTGTGACTGTTCTATTTCTGCTTTGTTTAACTTGATTCCAAGGATTTCAGCAGCAACTTTCTGAAAACACAGGAAGACCTACATAACAAAAACAGGTTTAAATGATTTAAAACAGGCATGTTTAAGTTACCTTCAAATAAATTGAACTTTCTAAAAAGTGATAAACAGCAAAAACTGCAAAAAATATGATGTACCAGGTTATTCCAAAAATAGCTTTATTTGTCAAATACAGCAACATTTTAAGTATAATAATTTTTTAAATGATTAAACCATAATTTGAAAAGCCATACACTTCACTGAACTGGTCTAAATATACGTTTATCCCTAAAAACTTATGCTTTTAAAGATTTAACATAAGACAATTAATTACAGCTACCAAATTAAAAAAAAAAAACTACTAGCATAATAACAAACTCCTATAAGTCCTGAAGAAAATGAAAATAAATTAGTCTATACTTTACTACCTGGGTAAAGTTTCTCGCTGCCAGTTCTACAATAGTCTTTTGATCTGGCATTAGCCTATCTTCAAAGGTCTTACTTCACAACTCTTTAATAATCTTTGTGGTTCTCATCAATTTTAATAAATTCTCCATATCTCTTGAGCAAAAAACGTATAATCTTTACTGTATTTTATCAAACAGAAAATGAGCAGCATACTCCATTATCATTAAACAAAAATCTATAGACACGAATCAGTCACCGACTCTAATGCATAACTTGTCTTTGTTCTGTAAGTGCTCTATCATATTCTTATCCCTACTTATCTCATGATTACTTACTGAATATTTATCACAACTTTACTAATTTAACTTCGATCCCTAATCAAAAAGAGATACATATCCCCAAAAGGTTTATGTCATTTGTACCCCGAAGAGCATTATATATTATAGTTCACTGATGGTCAATGTTCAAGGAGAAATAAGAAAGCTAGTGCGGTGGAATGGAGAGAAAAAGGGGATTGTAAGAAGAAAACTAGCAGAGAGATTAAGAGTGTACAAATCATGTAAGATCTGGTAAACTATGTGAAGAACTTTGGCTTTCACTCTGAGTGAAATGGAGGGTGGATTGATGTGACTTCTATTTAACAAGGTCAACTTGGTTGTTGTATTGAGTATTCACTATAGAAGATCAAGGGTAAAAAAGAGAAATCATCAAGGACACTAATGTAAGAGATGATGGAGGCTTGAAACTAAGTGGTAGCAGTGGAGATGGTAAGAAACAGTCACCAGATTATGGATATATTTTGAAAGTAGAACCAACAGGACTTGGTGATAGATGTGGTATGTCAAAGAAAGACAGGAGTCAAAGATGACTCCAAAATTTTCTTGGTCTTAGCAACTGGTAGAAGATCTGCCATTTATTTAAGTGGGGAAGACTGTGAGAGATCTGAAGAGGGAATACCAAGAGCTCAGTTCTGGACCTGAATTAAATTGGGACTGGCTGTTAGACACCTAAACAGGAGTGCTGGGGTATATGAGTCTGGAGTTCAGGAAAGAGGCCTGGCCAAAGCCATGAGACTAGATGAGGTCACTAAGAGAGTAAGTTTAAAAAAGAGAGATATCCAAGGATTGAGCCTAGGGCACTTCAATATTTAGAAGTTGGAGAGATAAGAAATTAGCAAAGGTGACTAAGAGAGTAGTTAGCAAGGCAGGAGGGAAACCAGGAGGTGTAGTACTCTAGAATCTAAGTGAAGAAGGTATTTCAAAGAGCAGAGAGTGATCAACTATTTTATATGCTGCAACTAAATCAAGTAAGATAAGGACTAAGAACTGACCACTGAATTTAGCAAAAAGGAGGTCACTGGTAGACCTTAATAAGAGCATTTTGGGGTGAAATATTGGGGGCAAAAGTCTGACTGGAACTGCTCAAGACAAACTGGGAGGAGAGAACTGGAGACAACTCTTTCAAAACATTCCACTGGTAACTGGGGGGAAGTGAGCAATAGCTAAAGATGTGGGATCAAGAGTTTTCTTGTATTTAAGATAAGTTATAATATTTTGTGTGCTGACAGAATAATCCAGTAGATAGGAAAAAAATGATGCAGGAGTGAGAATTGCTAAGCAATGTTTGTTACTAGGCAAAGAGAAATGGGACTAATGCACAGTGGAGGAGTTGACCCTAGCTAGGAGTATAGATCCATAGTAACCTTGGAGGAGACAGAAGATACGGGAAGGGATATGGGGTGGGAAGGAGAGTTGGGGTAGATGTGGTGGCAGGAGTTATGTGAAAGTTGTCTTCTGTTTGTTGCAAATATTTTATAAAATAAGAAACAAGGGCATCAGCTGAGAGAATGGACAAGGAAGTTTTGAAGACCTGAGGAGAGAAGAGAAGCTACGAAACAGTGGTATAGGTGAGGGGGAGAGATAATGGCCTAAGGACATGCATAATTACTGAGCAGCATTAAGGGCCCACTTGAGGTTAGCTACTGTGAAATGTAAGTGAAACCTCCAGCATGCCTCTGGGTTTTTTTCTCTGACCACGTTCAAATACAAGAGTGTAACCATATAAAGGCAGGGGCTTGGTTAAGGTTTATCCAAATGAGTCAGATAAAGTGAATGAGCAGAAAGGGACTTGACAGTATATGCATGGTAGTGATTTGATTGGCCATGAGATTAAGTTACAAAGAAAGGAAAATGAGGACATGAAAGGAGGACACTGAAAAAGTGTTAGGATCAATGTCTTGTAGGTCCTGCTGGGGTTGCAGACTGATTGGGTTAGGGCATTCAAGGGTGTGAGCCAGAAAGACAAGATGGTCAGTGATTAGGATGCCTGATATTGCAATATGAGATAACAGAAGGGCTGCAGTAATTTGTAATGACAATGCATGGGAGTTTGTGGCTGAGGTGGGGTGGAAAACAAAGATACTGAAATCACTAAGAATTATGACAAAGGTAGTATTAGAGAAAGTACAGTAAGCCAGGAGCTCAACTCCCTAAGCAATGAAGCGAAGTAAACTGGGATTGGAGATGACTGCAAGTCTTAAAGTGACTTCACAAGAACAAACCATTTCAAAGTTGAATTTAAAAAGAAAACAATGGGGATTTTTACAGGTGGTTCAACATAAGTGCACAAAAGATACTAAGTGGTTTAAACATAAGCTAAAATACTGGAAGTTAAAATAATTCTAAAATGACAAAAGACCCCCAGGAAGATACATGAGGGTGAAAGCCTAATCCATGGATGGATTTATCAAGGAATATTGATATTATACATTTTTTAAATGACACATGTAGGTATGTGCCCGTGTTTGCATTATCCTGGGGAAAGGGTTCCAAAACGTCACATCTTTAGATGAGTCTGACCCCCCCAAAAGATTAAATACCCTTTAAAATATTTAATATTTACCCTAAGCATAAAAACCATCAGTGAAGTCATACAGGAAGAATATCAAGAAGATTAAACCACAGAAAAAAAGTCAAACTTCCTTTGGTTGAAAATGTCAAGAAAATTAACGGTCAAACAAACACCTGGGCAGTGGAAAATATTTGCAAAAATTATGACAAATGGCTGTTATCCCTAACATAAAAATGGTCATAGGAAATTTTAAAAAGCAATAGAAAATTATGAACAGATAATAAGCAGAAAATTAATAGGTAATGAAATTTTTAAAATTTCAACCTCAACAGCAAAGAAATTCAAATATAAATAGCAAAATACCTTTTTTTCCTTGTCTACCAAATTGACAAAGATTTAAAAATAAATAAATAAATTCTGAATGTTAAAAAGAGTACAGTGATAGGGCACTCATACAATGCTGGTGGTAGTATAAATTAACGTAGGCTTCCTGGTGGTAATTTGGCAATAGGTCTCAATTCCCTTCCAAGGAAATAATCAAAACATCACAGCTTATGGACAAAATTTTACATTAGAAATTTTGCAAAATTTTACAATGTACTGAACTTAGAAATAATCTATATACCCAACGATAGGGACGTGGTTGGATAAATTTTTGAACATTTATTTAATGGATTATTAACTCTAATGGATTATTAAGTCTATTTAGTAATATTAAGTGACATAAAATTTTCTACAGATAAATATATTAAATTAAAAAAACAAAATTATTTCTATATTATGATCTCAATTTTCTTTTTAATAAACATTTAGCATGATTAATATGGTGAACCCTGGAATGTCAATCCTTAGATTTACAAATCCTATCTCCACCACTTATTCTGTGTACCCTGGACCCCCACAACATAACCTCTCTAAGACTATTCTATAAAATAGAGATAATCAGTTAGGATTGCTGGAAAATAAATCTAAATTATATGTGAAGATATTTTGGACTATTTCAAAAATATTTTAACATCATTCTAAGTTTCTTGTTTAAATGGTTATGGTGATTTACACAATAAACATCCAGTCAAATATGAAAAAATAAATTAATTTAATTAAATAGAGATAATCAGAGTAGTACAGTGCCCATCACAAAGTAGGCACTCAGTAAATGCAATTCACTAGCACTAGTGGCAGAAGCACTAATATTTGTGAGCATCAGAAAAAATAAGACTAGAAGGAATCATATGAGGTTATGAATGGTCATCTCTGGATGCTGAGATTATGAGTGATTTATATTATTTTTAACTTTTGTATTTTTTAATTCCCTAAAATAACCATGAAATTATGTTAAATGAATTATAAGAGGAACATAAATAGAATAAACATGTTGTATCTAACCTGATATTTTATGTCTTTAACAGGAATTAATTTGTTCCAAAAGTTAAGTAATAGAAGTATACTTCCTATGAAAATAAAAGTAAAACATCACTTGTAATATTCAGTATTCATTATTTTACTTACAGAGTCTCCTGTCTTTGCTGAGACAAAGTGGCTACTAAAACCATTTTCCTGGCAAAACCTTAAGTGTTTTTCAGGTTTTACTGTTCGCATATGCTCCAAATCAACTAGAAAAGTGAACAAAAACAGAGAACAAAATTCAATATTAATCAATACATTTTTAACATGTTTAAATTTGACTTATTTTCTAGTACTGTACCCCAGCTTAGATATGAGCTGTGTAATTCTGGGCAATTTCGTCAACCTCTTTATGCCTCAGTCCCTAAATCTAAAAGCTGGGAATAACAAATGTATCTATCACATATAGAGTTCTTTGAGAATTAATCCATGTTTACTGCATAAGGACCAGCACATGATAAGTTCTCAAAAAACTGAAGGCTATCATTCCTATTATCTATATAGCTTCAGGCACATTGATGATACTCAAAAAAGATCTACTTAGTATAATGTGTTTAAACATAGTGATTAATTGCAACATGCACTTACTCAAGCATATCTGGTTTGATAGTTTAATTACTTTAATAATTACAATAGTTTTGTAATCTCTATAAACGTTAATGTTAACACAAATGCATGACTAATTTTCTGCTAAAAGATACCTATATTTCATTGTATATTTACTTTATTTACAGCCATGGTTTAATTTCACAAAGATACAGCTCATTTGCTTTCCAAAACTAAAAGTATCCATTTTGAAAGTAGTAATGGGCCAGGATATATTTTCTTGAATAGTTGTAGGTGCTTTAAAGCAAAGCATAGTACTCATATCCAATACTGGTTTTATCCAGCACAGTCTAATTTTTTCAAATGTGATCTTTTATTTAACAGTTTCTCTTTTTACAACACTACAGACCCTATAAGGGTGTTCACTCAATGCTGTCAAATTATAAGGCAAATATATTCACAGGATTTAAGGACAACTAGGCTCTTTGAGTCAATATAGGAAAAAAAAACTTAAACTGATTTCCTGAGGAAGGGACCCAACCAACTTGTAAAAACTTGTAAATTTGCAAATCTAGTAAGCCTACATAATAGTGGCAATTGATTATCAACTAAAAATTGCTCTCATACTACATAAAAGGCTTTATTTAAAATTATATTGAAGGTCTTTAGTTTGTAAGCTCAAGAGATCTTTCTCTAGGAAATTTTTGATCTAGTGGGGGATTCCTTAGCCCCATTTATATTGCTTAGCTTGGATAATATGCAGCTTTTTTTCTTTTCTGGCCACAAGTTGCTATTCCTTAAACATCACTGAGACTTTATTTACAAGAAGAGGCCAAAAAATGTCCAGATACCACAGGCATCAATTTGTAGAAGACTAAAATACTAAGCTATTAGCTCTGACATTTATACATCTAGTTTATCATAATATTGAAGTTAAAATATTTTCCTAATTCAACAAGAGTAAGAACAAATCATGTCCCTAGGAAAATTCCCCAATGAAATTACTGTCCAGTTAAAAAAATAAAGTCTGTCATTCAACATGTGCATTTGTCTTTTCCAATGGAAGAGTCTATCATTGTGTCTTTTCTTCCTTTTTTCTTCTCTCCCTCCCCCTCAGCCCCGCCCCACAACTCCTCAACTACTTATATAAACTACTATAAGCATTGGGGGATTTACGAGTCAAGCAAAAGTTTTTCTCCTAACAAAGATAACCATGAGAGACTAATACGATCACCGATCAATTGATAAAAAATTATTCAATAAACATTTATTGAGTACCTATTATATACCAAGCACTGTGGTAGGCAGTGAGAACCCAAAGATGAAAAAGATACAATCCAGGTCCTAAAAAAATCACCACCAGTATTATGAACATAAAAGACCATTAAGGATCATAAAAGTTATTTTAAATAACCAAGACTCTGAGAATTATAGCAGATATAGGAAAAGCCCTCACAGAGCTTGAGTATAAAGTTTTCCTCTATTATGTTAGAATTTAGTGAGCAACATTTAAGAGGACTTAGTTACTAGAGTACTTCACTCTAAATAATGCAGAAATGTAAATTCTGAAGATGAAATTACAGTGAGATACTGGTAAATTCTTTCATTTCTTCTATTTTTAAAAGCATCTTTAAAATTATTATACAGTATTAATCTAACATACATGTGATAACAATCTTACTGCTATGATTTAATCTCCCTTATGTCCTTCAGTGAACAACATCATTTCGCTAGTTCTTGTATTTTATTTTTGAAAATGGAATTAAAATCTGAAAGACAATTATGAAAACGATATAAAAAATGCCACTAACTAGAGACAACTACTGTTAACATTTTGGTGTATATACTTCCAATATCTAAGCAACTGAAGGACAAAGGCATTAACATTGTAACATGCAACTTCTTTTAGCGCAACCATACTACACCCTGCTTAAAGTATGCTTAACAATTTCAATGGATAACCACTTTATTGATCATTCATTCATTCATTCAACAAATATTTGAGTGCCTACTATGGCCAGGCACTGTCCTAGGGGCTGCAGATACAATGAACTGACATTTTTTTTTTTTTAACATCTTTATTGGGGTATAATTGCTTTACAATGGTGTGTTAGTTTCTGCTTTATAACAAAGTGAATCAGTCATACATAAACATATGTTCCCATATGTCTTCCCTCTTGCGTCTCCCTCCCTCCCACCCTCCCTATCCCACCCCTCCAGGCTGTCACAAAGCACCGAGCCAATATCCCTGTGCCATGCGGCTGCTTCCCACTAGCTATCTATCTTACTACGTTTGTTAGTGTGTATATGCCCATGACTCTCTCTTGCCCTGTCACAGCTCACCCTTCCCCCTCCCCATAACCTCAAGTCCGTTCTCTAGGAGGTCTGCGTCTTTATTCCTGCCTTACCCCTAGGTTCTTCATGACATTTTTTTTCTTAAATTCCATATATATGTGTTAGCATACAGTATTTGTCTTTTACTTTCTGACTTACTTCACTCTGTATGACAGACTCTAGGTCTATCCACCTCATTACAAATAGCTCAATTTCGTTTCTTTTTATGGCTGAGTAATATTCCATTGTATATATGTGCCACATCTTCTTTATCCATTCATCCGATGATGGGCGCTTAGGTTGTTTCCATCTCCGGGCTATTGTAAATAGAGCTGCAATGAACATTTTGGTACATGACTCTTTTTGAATTTTGGTTTTCTCAGGGTATATGCCCAGTAGTGGGATTGCTGGGTCATATGGTATGAACTGACATTTTAATGAAAAGAGACGAACAAGTAAATTACAGTGTATGGCAAATGCTGATATATCTTATGAAAAAAATAAATAAAGGGTACATGAGAGGAATTACTATTTCAAACAGGTAGGTCAAAGACCTTAAGAAAGCTAAGAACAAGGAAATCCGGGGAAAAGCCTTCCAAGCAGAGGGAACTGCAGTGAAAAAGGCCCTAATGGAAGATTACACTTAGGAGATTCAAAGAAAAGCCAGGAGGCCAGAGTGGCTGAAAAGAGTTAGCAAGAGAGGGAAATAGCAGGAAATGAAGTTTAAAAAGCCAGGAATCATACAGGTCACTGTAAGAGAGATGGGAAGCTACTGGGGGTTGTAAGGAAAAAGAAAAAAAAGACGTAATCTGACTTACATTTTAAAAGGTTTGGGCTGCTGTGATGAGAATAAACTGTAGTCAAATGTAAAGCAGAGAAGCCATCGAGGGGGCTATAATAAAAATCTAGGAAAGAGAAGATGGTAGTTTGGACAAGAGTAGGAGCAAGAGAGATGGTAAAAAGTGGGGCAAATTCTCAATATATTTTTGGAATAAAAAGCGAATAAGAAATGCTAATGGATTTGACATGGGATGAACAAGATAAAGAGAAAACACTTGAAGATAGTTAACTCGAATTTTAAATGAGACAGTATATTGTAGGTTTTGTTCCAGGTACACTCAGCTGCAATGGATGGAGGTATTGAGCAGATGAGGATTTGCATTTAAGTAGAGCTGGGGTTTTCTCAATCACGTACAATTACTGAAAAGAAGGGCAAGTAATTGAAGATAATAAATGTAAGGGAGTGATTATATTGATAGACCATGGAATTTAAGTTGGTAGGAGGGGGGTTCAGGAAAACGAAAAATTGGTAAGATCAACTGATGTTAAGGTCTTATGTGGGTTTAAAAATTACTGGAATTGGGTTACCAAAGGATGTGAGGTGGAAAGACAGGAAATAATAGACGGGGATACATGAAACTGATAACTGATATTATGAAGAGAGTATGGAAACTAATATTGACTAGGTCTCCAGAACAAATATGTTAGTGTAGGTGGGTGGCAAGATTATGGCAGATGAAGAATTCAAGGAACTGAGACACAAAAGTATTAGAAGGATAATCTGTATGTGTACTAAAATTACCAAGAATCATGATAGCAATAGTAGTGGAGTGACTATGACCCAAAGCCAAAATCTTCAAGAAATTCAAGGCAGTGATTCAGGGGTTGGCTGATAACGCCAAGAAATATAAGTAGCAGGAGGTATAATCATATGGCTTGATATTCAAATCTAAGGGTTTTTAGGGAAGATGAAGGAGAATGTTCTGGAAAGAGCAATATGTAACAAGAAGGTAACTACCAATTACCACTACTCCAGTACTAGTGATAAAGTAGATATAGAAGGGGACGACAACATTTGAAAGAGCTTCAGGGGACAGCAGCAGTGTCATTATGGGAGAGCTAAGTGACAGAAGTAGTTTTAAAACTTTTGTCAAGAAAGATGTTGAGGGCTTCCCTGGTGGTGCAGTGGTTGAGAGTCCGCCTGCCGATGGAGGGGATGTGGGTTCGTGCCCCGGTCCGGGAAGATCCTACGTGCCCCGTAGTGGCTGGGCCCGTGAGCCATGGCCACTGAGCCTGCGCATCTGGAGCCTGTGCTCCGCAACGGGAGAGGCCACAGCAGTGAGAGGCCTGCATACCAAAAAAAAAAAAAAAAAGAAAGAAAGATGTTGAGAATATGTACAAGAATTTTATCGATACAGAAACTGGGGTCTGAAAAGTGAAGGACAGAACTGTATGGGATAAGAATGCAGGAGGTAAATCAACTACATCAATGTCAAAGGCTTTCTTGTGTAGCTGACATAAATGGGGATAAAAAACCATGAAGATGAAAAAATTCTAAGACTGTGTTAGACAGACAAGAAAATCCAAATATTTCACTGTCAAAACCAACTGTGCAAAAAAAAAAAAAAAATCACTTAGCTCACTTACCCTCACCTGGAAATTAAAATGGAAAGAAAGAAAATAAGTTATCAAGATACTAAGTCTATCTGCCATGTTCTTAAAATCACATGGTACGTGAAATAGAAGTCTTAAGAGAAGCCAATTAACTTTGGCTAACAAGAATAATTTTGATAACAACTTGGAAAGCTGTTTGAAAGCGTAATATGTACAATTTTTAGTTTAATAAATTTAAAAAAATACAAATTACAGTATTTCATATTTTATAATTTAGGTTTACAGCAAGAAAGAGATACTAACAAAAGCGCATTTCAGGGATTCATGGAATATTAACAATCCACTAAGAAGTAACATTTTCTCAGAAATGTAACTAATAATGATATTTTACAGAATGTTAGACCACCTTAAATGGCCTTTTATAATGTTTCACATAAACCTGTGAAAACATTATTCAATCTCAGTATGTAAAGAAATGCAAGTGAGAAAAATGAAGTACTGAGTTCACCTTTCAAAATGAAAAAAGAGAGAGAGAAAGAGAAAGAGAGAGAGAGAGAAGAAACCCGGTGCTGCTGAGAGCTGGTACTACGGGCTTTCTGAAAAGCGACTCAAAAATGTGTGTTGAGCCTTACAAACATTTCTACTCTATGACCAAGTAAGACAATTTGGAAGAGTTTATCTTGAGGAACACATTAGGGATGTATAATAAGAATTATAAATTAAGATCTTCACCACAGTCATTTGTAATATAAAAAAAAATACTGGAAGCAATGTAAATGTCCCAGAATAGAAATACAATTAAATTATGATACAACCCCACAATACAATACTCTTTGGCCATTAAAAATTATGAACTTACGGGCTTCCCTGGTGGCGCAGTGGTTGAGAGTCCGCCTGCCGATGCAAGGGACACGGGTTCGTGCCCCGGTCCGGGAAGATCCCACATGCCGCAGAGCGGCTGGGCCCGTGAGCCATGGCCATTGAGCCTGCACGTCCGGAGCCTGTGCTCACAACAGTGAGAGGCCCACATACCACAAAAAAAAAAAAAAAAAAAAAAAATTATGAACTTAAAGGGAATTCCCTGGCAGTCCAGTGGTTAGGACTCGGCACTTTCACTGCCATGGCCCGGATTCAATCCCTGGATGGAGAACTAAGATCCTGCAAGCTACATGGTCTGGCCAAAAAACAAACAAACAAACAAAAAAACAAATCATGACTAGTAAGTGAGGTCTTGGGGATGATTTTTTTGTATTTGATACCAAAGACAAAGGCAAATAATCAAAAATAAACAGTGGGACCACAGCAAATTAAAAAGCTTTCAACAAAGAAAACCATCAACAAAATGCAAAGGCAACCTATGGAATGGAAGAAAATATTTGCAAATCATATACCTGATAAGAGATTAATATCCAAAATATATAAAGAATTCATACAACTCAATAGTTGTATGAAACAAACAACCCGATTAAAAATGGGCAGAGGAACTGAATAGATATTTTTCAAAAGAAGACATACAAATGGCCTACAAGTACACGAAGAGATGCTCAACATCACTAATCATCAGGGAAACGCAAATCAAAACCACAATGAACTACCACCTCATACCTGTTAGAATTACTATCATGAAAAATACAAGAGATATCAAATGTTGGTAAGGATGTGGAGAAAAGGGAACTATTTTGCACTGTGGGTGGGAATATAAATTGGTACAGACACTCTGGAAATCAGTATGAAGGTTCCTCAAAAAATTAAAAACAGAACTACCATATGATCTAGCACTCTTACTTCTAGGTATATATAACTAAAGGAAATAAAAACAGAATCTCAATGAGATATGTGCACTCCCACGTTTATTGCATCATTATTCACAATAGCCAAGACATGGAAGCAACCTAAGTGTCTGTCAACAGACGAACGAATAAAGATGTGATACATACACATATATAACAATGGAATATTATTCAGCCATGAGAAAGAAGGAAATTCTTCCATTTGTGACAACATGCATGCAACCTAAGGGCACTATGTTAAGTCAGATAGAGAAAGACAAGTACTGTATGATATCACTTACATGTGGAACCTAAAAAAGCCAAACTCACAGAAACAGAGAGTAGAAACGGTGGTTATCAGGGGCTGAGGGTTAGGGGAAATGAGATGTGAGTCAAAGGGTACAAACTTCCAATTATAGGATGAATAAGTTCTACGATTCTAATGTACACATAGTGATTATAGTTAACAATACTGTATTATATACTTGAAAGTTGCTGAGAGAGTAAATCTTAAATGTTCTCACCACAAAAATGTTAATTATATGAGGTGATGATGGTAGTAATCATTATGAAATATATGTGTATCAAATCAATGTACTGTATACCTTAAACTTACATCATGTTATATGCCAGTTATATCTCAATAAAGCTTGGAGAAAGGCTATCAAGTGAAATACACAATAGTACAGGATGTTAAAGAGTATAAAATTGCATATAATAAAACTCCTACTCTGTAAACATACTATATACGTATATATGTGCATTAATAGATGGCAAGGAAAATACTCAAATTTTTAATAAATTTTTAAAAATTAAAGTTGAGAAAAATTTTTGAATGACAGCTTTTTTTTCGGACTATTCTTTCAAGGATGTTTGTATGGCAACTTACAAAGAGAGAGTGTCTCCCTCAGGAATAAAGTGTAAGTTTGTTCGTCATCTGGTATAATAAAGATAATATCTCTCTCCAGAGCAAAGTTCAGAGATTTACTTGGAGACCATTATAAAAGAGGTAGATTTCCTAAGTTCAGGATTCCTCAGCTGTGAGACAAACCGCTAGATACAGATCATCTGTGTGGGTCCCCTCACACTGTCCTAGCAGAACCAACACAAACATCGAGCTCACCCTACTTGCTATGCTGGGAGTAACATATTCCTTTATCTCTGATCCAGGAGCCTCATGCCTTCTGCCAGTATCCATGGCAGTAGCAGGCTAACTTGTTAGCTTCTAAGTAGGGTAAAATCTAAGATCCTTCACTGTTTTTGACATAAAGAAGAGTAGAACAGACACATAAGTATAAGTTGAGCAGACTGGATAGCTGTTCATAACCTATACTACATTTTCCAGTATGACCTGCAGTTAGCTGTGGCCATAAGACTAACTTCTGACCAAAGTAATGAATAAATGATATGCAACACTACTAGGCTTGACCCATAAAAACCTTCCATGTATGGTAGTCCTTACTCTCCTTTTTCATGGTAACCCATGAAGCCAACTGTTGAAAATGGCAGTTCCAGAAAATGGAAGGAGTTTGGGTTCCTGAAAGGGAGATGAGCCACTGATAAGCAGTACCTGGTTTTGGTCTTTATGTAAATAAGAAATAAATTTCTATTGTGCTAAGATATTGAAACTTTAGGGACTGTCTGTTTATAGCATCTAGCATTACCTTAACTAATATAGATTGCCTTAACTAATATAAAATAATATAGATTTTTATCTTTCTTGTTAACAATAAACCTCTCCCTGTATATACTGGGTCTTGAGTTATTAAAAATGATAACATGAAGTTATAACTAGCAAGATAATAAAATCTAAGCATTACAATTGTCTCTGAGATTTTGGTTATGTCATATTCAATTAAACAGTTACAAATTATATTAAACAATTATAAATTGAGAGGCACTTGCATTTCTAGTTACCAGGGAGACAAAAACAAACAAAACACAAACCACAGGAGAAATTTTCTTTCTTCCGCCATTAAATGGTTCAAGTAATACATGGAAAACAGTTATGAAAACAAAAATGCATTCTCCTTTGTTAATACATTTTGCTGGAAAATATAAAATGCCTGAACAATAATCAAGTCATGGGGCTTCCCTGGTGGCGCAGTGGTTGAGAGTCCGCCTGCCAATGCAGGGGACACGGGTTCGTGCCCCTGTCCGGGAGGATCCCACATGCCGCGGAGCAGCTGGGCCCGTGAGCCATGGCCGCTGAGCCTGTGCATCCGGAGCCTGTGCTCTGCAACGGGAGAGGCCACAGCAGTGAGAGGCCCGCGTACCGCAAAAAAAAAAAAAAAAAAAAAAATCAAGTCATGACCAATCTTGTTCCATCCATATCCCCACTCTTAGATTATTTTAAAGCAAATCAAATATCATTTCATCCATAAATATTTTAGTATGATATACTCTTAAAACACTTTGTTTTGGTTTTATTGAGGTACAAAACTTTGATTTAGAAGCAACAAATTAGAATTCTGAATCTAAAGCTGTCACTTTCATCCTTCATTTGGCCCTGCTGATTCCAATGGAACATTAATTCCCTAAATTGATGTGATGGTTCAAAATTTACTCACGTGGATAACTTTTAGGATAAAGTGGCCTGTATATTAGGACACAGAAACAGATTTTGATGAGTAGCAGAAAGTAAATGATGTTTAATAAACAATACACGATTCTGATGAAAATGACACTATGTCAAATATCATCATAAAGAAAGTGTCATTACAGCAATTTTTTCATATCCCAATAAATGATCTTTGGTACTATTTTACTATCTAGAGTGGTAGCTTATATACAAACACTAGTCTCATACAAGAAATAACTTTTCTGAATTTCTCAGTTGTCTGCATTATGGCAAATGTAGAAGAAACAATGGTTCCTCAATAATTCACTGATTTATTTGGAAAGGAAATAGGACATGGTAGTAAAGAATGCAATCTCCAGAGCCAAAATGCCTGGGCTTGATGCCTTGTTACTGTTTGTGGAACCCTGAGCAATCAATCTCTCTGTCTCAGTTTTCTCATCTATAAAATGGGGACAATAATAGTACCTCATAATGTTATTGTAATAGATAAAATAACTAAATACATATAAAGCACACAGAACAATGACTGGTACATAGTAAAGTACATAGTATGTGACTGGCACATACTCAACAAGTATTAGTGTTATTGTCATTTGTCTATCCATTTATTCATTCATGAACTATTTACCCAGGGCCTTCTAAGTGCTAACTGCTAGGAAGGCTGAGAGGAGCACATGTAGAAAAATATTATACAGTGAAATTCTAAGACCAAGAGAACAACAGTGGTCTGTACAAGACAAGGTAAAACAGGAGTAATAGGGAAAGGAAATTTATAGAACTGCATAGGGGACAAGAAAGATCTCACAGAGAAGACGATGCTTCAGCTAACTCCTGAAGAATGAGGAAAAATTAGGCAGACAACCTTGGAGACAGGGTGGACGGACATTCTTTGCCAAAGGAATGTGTGCAAAAGCATCTGAAAGAACCTGGCTTCCAAGAGATGGTGAAATCAGCAGGGATGTGCATGAGGGTCTTGTATGGGATGTTGAGAAGTTCATATGCATGTAGGTAACTTAAACACCGATACAGTTTTCACCCAGCTTACCTCACATATTTCAGTCCACCTGAGCAAAAATATAAGCACAAGAAGGAAATGCTACAGGTGATATATACTGGAAAGGTTTTAACTTTCCCCTGCTGGATTGAAAGCACTTCCATTAACTACACAGTGACAACTTTTGTTTCTAAATTCAGAGACTATTCAAAAGAAAATTACAAATGTTAAAAAATGTTGCACTCCTATAGATTTCAGGAATATGACTTTTTTTTTCTGTTCAGGCATCTTGTATACATAAATAGTTGCCACTATCTATATCATAACTTTAAAAACAGAAGATGGCAAGTTTTATACTTATACACATGCAGCTGATTATTCTTTCTGCCAAAAGTCATTACATTTATTACACTGCATATTAATCAACCTAAAGATGATTCAGATTAACTGTGTAGTTGCAAAAATCACAGCCTCCAAAAAAAAAATAGTTCATGTACTTCTTTAAAATAAGTAAAATAACACCTTAAAATTCATTTATTAAATGTAAACACTTATTATGTGTCAAGTATTGTGCTAAAAGCATAAGCAATAAATTGATAAACAAGTGAACACATAAATAAACAAGTCAATGTAACAATTATAATCAGAAATTGCCGGGGGGTTGGGGGGATTGTTATTGAGCAGATAGAGAGTAAGAGAGTGACAGGAAGCAAGATAGAAATTATGACAATTTTATACAGTAGCTCTGAAAGACCTCTTTGATCTGAGATCTGAAAGATGAGAATAAGCCAACCAAGTTAAGAGGAAGTTGGAAGAGAAAAATGTTTCTGTCACTGGAACAACTAGGATGCAATCTAGAAGAGGAAAATGACTGAGTGCAATTGAGGAAAACAAAGAAACATAATGAGCAAGAGTGGGGATGTGCAGAATAACATGAGGATATCACTGAAACACAGCAATGCAAAGCCATTGGAGGCTTGTAAGCAAGGGCACAATGTGATCTTTGCATTTTGAAAAAACTACTCTGGCTACTACGAGGAGAAAGAATCCAGAAGGGTAAAACAGATGCAAAGAAACCACTTTAGGAGACTTCTGAAGCAACTTAAAGTCTGTTTTGAAATTTACATAACACTTTGGGTCCTCATAACAATCTTGACAAATAGGTAAAGCATTAATCTAACTTCACACACAAAAAACCTGAGGCTCAGAGTGACTTAACCAAAGTCCCATTGCTAGTCACCTTTAGCACCAGAATTAGAACCAAGTCATCTGGTTCCAAATCCAGTTAGTGTCTCACAAAGAAGAAGGAACATCAGCTTTGGGGATGACCACTTAACGGTCTTTTATTTAGAGTTTTAATTAAAAGAATAAAGACATACAAACTTTAAATGCCCATTATTATAAAAGTGAACTAGTATATATGTGGTTATTGCTTACTGGTACTTTAAAAGTATTTATTAATAACAGTAAATCATAAAACTGAGCCCATCAGCATTATAAAATAAGATACTCTGCCTTAGCACTTGATTACATAAAGTCCTTTACAAAGTACTTGCAGCTGTACATACAAGTTGTGAAATTACATAATGTTTAAAAATGATCCATCATGATTAGCCCACACATGACAAGTAAAATACCCTTAATAATTTATTAAATTTGATTTACATGTGCTTAAAATTATGTATATATTTTGACTTCTAAAATACACACACTAATGCTAATAAGCCAAGTACATGACATCTCTTTTTAAGTCCTATTTTTTTACAAGTCCTATTTGTTTACTGGCATCCAGGCATCCATATTCACGATCTCCACTGCATCTACTTATAGGATTACTGGTATAATGAACAGAATTGTCTTCCAATATACAGTACCAAATGTAATAAATAGCTTAAAAACTATATATCAAATGTATAATAGTCAGAGCTACTGATCAAACTAAATAGAAAATTTTAAGTTAAGTAAAATTTTTAAATTCTGAAAAACATTATGATAGTTTCTATATTATTTTTATATTGGCCTAAGAGTTTACAATATTCCTGTTTTCCTAAATATTCACTTTTCAACATGCTATAAGAACATATTCTATAATGAATATGACTTTTTCATTCAAACTAGAATGTATTACTTCACATTTTTTTTAAAAAAGAAAGTATTCTATGATGTTAGCTTATTATATTATTGTCTATACCCTGTCAATGGAAAGCATTAAAAGTATAAACTATTTAGGCTTCTTAGTCCATATATGGCAAAAACAGAATATTCTCTGTGAAATTACTGTAAAATACGTTGCTGCCTAACTTAAAGAAGCAAAATACAAATATAGCACTTGTACAGATTTTCACAGTAATTTTTGGGTTATCAAGGAAACATCTAGAGTGTTGATCTGGTTATACTCAATTCAAACAAACTACTTGTCACATTAACTACCTCCAGGAAGTTACTCCAAACACAAAATAAACTGTTTATGCCCCTACTCAGATAGATAACATGACAGACTGTTATTAGTTGAAGACAGATGAAATACATTAATTTGATTGTGAGCATATGTTTAATTTTACCCTGCCATGTACACTCTCTAATGCTGTCTTTCTATGATGACATAGTAAATCATACTGTATTAGAAGAATTGCTAATGCAAGAAAATAAAAAATTACCAGAACTTGACTTCAACTTTGTAAATTCTTAAACCAAACTTCTTAAAAAAATACAACTGCCTGAAAATCACTGGGTTCCACAAACACATAAAGAAAAAAGGTGTCATCAAAGAAACTAATTTCTATTATAAATCTAAAAACCTCAATGCAGTTTAACATTTTTCCTATACACTACTTTTTATATTTCTTTGTGAAATGCTTCTTCCCTCCTTTTCCCATTTTCTGTTTTTAGTGTTTATCTTGTTAATGCGTTTAAGTGTCTTCTATAAGAAGGGCATTTGCTATATTTGTTCCAACGTTTGTTTCCCTCAGGTTAGGATTTTCCTTTTCATGATGCTTTACATAGAAATTAAGATTTTATGAAATCAAAGACACTGAGAAAATACGCTCATTATTATTTAAGCTGCACTTACTTGGTTCTTCTGTTATAGGTAGCTAAAAACAAAAACAAATAAATGAAAAAGCACGTAACACAATAGCCACTCAAAAGTACTTGTTGAATAAAGAAAAACATTTTTAGGCTCTTAAAAGAAATATAAAATATTAAAGTGTCTAAAATAATATATATCCTTCATTTTACAGGAACATTATACAGGACTGAAAAATTAATGAGTTAGAGTCTCACACCACAATAAGAATGAATATCACAAATGTTTTGAGCAAACGAAGAAAGACATTAAGGAATACACATAAATTATGGCATTCATAGGAAATTTTGTTTGTTTATTTAATTTTTGGCTGCATTGGGTCTTCGTTGCTGCACGCAGGTTTCTCTAGTTGTGGCACATGGGCTTCTCATTGTGGTGGCTTCTCTTGTTGCAGAGCACGGGCTCTAGGTGCACAGGCTTCAGTAGTTGCAGCATGTGGGCTCAGTAGTTGCAGTGCGTGGGCTCAGCAGCTGTGGCTTGCGGGCTCTAGGGCATGCAGGCTTCAGTAGTTGTGGCACACAGGCTCAGTAGTTATGGTTCGCAGGCTCTAGAGCACAGGCTCAGTAGTTGTGGTGCACGGGCTTAGTTGTTCTGTGGCATGTGGGATCTTCCCGGACTAGGGATCGAACCCATGTCCCCTGCATTGGCAGGCAGATTCTTAACCACTGTGCCACCAGGGAAGTCCCCACAGGAAATTTTAAAATGACAAAATTTACTATTACTTAGTAAAGCATACACAGATGATAAACTAAAAAGAACAGCAAGGAAAAGATCAGGACAAAGGATAGTAGTTAACTGTAAAGGTAGAGAGAGGGTTGATAAAGGTGCCTGGTTGGCCTCTGGCATGCTTGCCAATGCTCTATTTCCTGACCTAGAAATAGCTATTCTTTATACATAAATTTTACATACTTTTCTGTGTGTATATTTCACTATATTAAAAATTACTAATAAAATAATAATATAACAAACTTCTCTTTAAATCAAATTTTTCATATAATCATAAAGAAGGGTCACTGTTACAAAAATATTCATGGTTTTCATAATCTTTCCCAAGGATCTCTAATCACCCCTTATTATCAAATCATACTCCTTTGACCTACCTATATATATCATGAATCTTGTGGATTTTCTCTTTATTTATCACCTGACTCTAACAGACCCTCATTTGTTAATTACTTTTGCTTCTAGTAATTCTCCAACACTTTTCTATTCTCTATATTGCTATAAGATTTACCTAATCACTTTTCATTGTATTTCTATTGCACAGTTATATACATATCTACAAACAGACCTGTAAGGATTCTTAGGGGATAATGATGCGTACCGTTAACTCTGTAGAGTCACCAGAACAACACCAACAGCAGCCAGTGTCGAAAGGGCAAAAAGGAGAGTATGTAAAAATTCATATTATTTCAACTTATTTAGTACCATTAATTACCTAAATTCCCTCTGGTGGCAGAAAATGACTAACTACCACTCTTCTAACTTC
The DNA here is from genome assembly GCF_011762595.2 of Tursiops truncatus. Lineage (NCBI taxonomy): Eukaryota > Metazoa > Chordata > Mammalia > Artiodactyla > Delphinidae > Tursiops > Tursiops truncatus. The sequence goes on from NC_047038.1 coordinate 40,722,369, forward strand.
AGGATAAAATGTAATAATAGATCTAAATGAGGACATAACACCATGGGGTAGGTAAATCTTTCTGTATTTGTGACTGTCTATAACTTTTATTGCTTACTGACATTTCTTATTTTGCTTCATGTTTTGGGCAGTCTCCACAGGAATTCTTACTAGAGAATTTCATACTGGCTCAGTATGGCATAGGTTTAGTTGCAAAGTCTGCACGATAGATGAGTAAATAGTATAATAAGGCCCCAGTTCACTTATGGCTTTCATACATAGATTTGTATGAAAAAAAGAAGTGTATTTGTCTTCCCTAGACAACAGTATACCCTGGGATTGTAGAAGGAACAGAAGCTATAGTAAGAACGGCTTCAATTGGCAATTATATTATGGTTATTTATTATTTTTTATATTTTCCTCTCTTTTCTAATTGCCCTCAATGACCATACACTAGATCCATTGGGAGAGGCGGAATGATAAAACATGATTTTAAATAACAACAAAAAGTAAATAATAAAGACAAAACTGCCCAATAACAATAGAATTCAGAGTAACAAGAATAGCTAACATTTATACAGCACCACACTGCTTTATAGGCACTTTACACATATTAAACCGTTTAATACTCACAACAACCATCATCTGACAGATGAAAAAACTAAAGCGTAGAGAGGATAAATGACTTTTGTAAGGATACACATCTAGCAAGGGGTGGAGCCAGAACTCAAACCCCAGGCAGCTCAGCTCCAGAGTCTGCATTCTCAACTCTGACACACATGACATTGTTTCATTCATGTCATCCCAAATGGAAAATATCGTTCACTTTCACTGTCATATAAAATATCTCTGTATGAACACACCACAATTTATACAACTTTTCTCCAACTGACGCTCAAATTCTTTCCAATTGTTATTATCAACAATGAAGCACCATGACTACTCTTAGTATATGCCACCTGATACATATGTATAGCAATCTGTTTAAGATATAAAACTGTTGAACTGTAGGGTCTATGAATGTTCAACCTTACAGAATGCCAAAGTATTTTCAAAGTAGTTTATCAATTTATAATCCATCCAGCAGTGAATATAAATTCCTGTAGATTCACATTATGTCTCTGTAACTTCTTAGCTTTTTTGATTTATACCTTATTAGTTACCGGTGGTCTATTTTTTTAAAAAACATCTTTATTGGCATATAATTGCTTTACAATGGTGTGTTAGTTTCTGCTGTATAAAAAAGTGAATCAGCTATACGTATACATATATCCACATATCCCCTCCCTCTTACGCCTCCCTCCCATCCTCCCTACCCCACCCCTCTAGGTGGTCACAAAGCACCGAGCTGATCTCCCTGTGCTACGCGGCTGCTTCCCACTAGCTATGCATTTTACATTTGGCAGTGTATATATGTCAATGCTACTCTCTCACTTCATCCCAGCTTCCTGTTCTCCCTCCCCATGTCCTCAAGTCCATTCTCTACGTCTGCATCTTTACTCCTGTCCTGCCCCTAGGTTCATCAGAACCATTTTTTTCCCTAGATTCCATATATATGTGTTAGCAAACAGTATTTGGGTTTTTTTAAAATAAATTTATTTCTTTTATTTATTTATTTTTGGCTGCATTGGGTCTCCGCTACTGTGCACGGGCTTTTCTAGTTGCAGGGGGGGGAGCTACTCTTCATTGCGGTGTGCGGGCTTCTCATTGTGGTGGCTTCTCTTGTTGCAGAGCATGGGCTCTAGGCGTGCAGGCTTCAGTAGTTGTAGCATGCGGGCTCAGTAGTTGTGGCTTGCAGGCGTAGGCTCAGTAGCTGTGGTGTGTGGGCTTAGTTGCTCTGCAGCATGTGGGATCTTCCCGGGCCAGGGCTCAAACCCGTGTCCTGTGTTGGCAGGCGGATTCTCAACCACTGTACCACCAGGAAAGCCCATGTTTTTCTCTTTCTGACTTACTTCATGCTGTATGACAGACTCTAGGTCCATCCACATCACTATAAATAACTCGATTTCGTTTCTTTTTATGACTAATATTCCATTGTATATATGTGCCACATCTTCCTTACCCATTCACCTGTTTATGGACACTTGTGTTGCTTCCATGTCCTGGCTATTGTAAATAGTGCTGCAATGAACATTGTGGTACACGACTCTTTTTGAATTATGGTTTTCTCAGGGTATATGCCCAGTAGTGGGATTGCTGGGTCGTATGCTAGTTCTATTTTTAGTTTCTTAAGGAACCTCCATACTGTTCTCCATAGTAGCTGTATTAATTTACATTCCCAGCAAAAGTGCAAGAGGGTTCCCTTTGCTCCACACTCTCTCCAGCAATTATTGTTTGTAGATTTTTCGATGATGGCCACTCTGACCTGTGTGAGGTGACACCTCACTGTGGTTTTGATTTGCATTTCTCTAATGATTAGTGATGTTGAGCATCCTTTCATATATCTGTTGGCGACTATATATCTTCTTTGAAGAAATGTCTAATTAGTTCTTCTGCCCACTTCTGCATTGGGTTGTGTCTTTTTTTTTTTTTTTTTATTGCGCTGCATGAGCTGCTTGTGTATTCTGCGGATTAATCCTTTGTCAGTTGCTTCCTTTGCAAATCTTTTCTCCCATTCTAAGGGTTGTCTTTTCGTCTTGGTTATGGTTTCCTTTGCAGTGCAAAAGCTTTTAAGTTTCATTAGGTCCCATTTGTTTATTTTTGTTTTTATTTCCATTTCTCTAAGAGGTGGGTCAAAAAGGATCTTGCTGTGATTTATGCCACAGAGTGTTCTGCCCATGTTTTCCTCTAAGAGTTCTATAGTGTCTGGTCTTACAATTTAGGTCTTTAATCCATTTTGAGTTTATTTTTGTGTATGGTGTTAGGAAGTGTTCTAATTTCATTATTTTACATGTAACTGTCCAGTTTTCCCAGCACCACTTATTGAAGAGGCTGTCTTTTCTCCATTGTACATTCTCCCCTCCTTTATCAAAGATAAGATGACCATAGGTGCGTGGGTTTATCTCTGGGCTTTCTAGCCTGTTCCATTTATCTATATTTCTGTTTTTGTGCCAGTACCATATTGTCTTGATTACTGTAGCTTTGTAGTATAGCAGGAAGTCCGGGAGCCTGACTCCTCCAGCTCCGTTTTTCTTTCTCAAGATGGCTTTGGCTATTGGGGTCCTTTGTGTTTCCATACAAATTGTAAAATTTTTTGTTCTAGTTCTGTGAAAAATGCCATTGGTAATTTGATAGGGATTGCACTGAATCTGCAGATTGCTTTGGGTAGGATAGTCATCTTTCACAATATTGATTCTTCCAATCCAAGAACATGGTGTATCTCTCCATCTGTTTTTGTCATCTTTGTTTTCTTTCATCAGTGTCTTATAGTTTTCTGCATACAGGTCTTTTGTCTCCTTAGGTAGGTTTATTCTTAGGTATTTTATTCTTTTTGTTGCAATGGTAAATGGGAGTGTTTCCTTAATTTCTCTTTCAGTTTTTTGTCGTTAGTGTATAGGAATGCAAGATATTTCTGTGCATTAATTTTGTATCCTGCTACTTACCTGTGATCTTATTTTGCACTTCCTTGATTAGTGATGAGACTGCACTTACTTTCATACGTCTTTGGGAAGTCTGTCCTTCTTCTGTGAAATTGCTGTTCATGTTTTATGTCCCTTTTTCTACTAAGTTGCCTTTCTTGTAGATTTGTAAAAGTATACTAATCTTTTATCAGTTATTTGGGTTACAAACACCTTCTCCCAGTTTGTGGTTTACCTTTTTGAATTATTTAATGTCACTTGATAGAAACAAATGTGTTTATCTTATGTGGTTGATATATTCAACATTTAAATTTAGCAATTACATCTTGTTTTAAAAACCCTTCCACATCCCAAGGTAGGAAAGATATTCTTTCATTTTTTTCTTCTAAAAAAGCTGTGCCATTTACATTTCAGTCTTTAATCCATTTGGAACTGATTTCTGTGTATTGGAGTATTATCGGCACCATTTTCTTTTTCTCCATAAAAATAAACAACTATTCCAGGACTACTTATTAAACATTCTCTTCTTTCTTGAAGATCTTCAATACCACTGCCATTATAACAACAGAGCTCCCTTTATGTGAGGGTTTGTTTCTAGCATCTCTATTCTATTTCCTTGAGTGAATTCCTCATTGTCTTTATTACAAGCTATTTATAAAAACTTTTGATCCCTGGCATAGCAAATGCTCCTGACCTTGTAATTCAGGAACATATTAACTATCCTTGGCCCTTTTATCTATCCATATACATATTAGACTCAGTTTGCTTAAATACCACACACAGATAGCATTGGGTTTTGAAATTACGCTGAATCAATAAATCAATTTGAGATGAACTGCTCTTTATAATATTGACTCTTTGCAGCCTTGAACATGGGAGTTGTCTTCTTTTATTTGGGTCTTATATTTATAGCTTATATTAAAATTGTATACTTTTCTCAACGTGAGGATTTTTGATATAGCTATTCATATCATCTGAGAATTTGGTAGTTTTATCTCTTCCTTTTTAATCTGTATGTCTTATATATCTTTTTCTCTTCCTGTTTTACAACAGCTAGGACTTCAAGAATGATGTTGAATAGGAGTGGTTAGAGTGGACATCCTTGCCTTGTACCTGACCTCAGGAGAAAAGCATTCACTCATTTGCTATCAAGTATGATGTTAACTGTAGGTTTTTCATAGATGCCATTTATCAGGTTGAAGAAGTTATGTTTCATTCCTAGTTTGTACGGAGTTTGTTTTTTTAATACCATGAATGGATGTTAAATTTTATCCAATGCTTTTTATGCATTTATTGAGATCATCATATGGCTTTTCTTCTTTAGCCTATTTATACAGTAAATTATATTAACTGATTTTGAATATTTGAACCAGCCTTGCATTTCTAGGATAAACCCCACTCGGTCATGACATAGTATCCTTTTTATATATCGCTAAATTCAATTTGTTAATATTCTGTTAAGGAGTTTTTTGTGTCTATGTTCATGAGGGGTATTAGTCTGTAGTTTTCTTACATTGTCCTTTCCTGGGTTTAGTATCAGATTAATGCCGCTGTTATAAAATGAGTTCAGAAGTGTTCCATCCTCTTTGGTATTCTGAAAGGGTTTACATACAATTGGTATTATTTCTTCCATATGTGTCTGGTAGAATTCACCAATAAAACCATCTGGGCCTGTAGTTTTCTTTGTGGGAACATTTCAAATTATGGATTTAGGGGGTCTTTTTCATAAACATAGCAATATTTAGGTTATCTATTTCTTCTTGAGTAAACTCTGGTAGTTTGTATTTTTAAAGGAATTTGTTTATTTAATCTAAATTGTCAAACTTATGGAAGTAAAACTTTTCATTATATTCCCCATTCTCATTTTAACTACCCACAGGATTTGTGGTAACTTCCCCTCTTTTATTCCTGATATTGTAATTTGTACCTTCTCTCTTTTTTCATGGTCAGTTTGGCTAGAAGTTTATCAATTTTATTGATCTTTTCAAAGAACCAGCTTTTGATTTCACTGATTTCTCTATTACCTTTTATTTCTACTTTTAGCTTTACTTTTTCCTTTCTTCTGCTTGCATTAGGTTTAATTTGCTCTTCATCTTCTATTTTCTTGAGGTGAAGACTTAGGTCACTGAGTTTGGGAATTTTTTTTTCTTTTCAAATATAAGCATTTAGTAACGCTGAACATTTCTCTCTAAACAACTATTTGAGCTGCATCCCACAAACTTTGATATGCAGTGCTTTCATTTTTATTCAATTCAAAATATTTAATTTTTTGTGACTTCCTCATTGATTTGTAGGTTATTTAAAAGTGGGTTGTTTAGGGCTTCCCTGGTGGCGCAGTGGTTGAGAGTCCGCCTGCCGATGCAGGGGACACGGGTTCACGCCCCAGTCCGGGAAGATCCCACATGCCACGGAGAGGCTGGGCCCGTGAGCCATGGCCGCTGAGCCTGCGTGTCCGGAGCCTGTGCTCCGCAACAGGAGAGGCCACAACAGAGAGAGGCCCGTTTACCGCAAAAAAAAAAAAAAAAAAAAAAAAAAAGTGGGTTGTTTAATTTCCAAATAATAGGGATATTACAAATATCTTTATGTTATTGATTTCTAGTTTAATTCCACTATTGTCAGAGAACATATTCAATTATTTTAAATTTGTTTTTATAGGCCAGAATATGGTCTCTCTTGTTCCACGTGCACCTGAAAGCAATGTGTATTCTGCCCTTGTCAGATTAAATGTACTGTAAATGTCAGTTAGGTCCAGCTGGTTGATGCTGTTCATGTCTCTGTATCCTTACTAATTATTTTCTACCTGTCCTATCCGTATTGAGAGGAGTGTTGAAATCTCAACTGCAATGGTGGATTTATCTATCTCTCCTCTGTTCTGTCAGTTTCTGCTTTAAGTATTTTGAAGTTCTGTTGGCAGATTTATATACATTTAAGATTGTGATGCCTTTTTTGTAAATTGACCCTTTGATCATTATGTAACGTCCTTCTTTATCCCTGCTAAATTCCTTGTTTCTGGTATTAATGTAGCTACTTCAACTTTTTCCATCCTTTTACTTTTAACCTAACTGTATCTTCATATTTAAAGTGTATTTCTTTTTTTTTTTAACATCTTTATTGGGGTATAATTGCTTTACAATGGTGTGTTAGTTTCTGCTTTATGACAATAGTTTCTGCTTTATAACAAAGTGAATCAGTTATACATATACATATGTTCCCATATCTCTTCCCTCTTACGTCTCCCTCCCTCCCACCCTCCCTATCCCACCTCTCTAGGTGGTCACAAAGCACCGAGCTGATATCCCTGTGCTATGTGGCTGCTTCCCACTAGCTATCTACCTTACGTTTGGTAGTGTATATATGTCCATGCCTCTCTCTAGCTTTGTCACAGCTCACCCTTCCCCCTCCCCATATCCTCAAGTCCGTTCTCCAGTAGGTCTGTGTCTTTATTCCTGTCTTACCCCTAGGTTCTTCATGACATATTTTTTCTTAAATTCCATATATATGTGTTAGCATACAGTATTTGTCTTTCTCTTTCTGACTTACTTCACTCTGTATGACAGATTCTAGGTCTATCCACCTCATTACAAATAGCTCAATTTCGTTTCTTTTTATGGCTGAGTAATATTCCATTGTATATTGCCACATCTTCTTTATCCATTCATCCGATGATGGGCACTTAGGTTGTTTCCATCTCCGGGCTATTGTAAATAGAGCTGCATTGAACATTTTGGTACATGACTCTTTTTGAATTATGGTTTTCTCAGGGTATATGCCCAGTAGTGGGATTGCTGGGTCATATGGTAGTTCTATTTGTAGTTTTTTAAGGAACCTCCGTACTGTTCGCCATAGTGGCTGTACCAATTCACATTCCCACCAGCAGTGCAGGAGTGTTCGCTTTTCTCCACACCCTCTCCAGCATTTATTGTTTCTAGATTTTTTGATGATGGCCATTCTGACTGGTGTGACATGATATCTCATTGTAGTTTTGATTTGCATTTCTCTAATGATTAATGATGTTGAGCATCCTTTCATGTGTTTGTTGGCAGTCTGTATATCTTCTTTGGAGAAATGTCTATTTAGGTCTTCTGCCCATTTTTGGATTGGGTTGTTTGTTTTTTTGTTATTGAGCTGCATGAGCTGCTTGTAAATTTTGGAAATTAATCCTTTGTCAGTTGCTTCATTTGCAAATATTTTCTCCCATTCTAAGGGTTGTCTTTTGGTCTTGTTTATGGTTTCTAAAGTGGATTTCTTATAGACAGCATATAGTTGGGTCTTGCTTTTCTATCCATTCTGACTATCTCTATATTTTAATTGGTATATTTAGACCAGGTGTCACAAACATTCTCTGTAAAGGGCCAGACAGTAAATATTTCAGGCTTTACAGGTCCTATGTTCTTCACAGCAGCTACTCAACTCTGCTGTTGTAGTAAAAAAGCAGGCATAGACAAGATGTAAACAGATGAGTGTGGCTCTGTTCCAATAAAACTATTTATAGACACTAAAATTTGAGTTTCATGTAATTTTCAGGTGTCAGAAAATATTATCCTTCTTTTGATTTTCTTCCAACCATTTAAAAATGTAAAAACCATTCTCAGGTAGTGGGCCATACAAAAAAAGCAGCATGGGCTGTAGTTTGCTGACCCTTACTCTACACCACTGCTCAAATCATTCTTCAGCTTACAATCCCTTAGTGACTTTCTATAGCTCTTAGAAGAAAATCCAAACTCCTTAAAATATTGTCTCTGCTTCTCAACTCTTCCTGCCTTGCACCCTATACTCTAGCATGACAAAATGCTGTAAATTTCCCTTACATTTCAGACTATTTCCTAGCTCCTGAGGCTTTATTCATTCTTTTACTTCTTCCTGAACTGTTATTTCTTGTCCTTCTCCGTATGGCACATTCCTGCATATCCCTTAAGATTCCTGTTAAGTATTTACCTCTGCTGTTAAGTCCTCCAGTACACCAAGTACTTTACTCTAGGACAACACTATCATACCATCTCCCCTACCATTGTGCTTAGTACATCAAAGGCACTCATGAAGGAATGACTGAATGAATGCTTTAAAATATAAGAGGAAACAATGTGCACAAATGTTTACAACAGTAAGAACAAAGTCAAATTCTAAGAGGTAGCTATGTTTTTATGGTCATCGAAACATTTTAACTAAATTGATTATAGAAATTTTTTTTAAATTCTCATAAAAACTGAAAGCATTTTCTTAACTATAAAATATCTATTAGACTTTAATATTAAATGTAATATAACAAACTCTCAGAAGATGGTGCTAGCCCAATATGTCAATAAGCCAAGAAATAAATAAGACAACTGACCAAAAAAAAAAGCTTCATCTAAAAAAAATAATGGAACTACTTAAGGAAAAGGCACGAGTACAGATAATTCCTAACAAAAACTTTTTTCTGAAAAAGGAAAACTTCATTCCTGAACCTAAGACTAAACATAAAATTTAATCAATTTTCACCAATTCTTATTAAAGTATAGAATACCAGTCAGTAATCTTTAATGGTTCAGAAAGAGATCCTAAGGAAAGAGTGAGATTAATTGTGAGCTTAATTGCAAACATGAAAACATTCATCTCCACTGATAAAGAATTCAATTCATAGTTTCAATATATTAGCATATCAAATTAAAACTCTATATATAAATGGCAGGGGTAGGGAAGAAGATGGAATAAAGAAGGAAACAAAATTATACACCCATCTTTGGTATTCAGTTTTAAACCAATGTCTTACACTGCATTACACAAGTGATTTTTTATTTTTTATTTATTTTTTTTGCAGTATGCAGGCCTCTCAGTGCTGTGGCCTCTCTCGTTGCGGAGCACAGGCTCCAGGTGCGCAGGCTCAGCAGCCATGGCTCACGGGCCCAGCCACTCCACGGCACATGGGATCCTCCCGAGCTGGGGCATGAACCCACGTCCCCTGCATTGGCAGGCAAATTCCCAACCACTGCACCACCAGGGAAGCCCAAGTGATATATTTTAAATAACCCACTATGCTAATACTTCAATATGTGATATAAATACATGGAAATAAAAGTGTTTTTTAAAAACCATATCAATGGTAATTGTACTTTAAAAAGTTATAAAATTATTTTACCAATATTTAATAATATATTTTATTAAAATGTAATAATACTTTTGGACCTCTCCATTTGGCATAACTCATCCAACAATTATTTATTTCATTGTCTTTTATATATAAGTGTCTTGTAAGAAAATAAAACATTATAATAAAACCTCATTTGGGGCCAAAAGCAGGTCAATTAACCTGAATGGTTAAATAATTCTGTCTATTGCCAACAAAAGAAGTCAACTTCAAAAATCAAAAATATACTATCTCTGATATTAAATAAACATGTTGAAAACAAAAGATCCACAATCCAATTCCAATGAAGAATCACATGTCACTGAAACAGGTGATCAAACTTTAAAGCTGCCAAAAAGAAAAGTTTAAGACCTTACTTCTTAATTGATCACATCATATTACATTACACACCTAGAGCATAATGTGAAAATGAAAGAGGAGGGAAGGGGGTAGGGCACAACCTTTAAAAGAATGATATAGCCATAAGACATGACGAAGACTGGTTAGAACTGGGTCCACTTTGGCAGAATATTCAACTTCCAGTGGACCTTGAGCCTCATTATATGCTCATTGTAATACATTAGCTTGCTAAATGACACACACACCAGCACCATGACAGCTCTGAGGCTAACCATAAAAGGCCAAAAAGTGGGCGGCGGCCCAATTCATGGAAATTCCCATCCTTTCCCCCTGAAATAGTTGGAATAATCCTCCCACTCATTAGCCTATGAAATTACCCAGCCCATAAAAACTAACCACACCATATTTCAAAGCTCTCTTGCCTTCTGAGATGGCCCACACTCTGTCTGTGGAGTGTGTTTCTCTCTAAATAAATCTACTTCTAACCTATCACTTTGTCTTTCACTGAATTATTTTTGCAATGAGACATCAAGAACATCAAATTCACGGAGAACAAAAATATGTCTCAACGTTGGTTGTCAAAAACCTCTCACTATGCCTTTGTCATAGTGCTGATTTAAAATGACACTTCTGTCTCAATCTAGGCCATTTAAATGTAAAAACTAAGTGGGTCTTTATGGTAAGAAGACTTCAACTGTTGTTTTCTTTTTAATCTATTTATTTTTATTTCTATTTGGCTGCATTGGGTCTTTGTTGCTGCACACGGGCTCTCTCTAGTTGCGGTGAGTGGGGGCTACTCTTCATTGCAGTGCGCAGGCTTCTCATTGAGGTGGCTTCTCTTGTTGTGGAGCACAGGCTCTAGGCGCACGGGCTTCAGCAGTTGTGGCACGCAGGCTCAGTAGTTGTGGCTCGCGGGCCCTAGAGCGCAGGCTCAGTAGTTGTGGCACACGGGCTTAGTTGATCCGCAGCATGTGGGATCTTCCCAGACCAGGGCTCAAACCCGTGTCCCCTGCATTGGCAGGCAGATCCTTAACCACTGCACCACCAGGGAAGCCCGACTTCAACTGTTTTTAAGAGATTGTTACATCTGTTTAAATGTTTTTAAAACTAATATTTAAGCACAATAAGGATTTTTTAATCCAAACTATTAAAGGTTTAAAATACCATTGATATACTGAAGAAATATTAAAAATGAGAATACATAGCAGCACTAGGAAAAAAAAAAAAAAAACTAAGGAAAAGGTGCCAAGAGTAGAAAAGAAACAAAACTTTCTGGAAGATAAAATGAGCTGGTAGAAATAACTCTCTAAATACGAGATCTAATATTAACATTTCTACTATGAACCCTGGAATAGGTAGGGTGTCTCAGGGTTCAGTAAATGAGGCAGAACCAGTATGGGTGATAAAGAAGAAAGATTTATTACAATGGTTAGACTTTACATAACTGTGGGAGCTGTTGAAGCAGTATATGTAGGCTACCTACATTAGAGGCCGCTGCATCTAATCTTGAGCCTGAAGTCACTATAGGTCAGCCAGACCAACAGTCAGGAAGGGAACTGGATAAGGATAAGAGCAAGGACAAACTGAAACTTGTAAGGATAAGCTGGAACTGATAGAGACAAATGAAATCTGCAAGAACAAACTGGAACCTGTGAGGATGACAGGAACCGGCAATGACAAACTGAAACTCGCATCTGTCTCTGGCCAACCCAACCCTGACGCCAAGGGTGACTATAGGAGAAGCATGCACCCTTCACTACAGAGCTGTACATGCAGGGCAAGTATTCAGAGATGCTGGAGGGGGAAATCTGACAGGAGCTGAAGGAACTGCAGGTCCACATGCTATCCCACACATACAAGGTGACCCAGCAAATCAGTGATACGGTGTGAGAGCTGCCGCAGTGCCTAGTACTCGGCGCTGACCCTCAGAGTCAAAAAGCATGCCTGCCGCTTCGCTTCCCTCTTACAAGTCTTCCACAAAATGTCTTTTGTAACCAATGCTAACTGACCAATACACGGAGGGAAATTTTGGGAAACATATTTCCAGTTTAGCCAAGCTAACCTAGTACACTGTCACCACAGAGAGAAACAGCAGTGCACCCACATAACCTCAAGCTGTCACAAAGGTAGAGAGAGAAAGGAACGACAGCTGTACAGAGTGGTAAACTCTAACTCAGTCCAAAGTAATTCCTTTCTAACTTCTACAATGGACAGGGGTCTCAGTTATTGCCTGTCTATCTACCCATGTTACAAGCCTGACTGTCAATATATATACTCTATAGTAAGGGTGAAATATATTGCAAACCCTGAAGATTGTCCTCACGTTCAAGGTAAGAACTACTAAGAAAATCCAATAATGACATTCATCATAAGTTTTAAAATCCAGATCAGCTACTAATACTACTCAATTCTATCTTCATATTTAAATAGGAATAAGCAAGAGTCTACAGAGCTTAAGAAATCAAAAACATGAATGGGAGGACACAGAGCTATTAACCCTCAAGAAAACAGTCAATAAAGAAAATGAAGGACAATGAAAAAAAAAAAAAGCAAGCATCCCATTCTTTTCATCTCCAATCTCTTCCCACTCTGGCAGTGGAGGCTACAGCAGTGGCAACAGATGCTGCTAATTCTGTTTCTTTCATTTCAGCTTTGTGGTTGTAGCAATGGCTTCAGCAGGAATTGGAGGGCAATGAGGAAGGCTGGGGCACATCTGGGATGGTAATGTTCAATATTTTGATGAGGATAAAGGTTATATAGGTGCATAATTTGTCAAAATCAACAAATGGTACACTTAAATTTTTTTTCATTTCACTGTAAGTAAATTTTACCACACCAAAAAAAAGAAAAAGATCTCTAAGTAACGTACAATGAAGTGTTTAGGTGTAAAGTGTACTGCCTACAACTAATTTTGAAATATATCAAAATATAGATGAACTGCTTAGACTGATAGAGGGATGGATAGATACGTGATAAAGCAAACAGAACAGAATGTTCATTGTAAACTCTAGATCGGGGTCAGCAAATTATATAGCATGTAGGCCAACCTGGTCTGCCACCTGTTCTTATGGCTCATGAGCTAAGAACAGTTTTTACATTGTTACAAAGTTGAAAATAAATGAAAAGAATAATTCATGACATAAGAAGTATGAAATTCAAATTTTAGTGTCTATAAATAACATTTTATTGGAACACAGCCACACCCATTCATTTACATATTGTCCATGCCTGGATTGGTACTACAATGGGACAGTTGAATAGTTACAACAGATGCTGTATGTCTTGTCAAGCCTAAAATGTTTACTATCTGGCTCTTTTCAGAAAAAGTTTGCCAAACTTCTGCTCTAGACAGTGAGTATACAGGTATTTACTGTAAAATTCTTTCAACTTTCCTGTATGTTAAAATTTTTATAAGAATGTCAAAAAATAAAAAACAGAGCAATAATCATAAACTGACTCTACAGTGGCTCATGAGGAGGGGAAGAGAGGGTCCATCAGTCCTGAGTGCTGCAACCAGCTTTTCTAAATCCTACCTGCAAGAAGTCATGTGCTTGGAATTGCAAAAAGGTGAGAAAACTACAACCAAGTCTGTAGTCTTGAAGAGATGCTCTGTCCCTTAAAAATCTGTCTAGTAACACTCTACCCACCAGCCAATGAAAGTGTCAAGGAAGCTTGATGTTATATGAAGTCTTAGGTCAAAGAAAGAAAAATTTTAAAAACATCCATGAGAAATCAAAACATCAAGCCTCCCCCCATTCTCACTCTCAGTTGAAGACTGGTATCAGTTTCCAAGGGTGCTGAAACAAAGTACCATAAAATAGGTGGCTTAAAACAGTAGTAATGTATTCTCTCAGAGTTCTGGAAGATAGAAGTCAGAAATCAAATTGTTGGCAGAGCCAGGCTCCCTCTGAAGGCTCTGGGGAAGAATCCTTTCTTGCCTCTCCTTAGCTTCTTGTGGTTACTAGCAAACCTTGGCATTCCTTGGCTTCTAGCTCCATCACTCCAATCTCTGCCTCCATCTTTACATGGCTTTCCTCCTTAAGTGTCTGTATCTCTGTCCAAATTTCTCTGCCCTTAAAAGGAAACCAGTCATTGGATTTACAGATAGCCCTAATCAAGTATGACTCATCTTAACTTGCTTACATCCACGAAGACCATATTTCCAAATAAGGTCACACTCATAGGTACTGGAGGTCAGGATCTCATATCTCATATCATAACATATCTTTTAGGGCAGGGGTCCCCAATCTGCCGGGCCGTGGACCACTACTGGTCCATGGCCTGTTAGGAACCGGGCCACACAGCAGGTGGTGAGCGGCGGGCAGGTGAGCAAGCAAAGCTTCATCTGCCGCTCCCCAGCACTCACATTACCGCCTGAACCATCCCCACCCATTGCTCGCATTACTGCCTGAACCATGTCTTCCCACAGCCCCCATTCGTGGAAAAATCGTCTTCCAAGAAACCGGTCGGTCCCTGGTGCGAAAAAGGTTGGGGACTGCTGTTTTAGGGGAAAACAATTTAACCCACAACAAGGACTGTGCTTCCCATTTCACTGAGAAACTAGAAACAGTCAAGAGTCCTTCTACATATCACCAGATCTACACATCAAATATAGTATAGGCAGTCGTCTATACTCCTGTTAGCATGAATCAATAAATGATCCATGCTCCTACCCAAAGTCAAACCATTTATTTGTACACTAAATCCTACCCCCTCAACTACTTAATGACATCACTCCAGCAATTCTAACATCTGTCTCCTACATTGTCAATTTTACTCACTCTATTTCATTTCTATCAGCATAGAAACATATTTTTTCCATCCTAAAAAATGAAAGCAAAAACAACTCTAAAACTCCTGACCCCACTCCCCCCTTCCATTTATCTGCTTTCTTTACAGCATACTCCTCAGAAGAATCATCTATACTTATTAATTCTAATCTCACTTTTGTCCTCACCACTTCACCAGAATTGATCTTATAAAAGTAAACAATGAATGGTTGCTAAAGCCAAGAGTCAATTATTGATCCTCTTCTTACTTACCTATCAGCAGCATCTGACATAGTTGATTCCTCCTTCCTTGGAACATTCTCTTGAACTAGCTTCCAGAATATCATACTCAATACTAAACACAGACAAGTAACATTCCATGAAATGTCCTATAGGTACATTGAGATATAGGACTTTTAAGGCATTCTTTGAAATTATATCAATTTCATCAAGAATATCAGCAAGGGGCTTCCCTAGTGGCGCAGTGGTTGAGAATCTGCCTGCCAATGCAGGGGACACGGGTTCGAGCCCTGGTCTGGGAGGATCCCACATGCCGCGGAGCAACTAAGCCTGTGAGCCACAGCTACTGAGCGTGCACGTCTGGAGCCTGTGCTCTGCAATAAGAGAGGCCGCGACAGTGAGAGGGCTGCGCACCGCGATGAAGAGTGGCCCCCGCTCGCTGCAGCTAGAGAAAGCCCTCGCACAGCAATGAAGACCCAACACAGCCAAAAATAAATAAATTAATTTAAAAAAAAAAAGAATATCAGCAAGACTGCAGGATACAAGATTAATATATAAAAGACAACCACATTCCTATATACCATCAATGAACAAGTAAAATGTGAAATTAAAAACATTATGCCATTTACGTTAATAACCCCCCAAAATAAAATACCTTGGTGTAAATCTAACAAAATATGTACAAGTCTGTATCTTGTAAAGGAAATGTACATATAGAGAAAAACTACAAAATTCTGATAAACAAAATCAAAGAAAAACTAAATAAATGGAGAGAACTAAAGAAATGGTGATATATTCCATGTTCATGGGTAGGACGACTCAATATTGTTAAGTTTTCAGTTCTATCCAACTTGATCTATAGATTCAATGCAATCCCAATCAAAATCCCAACAAGTTATTTTATGGATACCGACAAACTCATTCTAAACTTTATATGGAGAGGCAAGAGACCCGAGTAGCCAAAACAATACTGAAAGAGAAAAACAGAGTACTGACACTACCCAACCTCAAGACTTACTAAAAAGCTTCAATAATCAAGACCATGTGGTACTGCAAAAGAACAGACAAATAGATCAATGGAACAAAATAGAGAGACCAGAAATAGACCCAAATAAATATAGTCAACTCATCTTTGACAAAGAAGTAAAGATAATACAATGGAGCAAAGATAGTTTTTCAATTGGTGCTAGAAAAACTGGACACACATGTGCAAAAAAAAAGAAAAAAAAGTGAATCTAGACACAGACCTTACACCTTTCACAAAAATTAACCCAAAACGGATCACGGAACTATTTGTAAAATGCAAAACTATAAAACTCCTAGAAGATAACACAGCAGAAAACTTAGATGACTTTGGATATGGCAATACCTTTTTAGATATAACAGCAAAGGCACAATCCATGAGAGAAAAAATTGATAAGCTGGACTTTATTATTAAAATTAAGAACTACTCTGGGAAAGACAACATCAAGAGAATGAGAAGACAAGCCAGAACTCACCAAAGAAGACACACAAATGGCAAATAACATATGAAAAGATGTTTCACATCATACTGTCAATCAGGGAAATGGAAATGAAAACGTCAATGACATAGCACTATAACCTACTGGAATGGCCAAACTCCGGAACACTGACAACACCAAATGCTGCTGAGGATGAAGAGTACAAGGAACTCTCATACAATGCTGGTGAAAGTGCAATCTGGTACAGCCCTTTTAGAAGACAGTTTGGCAGTCTCTTACAAAACTAAATATACTCTTACCATTCGATCCAGCAATTGCACTCCTTGGTAATTACCTAAATGACTTGAAAACATGACCACACAAAAACCTGCACACCGATGTTTACAGCAGCTTTATTTATAATTGCCAAAACTTAGAAGCAACCAAGATGTCCTTCAGTAGGTGAATGGACAAATAAACTGAACTAAAAAGAAATGAGCTATCAAACCATGAAAAGACATGGAGGAGCTGTAAATGCACATACTAAGTGGAAGAAGACAATCTGAAAAGGCTACATACTACATGATTCAAACTATATGACACTATGGAAAAGGCAAACTATGGAGACAGTAAAAAGACCAGTGGTTGCCAGAAGTCGGGAGGAGGGGATAGGTGGGGAGCACACAGGATTTCTAGGGCAGTAAAAATACTCTGTATGATATCATAATGATGGATACATTCCATCACATATTTGCTCAAATCTTCAGAATGTATAACAACAAGAATGAATCATAATGTAAACTATGGACTCTGGGTGATTATGATGTACCACTGTTAAGTTCATCAACCGTAATAAAAGTACCACTCCCGGGGGTTATTAATAATGGGGGTAGGGCTATGCATATGTGGGGGCAGGCGGAATATGGGAAATCTCTGTACCCTTCCCTCAATTTTGCTGTGAACCTTCAACTGCTCTAAAAAATAAAAGTCCTAATAAAGGCATTATTTTTAAAGAATATCAGCAAGCAGGCTGATTGGTTCTGGAATTAAGCTCCCTTGGCTATTACTAAAATTAAGGACTGAATCCCACATAAAACTATGTCAAGAAGTGTTGTTTTCCTCAAATCCTTCAATCCTTCACAGTAATTTAGCAAAGAGTTTTCTACTTCAGAAACTGTAACATTAGCAAATCTCTAGCATCATCAAAAGCACTCAAGGTCCTACTTTAGAGCGCTGTGTGTGTGTGTGTGTGTGTGTGTGTGTGTGTATACAAATGAGCAGAAGGAATTCTTAGAGAAAGCCAAATTTGGTCCATATACACTTTTTTAAGATCTTGATGAATTTGGCATCATAGGAGAATTAACAGAAACTTTCAACATCTGACAAAGTTCTTGGCTTTTATAGGTCGTGGCAGTTTGGGGGATTTTGTTTAATTTTTTTTTAATTTAATACATGTGCACAGAGTTCTGTGGTAAGAAAAATTTGACAGTACAGTAGTCATACTTTGGAGCAGCATCGATTCTAAACAGCACACAAGTGATTATACTCATAGGATTATCATTTTGAGGTACTACTCTCCCTTTCCATTCCCTCTCAACACCTGCTTGTATTATAGCAGTGAAATATAAAAGAAAAATAAAAGCTTAGGTTAAAGGCAAGATGTGATTTAAAATGTTACATTGACAACTTTATCATATTACCAAATTTATTATCTCTGGTGTTTTAAACTTGAGATAATGTTCAAACTGAAAAGTACAAAAAGTGTACCTGATTGCTTAGTTCAACCTAAAGAACCCCTCTTTGCCATTCTCATCTTTTGGAAAAAAAATTTCCTGTGAGACTTTCATAAAGATTCAGTGAAAAAAAGCCTTATTGGGAAAGACAGGGCAGAAAAGAAAGCATCCTCTTCTTAACCTCAGGTTATCACCTAGCTTCATTCAACCTGATAAGATTTGTGCACAAAAGAGGATGCAACTTTGAAAAAGAATCTCTGAGGAGAAGAACAAGAATTGAGACCCTGATACAATGAGAACCATGAGGAAGAAAATGAAATGCTTTTATAAGATCCTAAATGATGCTTCATCTACATCTATGAATTTGACTTTTATTCCACAATCTGCACATGGTACTGATCCTTTACCTTGATCTCCATTTAATATCCCACCTTCCCATGACTGTGCATAAACTGGTCACTATCCATTTTTAATCTTATAATCCAACCTTCCTCATAATTTTATGGCTATATCTTGAAAACTATCAGGTCTTTAAGGGTAGGGACCATACCTTATTCTTTTTGTATTCCCAGTATTTAGCACGATTCCTGGGCAAAACAGGCCCTTAACAGATGTTCGCTAAATACACATATTACCTTACTTGTATTGATGAGATTATTCTCGTGCTACTCAACAGCATTAATCAAAATATTTGGCTGACTTTTTAAATATTTTAGTGTTAGTTTTAGTCTTGGTAACCTTTACTCTCAAGATTATGACTAAGGAGAATATTTTCACCCTATGGGCACAACACATACTTTAGACATTTGGATTTTCAAGACCAATCCCTAAAAAGAAAATTTCAGTTTATGTGTTTTTTAATCATCAACATTGTCCTTTTCCTCCTTACTTTGCATGAATCAAGATATGTATGGTGTAAGAAAATGGTTCAGTCTCATGATCCAAACAATCAGGATTCCCCACAGATCTGATATTCTGAAATGAACTGATCCATTACTGAGTTTTTCTGATTATTTCTAATTTTTAAAACTCTCTTCATAAAAACAGCTAACCTAAAACACTGGTAAGTATAATCTTTATCTTAGTTAGTATACAAATATGAAGATACAAAACACTTTGGAGATATAAAATATCTGAAGACTGGGGCTTCCCTGGTGGCGCAGTGGTTGAGAGTCCGCCTGCCGATGCAGTGGACACGGGTTCGTGCCCCGGTCCGGGAAGATCCCACATGCCGCAGAGCGGCTGGGCCTGTGAGCCATGGCCGCTGAGCCTGTGCATCCGGAGCCTGTGCTCCGCAACGGGAGGGGTCACAACAGTGAGAGGCCCACATACCGAAAAAAAAAAAAATATATATATATATATATATATATCTGAAGACTAAAAACCTCTTAAACTACTACTGCCTCAAGCTCTGTCAGAACAGCTGGAACAAGATTTTCCTCCTGCCATAAATAACTAGAAAACCAAACAAAATATATAAAGCAGACACTGAATATCAGGGAGGATGATCCCTGAGAGATGAGAAATAAATAAAATGAGCTTTATAATCACTGTGACTTTCTACCTGGAGGAACCTTCTAAACTATATAAAGGAGAAGAAGAACACAAGGAAAGTATTGAAAACAATCAGCCTGTAGACTAGAGGAAACTGAGATTGCAGTTCAAATAAACTGAAGCATTTGGGATCTTGTGAAGCAGAGTACCAGAAAGAAGACAGCTACAAAGAGGAAAAGGTCCAGAAATCTTTATGAGAGTCTCCTTGAGTCTGTTCTTGACTACTAAACTACACATGTATAGGCAAAACTCCATGAGACTGGGCAAAGAAGAATGAGAAAGCTGCAACTAGAAAAATTCCCAGAATGCGAACAGAACTGGGAGATACTCAACTTCCAACCACTAAAGAGGAAAGAACTCATTAAATACCAGGGCATTCAATGGAAGAACACAAAAGGGTAACACCTTAGGAATAGGGCTAAACTAGCTCTAGAGTATGGTCACTCTAACAAAGCTTATAAACTATCAAGTTACAAATAATTTAAGTGCCTACCAAAGTACAAAATAAGATAACAAAACCCAGGACTCAAGAATGTAAAATATCCAAAGCCCAGTAAAAAAAGTATTAGATATATGAAGAAACTAAAATACAAGTAATAACCAGGATAAAAAATCAATCAGAGAAACAGATCTAGAAATAAACATCATGGAATTTATCAAGCACTTTTTAAATGAAAATTTCACTAGAGGGGCTCAGTAGCAGACCCAAGCAGACAAAAGAAATAATCAGTGAACCTGAAGGTAGGTCAATTGAGATTATTCACAATCAAACTGGAATAGAGGAAAAAAGCAAATGATTATCTCAATAGATACTGAAAAAGCATTTGACAAAATCTAACACTCTTCATGATAAAAACATGACAAAGATATCTGTTCTCATCACTTCTGTTCAATGTAAATTTAAGCTGGGGCAATTAGGCAAGAAAATGAATTAAAAAGTATCCGTACTGAAAAGGAAAAAATCATCTCTACTTGCAGATGGCATAATCTTGTATGTTGAAAGTCTTAAGGAATCCATACCGCAAAAAAAAAAGAAACTACTAGAGCTAATAAACTTTTTCAGCAAGGTTGTAGTATGTATAAATATAGAGAAACACATGCATTTCTATATACTAGCAATGAATATGAAAATGAAATCACAAAAACATTTCCATTTATAATAGTACAACAGCATGAAAAGTACAAAATACTTTATAGATGGGTGAATTTTATACCCTGAAAGCTACAACGTTGTTAAACTTCCATGTTCCTGGATTGGAAGACTTAATATTGTTAAGATGGCAATACTCCCCAAATTGATGTACAGATTCAATACAAATTCCCAGCTGATGTCTTTGCAGAAAATGATAAGCTGATCTTAAAATTCATATGGAAATGCAAGGGACACAGAATAGTCAAAACAATCTGGAAAAAGAAGAATAAAGCAGGAGTATTAGACACTTCCTGATTTCAAAAGTTACCACAAAGCTACAGTAATAAGACAGTGTAGTAATGGCATAAGGATAGAAATACATATCAATGAAATACAAGCAAGAATCCAGAAATAAATCCATATATCTATAGTCAATTGATTTTTGACAAGAGTGCCAAAACCATTCAATGGGAAAAGAACAGCCTTTTCAATAAATTATGCTGAGACAACAGGATATCCAAATGCAAAATGAATTTGGACTCCTACTCACACCATTTAAAAATGTACTCAAGGGACTTCCCTAGTGGTCCAGTGGCTAAGATGCTGCGCTCCCAATACAGGGGGCCCAGGTTCCAGCCCTGGTCAGGGAACTAGATCCTACTTGATGCAACTAAGAGTTCGCATGCCGCAGCAAAGATCCCACATGCGGCAACAAAGATTCTGCGTGTCACAGCTGAGACCCAGTGCAGCCAAATGAATAAATATATAAAAAAAATTTCCTCAAAATGAATTGAAGATCTAAACTTAAGAGCTAAAACCATAAAACTCTTTAAAAAAATACATAGGTATAAATCTTCATGACCTTGGGACTTCCCTGGTGGTGCAGTGGTTAAGAATCCACCTGCCAATGCAGGGGACATGGGTTCAATCCCTGGTCTGGGAATATCGCACATGCCACAGAGCAACTAAGCCCGTGCACCACAACTACTGAGCCTGCGTGCCACAAATACTGAAGTCTGCACGCCTACAGCCCGTGCTCTGCAACGAGAAGCCACCGCAATGAGAAGCATGCACACCGCAACAAAGAGAAGGGTAAGCTGGGACAAAGTGAGAGAGTGGCATGGACATATATACACTACCAAATGTAAAATAGATAGCTAGTGGGAAGCAGACGCATAGCATAGGAAGATCAGCTCTGTGCTTTGTGACCACCTAGAGGGGTGGGATAGGGAGAGTGGGAGGGAGGGAGATGCAAGAGGGAGGAGATATGGGGATATATGTATATGTATAACTGATTCACTTTGTTATAAAGCAGAAACTAACACACCATTGTAAAGCAATTAAACTCCAATAAAGATGTTAAAAAAAAAGGGTAGCCCCTGCTCTCTGCAACTAGAGAAAGCCCACATGTAGCAATGAAGACCCAACGCAGCCAAAAATAAAATAAAATTAAATTAAATTAAATTAAAACTTCATGACCTTGGATAAGGCAATAGTTTCTTAGATATAACACCTAAAGCATAAGCAACCAAAGAAAAAAAATAAATTGGATTTCATCAAAGTCAAAAACTTTTGTGTATCAAATGACCTAAGAAAATGAAAAGCCAACCTGCAGAATCAAATAAAATATTTATAAATTGTATATCTGATAAGGGTATAATATCCTCTAAAGAACACAACACAACAATTAAAGACAACAAAACTTAAAAACGGGCAAATGATTTGAATATGTATTTCTCCAAAGAAGATATACAAATAGACATTAAGAACCTGAAAAGATACTCAACATCATTGTTAGGGAAATGAAGATCAAAATCATAATGAGATATCACTTCACACACACTAGAATGGCTACAATTTTTTTTTAAAAAAGTAAAATAACAAGTGCTGGTGAGGATCTAGAGAAACTGCAGCCCTCATACATCACTGGTAGGAATGTGAAATGGTGCAACTGCTGTGGAAAACAGCTTGGTAGTTCCTCCAAAAGTAAGTTACCATATGACACAGCAATTCCATTCCTAGGTATCTTCCCAAGAGAAATAAAAACCTATGTCCATGCAAAAACTTATACATAAATGTTCGTAAAAGCATTATTCATAATAGCCAAAAACTGGGAAACCCAAATGGCCATCAACTGATGAATGGGTAAACAATATGTGGTAAGTTATATCCATACAATGGAATATTATTTAGCCATAAAAAGAAATGAAGTACTGATACATGTTATAACATAAATGAACTTGAAAACATTATTATAAGTGAAAGAATCCAAACACAAAAGGTCACATATTTCATGATTCCATTTATATGAAATGTATAGAATAAGCAAACCCATAGGAACATAAAGTAGAATAGTACCTCGCCAGAAGTTAGGGAGGGGAAATGGAGGGAAGGAGAAAGGGCAATAGTGACTGCTAATGGGTACAAGGTTTCTTTTTGGGGTAAAGAAAATGTTCTAGAATTAGATAGTGGTGATGGCTGCACAACCCAGTGAATATACTAAAAACTGTGTACTTTAAAATGGTGAATTTTATGGTAGGTGAATTATACCTAAGTTTTCTTTAAAAATCCCATAACTATAGCATCCCGTAACTATGACAAAATTTTTTAAGTATAATATGGTCAATAGTCTCTTGAGGTGATAGAAAGTGCTTTGTTCCTATTTCACCACTCTGAATTAATAAAGCCAATAAAACTTTAGATCATGCATACAAAACTCCTAAACCCTCTCTTAATCCCTAAATTTTGCTCCAATATGATACACAATGAATAATGCCCTCAAACACAATTACATATATACAATTCCAAAAGCACTAACTATAGCTCCACCCATTCCTCGCTCTTTAGAAAGCATATCAGAATATAAGCTGTAATCATATATATTTATCACATTATTATATATATTTATAATACAGAGCCCAACTGATCACATCAAGTGTGTCATGACTGCCTTGTTGCACATGAAAATTTTCTCTGTGATGATCCACTTGAAAAACTATCAATAACAAATCTTTGATTATATGGAGACTATATGATAGATTATAACAATACTAGGTAGAGCTTCTTATTAAAACTCAGTTACTTTTTATATGTGTCCAACAGATTCCTGGATAGTTCATTTGTTCCTCAACATCTTCCAAAAATTTTAAAGTTTATATTTCCATATGCATCATATTTTTTAAATTTGAAAAAAGTCAACAGAAAACCATCAGTTCAAAAAGAGATAAAATAGACCATCTTCTGTAATTAAGCCTAGCATATTCAGTAAAAAAAGAGAGTTCACTTGAATGTTAGATACAGGCATACCTCATTTCATTGCATTTCACTTTATTGTGCTTCGCAGGTATTGCATTTTCTAAAAATTGAAGGTTTGTAGCGACACTGCATTGAGCAAGTCTATTGGTACCATTTTTCCAACAGCATTTGCTCACTCTGTGTTTTTGTGTCACATTTTGGCAATTTTCATGATGTTTCAAACTTTTCCATTATTATTATATTTGTTAAGATGATGTATCATCAGCGACCTTTGATGTTACTGTTGTAATTGTTTGGGGGCATCACAAACTGAACCCATATAAGACTGCAAACTTAATCGATAAATATTGTGTGTGTTCTAACTGCTCCATCCACTGGCCATTTCACCGTCTCTCTTTCTCTCTTCATGCCTCCCTATTCCCTGAGACACAATATTCAAATTAGGCCAATTAGTAACCCTACAATGACCTCTAAGTGTTCAAGTGAAAGAAAGAGTCACACGTCTCTCACTTTAAATGAAAATCTACAATGATTAAGCTTAGTGAGGAAGGCATGTCAATAGCTGAGATAGGCCAAAAGCTAGGCCTCTTGTGCCAAACAGACAAGTTGTGAATGCAACGGAAAAGTTCTTAAAGGAAATTAAAAATGCTACTCCAGTGAACACACAAATGATAAGAAAGCAAAACAGCCTTACTGCTGATATGGAGAAAAGTTTTTATTATAGTTGATTTACAATGTTGTTTAATTTCTGCTGTACAGCAAAGTGACTCAGTTTTACATATATGTGTGTGTGTGTGTGTGTGTGTGTGTGTGTGTGTGTGTATATATATATATTCTTTTCATATTCTTTTCCATTATGGTTTATCATAGGATATTGAATATAGTTCCCTGTGCTATACAGTAGGAGCTTGTGGTTTATCTATCCTATATATAATAGTTTATCTATACTATATATAATAGTTTGCATCTGTTAATCCCAAACTCCCCATCCTTCCCTCCCCCACCCTCTCCCGCTTGGCAACCACAAGTCTGTTCTCCATATCTGTAAGTCTGTTTTTATTTCACAGATATGTTCACCTGTGCCATATTTTAGATTCCACATATAAGTGATATCATATGGTATTTGTCTTTCTCTTTCTGACTTACTTCAGTTAGTATGATAATCTCTAGGTCCATCCATATTGCTGCAAACAGCGTTATTTCATTCTTTTTAATGGCTGAGTAATATTCCATTGTATATATGCACCACATCTTCTTTATCCATTCATCTGTCAATGGACATTTAGATTGTTTCCATGGCTTGGCTACTGTAAACAGTGCTGCTATGAACATAGTGGTGCATGTATCTTTTCAAACTGTAGTTTTGTCTAGGTATATGCCCAGTAGTGGGATTGCTGGGTCATATTGTAGTTCTATTTTTAGTTTTTTAAGGAAGCTCCATACTGTTCTTCATAGTGGCTGTATCAATTTGCATTCCCACCAAGAGTGTAAGAGGGTTCCCTTTTCTCCACACCCTCTCCAGCATTTATTATTTGTAGACTTTTCAATGATGGTCATTCTAACTCGTGAGAGGTGGTAACTCATTGTAGTTTTCTTTTAATAACTTTTCTACTACTTTCTAAAATTTTTATTTTATATTGGAGTACAGTTGATTTACAATGTTGTGCTAGCCTCCAGTGTACAGCAAAGTGATTCAGTTATACATATACATGTATCTTTTTCAGTTTCTTTTCCCATTTAGGTTATTACAGAATATTAAGCAGAGTTCCCTGTGCTATACAGTATGTCCTTGTTGTTTACCTATTTTATATATAGTAGTGTGTATATGTTAACCCCAAACTCCTAATTTATCACTCCCCCCCACCTTTCTTCTTTGGTAACCATAAGTTGTCCTAAGTCTATGAGTCTATTTCTGTTTTCTAAATAAGTTCATTTGTATCATTTTTTTAGATTCCATATATAAGTGATATCATATGACATTTGTCTTTCTCTGTCTTACTTCACTTAGTATAATCTCTAGGTCCATCCATATTGCTGCAAATGGCATTATTTCATTCTTTTTTATGGCTGAGTAATATTCCATTGTATATATGTACCTCACTGTAGTTTTGATTTGCATTTCTCTAGTAATTAGCAATGATGAGCATCTTTTCATGTGCCTATTGGCCATCTGTATGCCTTCTTTGGAAAAGTGTCTATTTAGGTCTTCTGCCCATTTTTTGATTGGGTTGTTTGTTTTATTGTTATTGAACTGTAGGAGCTGTTTGTGTATTTTGGAAATTAAGCCCTTGTTGGTTGCATCATTTGCAAACTTTTTCTTGATACGGAGAAAGTTTTAGTGGTCTGGACAGAAGATGATCCAACCAAGACATTCCCATAAGTCAAAGCCTAATCCAAATCAAAGCACTCTCTTTAACTAACGAAGGCTTAGAGAGGTAAGGAAGCTGCAGAAGAAAAGTTTGCAGCTAACAGAAGTTGATTAATGAGGTCTAGGGAAAGAAGCCATCTCCATAACATAAAAGTGCAAGGTGAAGCAAGTGCTCATAGAGAAGCTGCATCAAGTCATCCAGAAGATTTAGCTAAGTTAACTGATGAAGGTGGCTACACTAAACAACAGATTTTCAATGTAGATAAAACAGCCTTATATTGGAAGAAGATGCCATCTAGGACTTTCACAACTGGAGAGAAGTCAATGCCTGCCTTCAAAGGACAGGTTGACTCTCTTGTTAGGGGCTAATGCAGCTCATGACTTAAAGTTGAAGCCAATGTTCATTTACCCTTCTGAAAATCCTAGGGCCCTTAAAAATTATGCTATATCTTCTCTACCTGTGCTCCTAGATGGAACAACAAAGTCTAGATGACGGTACATCTATTTATAACATGGTTTACTAAATATTTTAAGCCCACAGTTGAGACCTACTGCTCAGAAAAAAAAGGATTCCTTTCAAAATATTATTGCTCACTGACAATGCACCTGGTCACCGAAGAGCTCTGATGGAGATACACAATGAGATTAATGTTTTCATGCCTGCTAATACAACATCTTTTCCATAGCCCCTAGATCAAGGAGTAATTTTAACTTTCAAGTCTTATTATCTAAGAAATACATTTTGTAAGGCTATAATTGCCAAAGATAGTGATTCCTCTGATGGATCAGGGCAAAGTAATTGAAAACATTCTGGAAAGAGTCATCATTCTAGATGCCATTAAATAACATTAGTGATTCTTGGGAAGAAGTCAAAATAACAACATTAACAGAAGTATGGAAGTTAATTCCAACCCTCCTGGATGACTTTGAAGGGTTTAAAACTTCATTGGAGGAAGTAACTGCAGATGTAGCAGAAACAGCAACAGAATTAGAACAGCAACAGAACTGCAGATGTAGCAGAAACAGCAACAGAGCCTGAAGATGTGACTGAATTGCTGCAATCTTATGATAAAACTTTAATGAATGAGGAGTTGCTTTTTACAGATAACTAAAAAATGTGGTTGCTTGAGAGGTAATCAACTTCTGGTAAAGATGATGTGAAGACTGTTGAAATGACAACAAAGGATTTAGAATATTACATAAACTGAGTTGACAAAGCAGCAGTAGGGTTTAAGGGGACTGACTCCAATTTTTTTTTCTTTGTCAGGTGACTATTTTTTGTTGTTGATTTTTTATTGAAGTATAGTTGATTTATAATATTGTGTTAGTTTTAGGTTTACAGCATAGTAATTCAGTATTTTTGCAGATTATGTCCCATTATAGGTTATTACAAGATAACTGGTATAATTCCCTGTGCTATACAGTAAATCCTTATTGCTTATCTATTTTATATATAGTATTTTGTACCTGTTGATTCCATACTTCTAATTTGTCCCTCCTCCCTTCCCTCTCCTCTTTGGTAACCACAAGTTTTCTGTATCTGTGATTCTGTTTCATGTATACATATATATTCCTTTGTGTTATTTTTTACATTCCATATATAAGTGATATCATATAGTATTTGTCTTTCTCTGTCAGGCTTATTTCACTAAGCATAATATTATCTAGGTCCATCCATGTTGCTGCAAATAACAGTATTTCATTCTTTTTTATGTCTGAGGAAAGAAGTTCTACTGTGGGTAAAATGCTATCAAACAGCATTGCATGCAGAAGAGAAAGTGTTTGTGAAGGGAAGAATCAATCAATGAGGCAAACTTCATTGTCTTATTTTAAAAAATTGCCACAGCCAGCCCAACCTTTGGCAACTACCACCCTGATCATTTAGCAGCCATCAACAATGAGGCAAGGCCCTACACCAGCAAAAAGACAACTTGCTAAAGGCTCAGATGATGATTAGTGTTTTCTTAGCAATAAAGTATTTTTAATTAAGGTATGTATGTTGTTTTTTTAGACATAATGCTATTGCACACTTAACAGACTACAGTATAGTGTAAATATAACATTTATATGCCCTGGGAAACCAAAAAAATTGTGTGACTCACTTTGTTGTGATATTCGCTTTACTACGGTAGTCTGGACCTGAACCCACAGTATTTTCAATGTATGCCTCCGTGATTCTAAAAGTCATATGTGATATTCTATTTCTGTAAATCAACTCACTTTCCTTTCCTTTGGCTTCCATTATAATTTTAGAAGTACCAGAACAGAACAAAAAGGAGGAGGGCACCATTTGCTTTTAGAAACAATAATTTGCATAGTATGTGCATTTGATTCTGATAACAAAAAGTGATTCAAATAATCTAATCCACAGTTTCATATATTAAATATTCAAAGGTGGTCTACAAATTTAACGCCCATTGATTTTCATAACGTTTTCAAAAGAGCTCTTATTTTGTCTTCCTCATTAGTAAATGAAATAATAAAATCAGAAGATTTCTGAATTATTCTAGCTTCAACTTCTATGATTCTTTGAGATTTACTTCTAACATATTAAAGCATAATGGCTCTGCTTTGGGCTGAACTATGTCAAACCTGCTCTCCCTCAAATTCATATGTTGAAGTTCTAACTCCCAGACCCTCAGAATGTGACTTTATTTCAATATAAGGGCCTTTAAAGAAGTAATTAAGGTAAAATTGAAGGTCATATGGATGGGCCCTAATCCAGCATGACTGCGATCCTTAAAAAAGGAGATTCGTACACAGATATGCCTGAAGGAAAGACCACGTGAAGATAAAGGGAGAAGACAGCCATCTACAAACCAACCCTACAGACACCTTGATCTCAGACTTCTAGCCTCTAGAATTGTTAGAAAATAAATTTCTGTTGTTTAAACCACCCAGTTTGAGGTACTTTGTTATGGCAGCCCTGGCAAACTAATACAGGCTCTAATATTTTTTGTTATTTAGATCCTCCTAGCATGGAAACAAACACCAAAATATGGAAGTGGAACTCATATTTTAAGAAACTCTAAAATGAGTTCTTAGGAGATTTTTTTTTTTTTTGTAAAAAAGTCAACATTTAAATCTTCTGCCCATTTTCTTTTTTTTTTCTTTTTTTACATTTTTATTGGAGTATAATTGCATTACAATGTTGTGTTAGTTTCTGCTGTACAACAAAGTGAATCAGCTACATGTATACATATATCCCCATATCCCCTCCCTCTTAAGCCTCCCTCCCACCCTCCGTATCCCACCCCTCTAGGTTGTCACAAAGCACCGAGCTGATCTCCCTGTGCTACACAGCAGCCTCTCACTAGCCATCCATTTTACATTTGGTAGTGTATATATGTCAGTGCTCCTCTCTCACTTCGTCCCAGCTTCCCCTTTCCCCCATGTCCTCAAATCCGTTCTCTATGTCTGCATCTTTATTGCTGTCCTGCCCCTAGGTTCTTCAGAACCTTTTTTTTTTTTTTAGATTCCATATATATGTGATAGCATATGGTATTTGTTTTTCTCTTTCTGACTTACTTCACTCTGTATGACAGACTCTAGATCCATCTCTTTCACTACAAATAGATACACACTACTATATATAAAATAGATAACTAATAAGGACCTACTGTATAGCACAGGGAACTCTACTCAATCCCTGTAATGACGTATATGGGTAAAGAATCAAAAAAAGTGGATATATGTAAAACTGATTCACTTTGCTATACACCTGAAACTAACAGAACAATGTACATCAACTATATTCCAATAAAAAATAAATTAAAAAAAATTTTAAAAGCCAACATTAAATTCCAAATGCAGAGATACCCCTGAATTGGCTCAAGACTTACCTATAACAAGATGTATCCAAACCCTACCAGTTTTGCAAAAACTCAGTTTGAGGTCTACATTCCTCTTAATCCTTTCCCTCTCATTGAAACAGTAGTGCTAAACTATATGTTGTTTTTCTTTTGTACCTTTTGTCCATTATGTTAATCTTACTTCCACAAAA
Source organism: Tursiops truncatus (assembly GCF_011762595.2). NCBI lineage: Eukaryota > Metazoa > Chordata > Mammalia > Artiodactyla > Delphinidae > Tursiops > Tursiops truncatus. Next base: position 40,752,825 of record NC_047038.1, read on the forward strand.
AGACAAGTTTCCTGAAGGCTGGATTCATAATATATGTGCCTAGGAAGCAGCCATGTGCTCACAGAAAGAGCTTATTACTTTATGGATTGACTGTCTTAAATACAATAGTTATATTAAGTTTGCTATTATCTTTCTATGCTGCTTAATTTTAAGGTATTTCAAATTAGAAAGAACTGAGAACACGCCTTTAACACGTGTATAGAATCACACATAGATGTGAAAACATCCTACAAGAATTATCTAATTTAGCCTAATTAATCATCTAATTAATTCTTTAATTATTAGAAAAATACAGACCATAATATTCTTATTTTTTCCACTGTTAGCAATATATATCTTTTACAGTATACAGTGGTTAATTTTTACCATTCCCTGAATGATAATGAGAATATATTTTCACAGTAGCAATTGGTGACATTTCAATAAATCAATGTGCTGCAGTGATACCTAAATAAAAGCTTATTTCACTATAATGATGCTTCCAGGCTTCCCTCAAGTCAGGTGGTTACTTGCAGTTAATGATCTGTGACATGCCACACAAGTAGTCCTAAAAAGACTTATTATCCACCGCATGTGCAACAATATTTGCTTTATGGATGGCTAAATGAATGAAGACATTCAATGTAACTGTAAAAGTAAAATCAAAAGAAAACTTACAAGTAACATGTTTTCTTTAAGTAAAAGGGCTGTGACCATTTTCCATTAATACTTAACCTTTTGCTGGAGCAGTGCAACCACATATAATGCTCAAATCCATAAAGCCCAAGAGCTGTTCTGGGTTAATGCTAATTAACTGCCCCCAATCAAAAGAGCAGTAACTTTCCAAAAATGTGATATCATCAGCCTTTATTACTGACGTCAAAGTCACATCACAAAGCTTAATGAACAATAAAAAAAAGACAAATATGCTTTATACATAAGTTGAGAGTATGTCTTTCAGTCGAATTTACATATAAATATACAACAAAAACACACCAAGAAAAGAATTATTACTATCATGCTTCAGAGAAAATTTGCTAATCTCAAACAATACACTATCTTTTATAGCTGCCAGACTTTGTAAGCATTCAAATCTTTACCATTTATAATTTTATTTCATGTACTAGACTCGGCTTTTGTCCACCATATGTCCACTGTGGATTAACTATTCCCTTAGGTACAATTAAGGCCTTTCCATTTGTTGTAAGAAGAACTAAGTATGAAGGACACAGCCAGAAATAACATTTATACCTCAACCAAAAACAGAAGTACATTCAAACTCCAACGATGGTTTATGCAGCATCTTTTTTTTTATTAGACACATGTCTACAAAAGCAAAATAAACTTGAGATAAAAATTCATGGCAACTGTACACCAGCTTTCACCATTCAGATTGAATATCAAAATTATATCACCTCCATTAATAGAATTTAAATATTTTTTCAGAAAAATATACTTCTAAACTACAAGTTAAGTGAAGGGTGGCTTCCAAACAATAATTATAACCAAAATTTTAATCATTTTTTATGTATTTCAAAGACATTCCACAAAATCTTTAATGTTTTTGATTTTTAAATCCTTAAATTAAAAATATATGAGACTTGGCAATACCTCCTCCCAGTACCCATAACGAGAAGAGAGGATCTGGAGAAAGAGTGGGAAATACAATAATAACAACTAACACATACAGCACCTATATATACCAGGCACGGTTTTAGGAGCTTTATATATATTTAATTTTTATAACGACCTCCTTATAAGGTAGGTGCTATTGTTATTTCCATTTTACAGATGACAAAACTAAGGTACAAAGAGGGTGAGTACCTTACCATGGTCACACATTTAAATAAGTGAGCCCATATCTGAAACTAAGTGGTCTTACTTAGAAGTCTGTGTCCTTGACCACTACTCTACACTGTCTCTATATTAAAGATATTAAGGTGCTAGAACACACTATAAAATAAATATCCATAAGGGAAAATACCACTTCTCATCTTTTTAAAATTAAAATTTTGAATGAAAATTAAGCGATGAGGGCTAAGAGTTTCCTTTTCAAAAGAACTATGTGTGTAATGTCAGAGGCATTTTACATGATCTTATGTAGTAGTAACTCATAAGCACCAAGTGAGGCTGTTATTATATGCCTCTTCCAGATGAAAAACCTAGCCTCACAGTATTACAAAAGCTAGGGAAAAAAACAGTATTATTTTCTCTTTATCATCTCAAAATTTCCATAGTTTCATCTTTTACTAAGGTAGAGAATTAATAATTTTCTAGTCATTCATAGCAAGTATTTATTGAGCATCTTCTGTGTGCCAGGGACTGAGCTTGATACTAGAGACACAGCAGTGAACAAGGTAGACAGTCTCTGCCTTCATGGAGCTTTAGTTACAGAACACCTACATAATTCCAAACAGTAAAAAAATAAAATAAAAAACTCTGCTCTAAAAAAGGTGACTTTTTCAGAACATTATAGAGATCAAACTAGTCACTACCAGTAAAGAGAGGGAAGGGAAGAGGGGCAAGATAGGGTAGGGGCTTAAAAGGTACAAACTATTATGTATAAAAGAAATAAGCTACAAGGATATATTGTACAGCATAGGGAATATAGCCAATACTTTATAACTTTAAATGGAGTATAATCTATAAAAATATTGAATCATGATGTTGTTTACCCTAAACTAACATAATATTGTAAATCAACTATACTTCAAAGAAAAAAAAGAAATGCTATTTTTAGAGTCCCAAAATCACTTGAAAGTTGGTCATATTTCCAGGGTGTGCCTGGCAAATACTAAGAATTCAATAAATCTTGGTTATATTTATTGTTATTAGGTATATGCACCTATTCATGTATACAGAAAATGGATACTTAATAATCTAATAACTGAATGATAAAATGAGCCTAAGAAATCATCTCTGCAAAGATAAGAAGACAGGATTTCAATCACATGAAGAGTTAAACTCTCTTAAAATTGTATGGCAACAAATATGTTCAATTAATCAGACTTACAACTAAACATAGTTTGGGTCATCATATTTTAGGAATAGAAGGTGCTCATGATTGCCTAGTACAATCCCCTTATTTTATACATGAGGATCATCTTAAGTGATTAAATAAATTGCCAGGGTAATGTAGCTAGATAAAATGACAGTAGCAGGACAAAGTTTTCTGATCCCCACTATAGTGTTCTTTTAATCTATATTGGATTTATTAAACAATCACAGCAAATATAAAGTAAATCATTAAAGGGGCTTAAATTACATTAATAAAAATCTCAAATCTTTTCACAAAAAGTTTTTATAGCTGTATTCTTTTTTAATATTTAATTTTTAATTTCTTCTAAAATTTAAAATCAGAGAGTCATCATAAAAGAAACAACAGGTGGATTATGTTTTCTTTAGCATTTAATACACTTTCTCTATCATGACAATGAAAGACAGACAGAAATCATATAAACAGATTGCTATGATCGAAATGCTTACACAATTCCCCCAAAACAAACAAAACAAAACCACAAAATCCTTAAACTTCTCAAGCTAAGTAAACTGTAATATTGCCAAAATGGTTTAAAGTAGGCCAACTAAAAAAAAGTAACTATGAAATGACATAATAACATCACTGCAACAACTGTCAGGTGAAAAATAGTTTCTGATTAGTATTATGAAAAAGCACTTATTTGACATTTTCTTCCCCAATGTATCAGTCACAACACCAGTGTGAATGCAAGCTTATGCGTTTAATTTGATAAAACTACTCAACCAATTAAACTTGAAATACTATCAGTGTTCTTAAAGTACAGTAGGAGTGTGAAATACCACATAAGAGAACAGCTGTAAGCGTACGTATTAAAATACTCTCTCACTCAGTATACAGAACACTGATGATATCCGTAACAGAATAAGATGCTACCAGCATCCTCCAGTATGTAAATAGTCATAGCTCTATTTGACAAATTTATATATAAAGAGAGGAAAAAGCAAAAAGAAAAAAAAAATGAAGCAACAGAAACATTAGGTCCATCTGAAAAAGACACTTGGGTCTGATACTTTTGGGATTACTATCACCAGAACAAAAAGAACCATATTAAAGTAAATGGGTAAGGGGCAGAATGTTATAATTTAGACTGTATAAACAGAATGAACTTTTCAAATCCCCAAAAGAGTTTTTGTTTATGCTTTATAAATTGTAAACTCTTTTAAACAAACTGGTAATAATGACTCACTTCTTCACTTTTATAGAAGTTGATATGAATCCTTCAAAACAGGAATCAAAGTAAATGTTACTTACTTCATAGTTTCACATTTCCACTCTCCAGATACAATAAGAATTTTTGAAAACTCAAAAAGTCGCAGTATAGGTAAGTACTTTCATGTAAATTCCCATAAAGTTCTTAAAGCTGGACATAAAGCCATCTCTTATACTCATCTATTATGAAGAATAAAGAAGAGTCTTTAAAAGCCTTGTGATAACTTTACTGAGAGCATCAGTAAAATTTTCAACTTAAAATTTACTTGTTTTACTAATACATTTCCATGGAGTTCAGGGAACACAACTTACAGGGTACATTAAAATGTAACCTTTGAACCTCACAGTGTAAAACATCACTTCCTGGGCAGAGATAGTACTCCAAGAACAATCAATCACTGTTAAGAAGAATATACACTCAACATTGTTAATTAGTGTTGATGCACTCTTCTCTATGCCCTCATCTGTCATGAAGATTGTTTAAAAATCTGAGTTATTAGTCTTTATTTGGGAAAGGATCTGTTTAATATCTTTAAGAGTAGAAATCATTCATCCATCCACTCTATACTGGAGCATGATAATTCCTACTCCCAATACAAGTTACTGATAACCACCACCCCTCCACTAACTAAGATGCTATAAATCAGGAAGGGGGCAGCTCCTATGCAACCCTGTTAATTTCTGTTTACAATCTATCCAACTGAGAATGTTAGCTAGTCAGGGGAGAAACTAGGTGATGGATCAGATAGTAGGAAAACATAACAGCTTAAAGATAGAAAATAACAAAATGACAAATTAAAATGCCATGTGGTTATAAAACATGGATTGAATATAAAATTAATCTTTAAAAAATTAATATTCCTGAGTGTTCATTTCATTTTAATCTGAACTTTCCCTGAAACACTAAAAGAAAAACTAAACGTGTATTTGAGTGCAGACTCTGATTTTTAAATTAAACACACAAATTTAAAATTTGTAAATAAAAAGTTGAAAGTGTAAGTTTCTACCAGTATGTAAAAGTCACAAGAAAATGAAGCAAAATTCTTATTTTTTTTAGATTTATTTAACCTAAAGTCATGATATAAAATCTATGACATTTTATCTCTAACATGACCCAGCATAATATAACTTCAATGTGTTTCTTAAGAAACTCTGACATTATTCACCAGAGTGGAATTCACTAGGCCAGTTGGGCCTGAAGGCCATCTAATAAGTTCTCTGTTACCTACTTATTAAGAAAACCATTTTCCCTGAATAACATATCCCAGGCCATATACACTTTTAATTTCAAGAGAGTCTTCCTGAAAAGGCTTTTATTCACTCATTTGGTATTCATTCATTCAGAGATTGTTCTAAGTGATGAGGTCCCTAGCTTTCACAGAGCTTAGACAGACAAGAAACAAACAAGAAATGATATCAGATGACAATGAGACTATGCAAATAACTGAAACAGAACGTCCTGACAAAAAGGGACTTGATGACTCGTTTAGATTTGAGTGGTCAAAGAAGGTAACTCTGAGGAGATGACATTTAAGATGAGATCCAAATGACAAAATGGAGCCAGCCAAGACAAATGTGCCTTACACATATAGTGGACAAGGGAGCATTTAGTAGAAAATGAGGTCTGAGATGTAGGTAGGAGCCAGATAACCCTGTGCTTGATGAAATTGGATAAGGAGTTTGGATTTCATTCTAGTGTGATGAGAAAGCACTAGAGGGTTTTAAGGAGAGAAGTCATACAGTATGATTTGCCATTTGGGAACTGGATTTAGGAGATCAAAGCTAAGAGCAGGAGGAAGAGTTAGGAAGCTAATGCCATAGTTCACATGAGAGTGGATGATTATGTGTTGGGCCATGGTCAGGTGCACCTGTAATAAGCCTGTAATAAGTGGTCATATATTGAAAATCCCTAGGTTCTGCAGCACAGGTTCTGATCAAGTGAGAGTGCCCCGATGCTGGGAGAGCAAGACCTTCAAGGCCAGGAAATCAGGTATTAAGCCTGGTGCAGAAGTTGCCTTAGATGGTAATATAATTGTTTCCAGGTGCTTATGTGGCTATATTCATAGCCGATCAGACAACGCACTGTACTTGGAGCTGCAGACATCATCAAACTCCAATGGAACGTCCACAAAACACACAGAATAAGTAGATGACTTACCCCTTTCCCATTTTTTTTTAATAAATTTTTTTATTTTTATTTTTTTGGCTGCATTGGGTCTTTGTTGCTGTGCACAGGCTTTCTCTAGATGCGGTGAGCGGGGGCTACTCTTCGTTGTGGTGCGCAGGCTTCTCATTGCGGTGGCTTCTCTTTGTTGTGGAGCATGGGTTCTAGGTGCACAGGCTTCAGTAGCTGTGGGACGCGGGCTCAGTAGTTGTGGCTCACAGGCTCTAGAGCGCAGGCTCAGTAGTTGTGGCACACAGGCTTAGTTGCTCCGCAGCATGTGGGATCTTCCCGGACCAGAGCTTGAACCCGTGTCCCCTGCATTGGCAGGCAGATTCTTAACCAATGCGCCGCCAGGGGAATCCTCCCTCTTTCCCATTTTGAAAGTTACTACCAGGAATATTTTTTTACCTCACTAGGGAAAAGTAGGGCCTTCCATGGAAATTTGAACATAATTTATTAATCCCAACAACCAGACAAAGCAAAAGAAAGTCAAATTCCTAGAAAACTTGAAGATGGTAGAGAAAAAGAATAAAATTAAGACCCAGATTAGCAGGTCCCAATCACTCCTTAAGCACTCTCTGTGGTTCAACCTTTGCACAAATTAACAATGGCTAGCTGAATACACATAGCGGGCACTCGACAATGTTTTCTGAATGAATTGCCCTACCCAACACACAGCATGAGAACTATCGTGGTAAAAAGCAAGGAATAAGATGGTGACCAAGGAATTCCCTAGGAACCATTTTCTTCAGGCTACTTTTGTAAAATATCTATGTCAACTGTACTAATTTGTAACTTGTGATCTTTCTAACTGAAACTATAGTCCATGCTTTTAAAAGGCTATTATGATTAATAATAATAACTAATAGTTATTGAGCACTTACAGTGTACAGGAGATGTGTTCCAGGTGTTTTTATGTAATAGTTCATTTAATCCTTAAACCAACTTTATCAGACAGAAACCATTATCCTCATTTCCAGATGAAGAAATTGAGACTTAAAGACATAACTTGTCTGATGTTACACTGCCGATAAGTGAAGAAATTGGGCTTGTAAGCAAAGTCTGTCTAAATTTAAAACCCTCTGATCTTAACCACGACTCAATACTTCATTTAAAATCTTAAACAGTACAAAGAAATAACACTACTGTTTTATAACCTTTTAGAATTGAATATAAAATAAAATAAATTAATTTGTTTTAAGTACAGTTGACCCTTGAACAACACCGGTTTGAACTGTGCAGGTCCACTTACATGCAGATTTTTTTTTTCAATAGTAAATACTACAGTACTACATGATCCGAAGTTGATTCAATCCATGGATGCAGAACCGTGAATAAGGAGGAACAGAGTTTACAGAGGGATGACTATAAGTTAAACGTGGATTTTTGACTGCAGGAAGGAACTATGCCCCTAACCCCTGTGTTGTTCAAGGGTCAAATATATTATATACTTTTAAGTATTATATACTGAAATAATTAACTTACTAATTATCAATTCTATTTCATTAAAGCAAGTCCCTTCCTCTGCTGCCTATATCATTAACCTACACTAGTTAAACCATAATAAAATGTAATTTTTACAAAAATAAACCTGTAATTCATCTTTACCTAAAACTATTCTCAATCCTCAGCCCAAATTTCTGAGAGTTTACCATATTTTAATAAAAAGTACATGATTTTATAACTTACTAATTATAAGCTCTTACTATGGAACAAATTCACACACTCTTTGTATGGAAATTTTCTCTGTATCCCATCTTTTTGCTAAACTTTGGCTAAAAGTTGGCTACTGCTGCCAATATTTTCATAGCCTACACATATTTCTTTTCAACATATGCTTTCTATTCAAGCAAAGAATAGGCAGAATAACGAATTTTTAAAAGATCATTTAGGCAGATGATGACTCTGTATATAGATAATGATCATAATAATTCAGCTTCAAACGTCTTCCCATCATGCTTCTTTTGCTTTGCCTTTAACCAGTATCTAAAGTCTTTGCTTTTAATTGAGGAAATTCATTGTCAATAGATCTACTCTAAAAGAAATGTTAAAGGAAGTTCTTCAAGCAGAATCTGCTATCAAACAGACTCTTGGATCTAAACAGATAAATAAAGAGTGCTGGCAATGTAATAAGTAAATGTAAAATAAAATGTACCTTTTTTCTTATTTTTAATTGCTCTTAAAAGCTAAATGACTGTTTAAAGCAAAAATTATTTATAGAATATGTAAAAATATATCTGACAATAATAACACAAAGGATTGGGGCGGGAGGTAATTAAACACTAATGTTTAAGTTCCTTATACTACACACGAAGAGATATACTATTATTTGAAGGTAGACTAATTAAGGCTGTATAGTGAACATCTTAAGGAAACAACTAAAAATATAATATATAAATATATAATATGTATAAGTTAATAGGTGAAATAAAATGTAATAATAAATGATCAGTTAACTCAAGAGAAAGCAGAAAAAGAGGAATAAAAAGAAACAATAGACTGAACAAATATAACACTCATCTGATGAATGAAAAAAGTCAGATGAAACAACTGTGAAAGCCTTGCCATCTAGAACATTCTCTGAATCTGGGAGCTGCTTCCTTGACTTGGAAAACGTTCCAATGTTTCATGAGGCCCTTGATATAGAAACTCTTAATAAAATCTCTTTAATTAGTTTGGTGTTGCTCAAAAAAAAAGTCTTTGCTTTTTAATATATTCCCAAAAAAGAAAATGAGTGCATACTACTATAATGTAACATCAACATGTAAACACAAATTGTAAGATCATTCACTACATGATCATATTGATCATATGAAACTGGGCCGGTGACAGAGAGCAGTAAATAATATCCAGGAAAATGTTCATCTCTAATCACTTAATTTTACACATGTAACATTCTGTGTGTCTGCATACTCTATTATATGATCATATTCTGAAAGAAAGTATTATAAATACAAGAAAGGGGTTAGAGCTAAACCAAAAGTGAAAAAATTCTTTTGACTTTCATGCAATTATATCTCAAACATAACACTGTAACAGTTTTGTGCATAAATTCATATAATTATATAAATGTTTGTTTTTGAAACCCAGGAATGGCATCACCAGCACAGTCCAACAGCCCATCTAGCCTGACATCCTGTCTTAGACAGTGACCAATGGCGGAGGCCTCACAGGATAGCATAAACACATAACATAATGTATATAATTGTGCACCACTACACCATTACTCCAGATGTAGTTAGATTATATCCTGAAAGAAATGAAAACAAATCCCAGCCCCCATCACTCCCTTACTCTATAATTTCCCAAAAGGTGACGGGAAACCTCCAATAAAGCACAAATCTAACTATAATATAAAACAATGCTTTGGTGACATGACGAATGACTAACAAATTATCTCCTAAAATGAAAAGCTGCACTCAGAAACAGAACCAAAGCTCATCAAAACTTATGATTTGTAAAGGGGGATTTCAATGAATTGAAAAGCATCTGATTCACTCAATTAGATCTAAAAAATAGATGAGCAAAATTTAACTAAAGCTTTAAAAAAAAAAAAGTTTCTTTTAGCCAAGCCATCCATTTTGTGATATGTGATACTGTTTTCTAGAAAGTATTATAAAATTTATATTTTTAACTCTTCAGAGAAATGATATTCACACCTGTTTTGTAATGGTTTTGAAGTAAGGCTTGGATTTATTAAATGTTCATCTAAGTGTGCAAAACCACATAATGAAGAAATCATGGCTTGGTCCTTCAGGAAGTACTATTTCCTAAACAATTATGGACAAAAAAAATGCACTGCATTTTTAAAGACTTTTGGAGAAGATAATTCTCTTGGTAGTATACTTGGGTATTGATTTAACAAAGCTTATAGTCAGGAAACAGTGCCTGACCTGAATCCTCCATGGTATAATTTAAATTCATTTTCTCTTTTTCTGACCTCAAGTAGGTTGTAGAAGATTAGGTAATATCATATCTTATATATTTGAAAACTCTTATTAAGGTCCCCTTTACCAGGGTAAATGCATTGCAGGACTATGAACCAAATAATAATCCTGTACTGAATTCAGTCTTATAATTTTTATATGCTGTATATCATAGCCCAAGAGACAGATCTCAAAAATTACTTATCCATCATTTTTACCAAGCACCACTCCTCTCCCAATATACTCTTTCTCAAAAAAAAAAATCTATATTTAGGAACAAACCTCAAAAATTTAGAAAAGGAAGTTTATGAGCGCTGAGAGCAAGGAACAATGCACACAAAATTCCATGCAGACACTGCTTCCTTCCCTAGAACAGGGTATCATTTAATGAAATGTATCTCTCAAAATCTCTGGGGCAGAGCTGAAGCTGCAGTGTAATATCATAAAATCTGCAGCTGTGTTGCTGTTCTTAATAGTCCACACTGCTTCCTTAGACAACAGGAAGCCAAAACACACACACACTGCAGAACAGAACTTACCTTAACAAGGAATTGGCCAAAGTGGCAGAGCAGTTACGATAGATCAAGCATCAAACTGTTATTGAAAAGACTGTACACATCTTTAGGAATTTTCTCCTCAACTTGCTCACTCCAGGAAAACAGTATCTATTTATGTTTCCAAACATCATTTTTTTTTTAGGAATAAAAACTACAGGGTAGACAAATAAAGTTTCCTATATATAAATAAACATTAATAACTTACTTTTATTGCCCACCAAGGCAACCAGTGGCTGAGTTTCAGACTCCTCACTCACTTTCTTCACCACAGAATACCAATCTTCTAAATTCTCAAAGCTTTGATAATTTGTAATATCATATACCAAGAGGATTCCCTGTCGCAAAAGAGTTACAGAATATTTATAATATACTACTTTAAAAAATATTAATAATGAACACTGTTAATAGATATGTTGAATAGAGTATAAAAAGTACAAACGTGGACTGTTTGTATCTGACTTCAATTTAGGTATTAGCAGACAGATAATACTGAATGTCTTCATTCAAGATAAATCCAGCAATTAAGATACAATGCAAGCTAAAGAATAATTTTCTCAAACTGTAAGTGGTTTTCCAATGAGATATCTGGGATATGCTTGGTAAGTTTCAATAAAATGTAAGAAAATCATATCATAGAGGTGAAAAAAGCTTCAAGGTCTACAATTCTGCCTGTCACTTTCATGAGGTCAAACATTTAAACCTTTCAATAAATAACCATCTGCTGCTGCTCTTTTTAAATATTTTCAAAAATGGAGATTCCATGACATCCCCTGACAGTCAATTTCAGTGTTTAACACAATTTTCTTTAAATGAAATAAGTCGATTTCCTCTTTCGGTCCTCTGTGCATTTGCAGAACAACATGAGAGTGTCCTCCTTATAATAACCCTTCATGTACTTGAAAATAGTTAAGTAACTCCTTCACCATCTCCTTTCCAGAATAAACAAACTCAATTCCTTAAACTTGCCTCAAAGGACCTATTTTCTATCCCTTTAATCATAGTTGTTGGTTCTTCCCAGGACATGCTACATATAGTTTTTTGACATCCTCTTTAAAATGAGCAATGTAAAACTGGACATGATACTGTAATAAGAGCCTGAACAAAGCCAAATACAACAGAGGGATTGCTTCCTGCCTCTTATATATCATATTCCTTTTAATATATCCCATTATTTTGTGTGGGAAGGAGAAGAAGTATGTACACTCACAAAAATAACACTGCCACATTCTTGATTCTCATCCAATTTGTAGTCAAATACTTAATACAAAGCTCTCTGCATATTTAAGGCTGGCCCTAATGGCATTTATGTCTCCTTCTTCTTAAGTTATAATCATAAATGTTGACTACTTTTTTACACCTACTATGTACCAGACAGATATCTGGATCTTTTCATTAATCCTCACAAAAATCATGCAAGACTGGTATTATTATCCTCATTTTACTAATAAACACAAAGTCACATGGAGCCAGGATTTGAATCGAGGACTGAATGAATATAAAGTCCACCCATTCAGTCTACAAAAATTTGTCTGCCAACTATATGCCAAGCATTGTGCTGGGTACCAGGGATATGAGGAACAACCTCAAGGAACTCACAGTCTTGCAGCAAAGCCAGGCACATAAACAGACAAGTATATAACACAGAAGTCATGGCCAATGATATGCTAGTAAATATTAATTAACCAGCTTGAGGCATGGCAGCAGTGGGGAAGGGATGAGAGAGTGTTACTTGTAGCATCTGCCAATTTCTATAGTGTAAATACTCCCGTGGTCATTTTAAAGCTATCAATGTCACTTCACTGAACAGAGTTGGGTAGGACACCACTACACAGCACTTCCACCATACAGATACACTAGATATAAATAACCTCAAGAGCGTAAACAACAGAAATATATAGTAAAATAATCAGTAAGTGATGCATTTTGATCATATAAATCTTTGTTTTTAATATAATTTATGAGTTTTTATATATATTTTTAATCATGAATATATTCAATAACCGGCTCACAAAAATTCCTGAAAATTTAACAACTGACTCTCCCAATATGGCTCTAGCTTACTACTATTATGAACTTCCAGTACTATGCTCTTTTCTTCCAGTTTTATTAAGAAATAGTTGACATGCATCACTGTACAAGTTTAAGGCATACAGCATGATGGTTTAATTTACATATACTGCATGCTCTTTTATTAAACTACACTGGCCCCCAAGTCACTTAGCTTCTCTGGGTCTCAAGTTATTTGCCTCTAAAGTTAGATCATTGAATTAAACACTCTATATCCCTTTCAACTTAATTATTCCATAATTTTTATGCAAAATTGTTTGTCTGATTTATTTTAGTAATTTATAAATCTATTTCTGCCTTCCCAAATGCTTTGAAATAATGCCCAGCACAGAATTATTTGAAATAATGAACATAATCCTACTTTTCTTATTAAGAATAATGTCCCAGAATTAGCCTGTGAACAAAGCTAATATTCAATCTACTGACTCCACCTCCAGTTGACATGAGTGATACAATATATTATGTTGAAAGAGCTCTGCCCTAGAAGTCAGATTGCCTTTGGATTGTAGTCCTGGCTCTACCGTCTACTGATCTTGGGCAATGCTTCTGTCATTCACTTTCATAATACCTGTCATGCCTAACTGATTATGTAAAGTAATAAAAATAGACAATTTAAAACCAACAAACTACACACTTACTGGGAACTTTTTTATTATTATTCTGAATAAATATGAATCACATTTTCAGGGCAAACGTGAGATTGTTTTCACTCTCATAAACTGAGCCTTGACCTATGGTGCCTCTTAAACCTTAAAATTTTTAGAACCCTTCTAACTAATATATTAAAATATTCATCACAACATGGTTCAATATCTGAACATAATAGAATATGCAAATAAAACATGGCCAGCATCTCTTGATAATCAGTACTAGACCAGAGCTATAGAATAAAAATTAACTATCACTGATCTAGACCAGGAGTTGGTAAACTATGGCCCCCAGGTCAAATCCAGCTCATAGCCTATATTTGTAAATAAACTTTTATTTAAACATAGTCACACTCACTTAAGTATTATCAATGGCTGCTTTTGCACTATAATGGCAGAGTTGAGCAGCTGCAGCAGAGACAGTCTGACCTGCAAAACCTAAAATATTTTCTATCTGGTTTTTCAAGGAAGTTTGCCAATTTCTCATCTAAACTGATATATCCCAATATTCTTCAGTCAGCAATACCTATGAATTGTCCAGGAATCATAAGAAAGATAGAAGGATAAACACCTTTTCATTAATCTAGCTATCTACCAACCCAAACATCTATCAGTTCATATATCCATTTCTCAATACCATTTAATGCAAAAATTATGATTTTTATTCTTTGCTCCTAATATGACAATTTTGTACCAGTTTTGACCTACACTCATCTGGTTAAAAACTGAGAAGGAGAAATGAGAAAACCAAAGACATTAACATACAAAAGAAGTTCTAGGACTTTCAGTTTCAGCTCAGACATGTAAAGAGCTTGGAAGTCATCACACCTGTTCTTACAATAAGAAAATAGCTGGACAAACTGAAAATCCATGACTTTTCTTGGACACAACAGAGAGTTGAGTTTGCAGGGCAAACTGCCACCCTGAAATCCGGAGTGATGGGTGAATCCAGAGAGTCACAGCCAAAATCTGCTTATCTGGAACAAAACCACTAGAGCCAGTAAATAGTAGAAACATTTAAATGGTCATTTTGATGAATTGTTGGAGGCTGAGTGTGGGCTAGCTTGAAGATGAGAAACTCCTGAGGGACACAGTCTTTGGGATACCCCCAGACTTTCATGTGTTTTACCTCTAGGAACCCCACAAGATCCTCATGGTGAAGAGACAAGAAAAATCCCCTCATGGCTCTGGCATGAGAAGAGAGAAAGTAATCATTGTAAAATATGCCTAGAGCATTATGTGTAAAATGGCATCCTCTCCAGGAAAAAATCTCAGAGTCTTCTACCACATGAGAGAATGGCATTTTCCAACTCCAGCCCCTTCTAGTCATCCTGTCTCACCTAAATGAGAAAAGCTAAGAAATACCTAAGAAGGTCACAGCCCAGGGACACAGATGCTTAAGTCACACAAGGCTGTGACTTAATCATAAGAGTATAGAATGTTTCCCCTCTTCCATACTTTAACACACCAATAGGGCTCCAGTATAATAGTAGATTACATTTGAAAGAGCTGCAAGACACAAACTCCAACTAAGGAAGAGTTCTTTGAGATGCCCAAAAAGACAGGGGAGGAAAAACACAAGGATATTAGAGGAATTTGATGGCTCTGCCATCTAAAGATTCAGCAAACATTAAACACAGACCAACTTCTGACCAAATTAACATAAAACCTCACACTAAAAGCCTATTTATTTGAGTTCTTATTACTCGATACATCATGTCTAGTTTTCAACACAAAATTAAAAGGCACACTAAAAGGAAGTTTGAAGAGAAAAAGCAAACATTAGAATCAGATTCAAATCAGATTTTGGAGTGATCAGAACAGGAATTTAAAATAAATGTAATTAACATTTTAAAGATTCTAATGGAAAAGGTAGACAACATGAAAGAACGGTGGGTAATATACACAAAGAGATGGAAACATTAATGAATAATAAAAAGGAAATGCTAGATATCAAAAATACTATAACAGAAATAAGGCCATTGATGAGCTCATCAGGAGACTGGATACAACCTAGGAAAGAAACAGCCAGCTTTAGGATAAGATTTAGAAACTTTCAAAACTGAAATGTAAAGAGAAAAAAGAATGAATAAAATAGAATACAAAAGAACTATGGGACAATTCTGAATGTATATGACACATGGAACTGGAATACCAGAAGGAGAAGAGAAAATGGAACTTAAGAAATATCTGAAGTAATAATGGCCAAGAAATTGCCAAAATTAATTAGACACCATCCACAGATCCAGGAATCTCAGAGAACATCAAGTAGGATAAATACCAAAACATCTACACCTAGACATCATATACTTAAACTCCATAAAACAAAACACAAAGAGAAAATCTTGAGAAAAGGTAGGGGGTGGAAGCCAAGGGGAGGGAGGGAATACCCTATCTATAGACCAACAAGGATAAGAATTATAGAGAATTTCTCATGGGAAACTAAGCAAGTAAGAAAAGAATGGAGTGAAATTTTTAAGGTGTTGAAGAAAAGGACCAATCTAAAATTCTAGACGTAAAAAATCCTTTTCTAAGTAAGGAGGAATAAAGACTTTCTCAGATAAACAAAAACTGAGGGAATTCATAGCCAGAAGACCTTCTCTGGAAGAAACGTTAAAAGAGGTTCTTCAAAAAGAAGGAAATGATACAGGTCAGAAACTCAGTTCTACATAAAGAAAGGAAGCGTATCAGAGACGGAACAAGAAAAGGTAAAAGAAAATCATTAATTTTTCTTATTCTTAATTAATCTAAAATATAAATATTTAATAACAGTAACAAGGTATTGAGTGATTATAGCATATGGAAAAGAGAAATGAATGACAGTGATGCCATCAGGGACAGGAGGGATGAACTGAGAATATTCTTTTATGAAATATTTTATGAACTACACAGGAAGCAATGTAGTATCATATGAAGGTGGACTTAGATTAGTATAAGATGTATATTGCAAACTCTAGGGCAATTGCTTAAAAAACAAAGTTTTAGTATAATTGACAGACTAAGAGATAAAATGCTCAAAAAACCAGAAAAGAAAGAGAAAAGGGGAGGGGGAGGGAAGCAAGCACAAGGATCAGAAAACAAACATGAAAGATATGAATCCAACTATATCAATAATCACTTTAAATGTGAATGGTCCAAATATACCAATTAAAAAATATTGTCAGAGTGGATGAAAAACCAAGACTCAACTATATGTTGCCTACAGGAAACACGCTTTAAATATAAAGACACAGGTTAAAAGTTAAGGGATAAAGAAATACCATGCTAAAAGAAGTGAAAAGAAAGCTGGAGTAGCTATATTAATTTCAGACAAAGCAGACTTCAGAATAAGGGAAATCATGAGGTATAAAGATTGGCATAATGGTAAAGGGGTTAATTTTCCAAGAAAACATAACAATCCTTTGTGTATATACACTTAATAACAGAGTATCAAAATATGGAGCCCAAAACTGATAGAACTTGAAGGAATTCAAAATCCACAGATCCACTAATATAGTTGGAGATTTCAACACCCCTTTTTCATTAATTGATGTATCAAGCAAGCAGAAAATCAGTAAGATGACCTGAACAGCAGTAACAATCAGCTTCATCTAATTGACATTTATAAAACAGTCCATCCAACAACATTAAAATGTACCCTCTTCTCAAGCTCATATGAAACATTCACCAGATAGACTACATTCTGGACCATAAAACACACCTTGACAAATTTATAAGAATAGAAATCATACCAAGCATGTTCTTAGATTACAATGGAATTATCAGAAATCAATAATAGAAAAAGCTGCAAAAACTCAAAATATTTTGAAATTAAACAACATACTTCTAATAACACCTGGGTCGAAAAAGAAGCCTCAAGAGAAGTTTAAAATATCTTAAATAAAATACAACCTATCAAAACTTGAAGATACAGCAAAAACAGTACTTCGAGGAAAATGTAGAGCACTGAATGAATATATCAGAAGAGAAGAAACATCAAAAATCTAAGCTTCCACTTTAGAAAACTGAAGAAGAAGAGCAATTTAAACTTCCTGCAAGCAGAAAAAAATAGTAATAATAAAAATTAGAGCAGAGATCAATGAAACTGGAAAGAGGAAAACAACAGAGAAAATTAATAAAAACCAAAAGTTGGTAACCTCTAGCCAGATTAACCAAAAAGAGAGACAGAGACAGAGTCAGAGAGACAGAAAGATAAAGAAAGAGAAGGCACAAATTAATGAGGGGTCATGACTACTGATTCCCACAGACATTAAAAAAATAATGAAGGAATAATATGAACAACTCCATAGCCCAAAATTTGAAAACAAAGATGAAATGAACCACTTCTTTGAAACACACAAACTACCAAAACTCATACAAGCTGCCATGGACTCCCAGGGCCTCTACCCACCAGCTTCAGCACACCAAAGCCAGACCTCTAAGTACTCATCTCTTTGGGAGCCTATAATATAAGTACCCTCAAACCCCTGAGTCTCTCACCCCATCAATCAATCCAGTTCTCTTCTGATTCCTTTCAAAAAACTATCAGAAAGTACAACTCCCTCGGAAATGCAACACATCTTGGCAACAACTCAAGTCTAAGAAGAATCTACGGGGAACTGCTGGAAATAACTGTTTCTTGGCAATCTTGTGGCCATCCAAACCCACCACCATATCTCATGTCCCTGATACCCTCTTTTATCACCTATCCACCATTTATCCTTCTGCTATGTCTTCATCCCCATACTGTCCTGTGCTTCCTCTTCCTAATTTACCCTCCACCTGCTCCTCTTTCTAAACCTTTCTGCCATGACTTTTGGAAATGAGACTTCAAGTTTAATAAATCCTTCTACATCTTTGAATTCTTCACAAAAATTTCCTCCATCTTCTATGCCTTAACTTCGCTTTCCCCACCTCGCCCCCACAACTGCCAAAAGATATTACCACCGCTTCTCTTTATAAACCTTAAGACTTTTAGTAAATATTACATAATATTATATAGTACTTTGTTTTCATCTATTTCACTTATCACCATATCTAGTAAGCATGATGAGTCAGTAAACCAAATGGATACCATTTTCAAAGGAATAACTGACAGCAGTCTTGAAGGAACAAACACTGTGGCAACACTTAACAGTATTATAAGGTATTTCAAAATTTAGTTCTAAAATTTAACAGATACAGTACATACAATTTAGTGAAAGTTACCCATTTCCAAAATACAGGTATTTTTTTCTCCTTGATTTGTACAACAAATAATCTACTTTAGTTTTTAATTATATATACAAATGAATTAAATCATATAGATTATACAATAGTCGTAACAACATATACTGTACTTTGCTGTGTAAGTACAACCTGTAAGAAGGAACACTAATGCAAGAGAGGTCTGTAAATATAATAAGTTATAAGTTGACAAATATCCAATGAAAAAATTCATGGTAAAAGACAGCAGAGAGTCTCAGGGAGTCCAACTTTGAGATACGCTCTCTCCCCAGTTGTCATACTGGCACCACAGGCTTTTGTTGGTGGTTAACAGGGTGGCTCATCTGTGTGGGGCACTGGTACACAATAGTAGTTATGTTCTACCTCACAAATGAGTACACTTCATTGAGTTTATACTCAGTAGGGCAGTGTTTGCAAACCACTTAGATTCCAGGACGGAAAGAGCTACAAAAATGAAACATCCAGTCCTTCTCTGAGGCTTGTTATTAGCCTCTGTTAGCCACAGGTTACAGGGCACTAAACACTATGTACTGTGTGTTTGCTTGTAACCACTATGAAAAATAGCCTATAACATCTTTCTGAAGACTCCTAGAAAATTTTAAGTTAATTCAAACTCTGGGAATTTAACTGGGACATACTTCAATTCTTAGAACTAGTTTCTGACAAAATACCTCACTAATTCTTTCTTCGGTGTCTATTCAATATTGTTTCAACCAACACTATCCAATATACTATCACTAAAATTTAATGCAACTGGTGGGGAAAAAGTGAAGAGGGTAAAATAGTCAGTTTTATTTGAAGCTAAGTTAATTCCAGCCTACAAATAAGCTTCTTCCTGGATAAGAAATGCTTTAGAAAAATGAATTCACATAGCTTAATAGCCCAGATATGTGTAAGATAATTCTTTCCAAACACATTACATAAGTTAGAGAACCTAAAACAAAATCCTAAATAAGACATTATACTGATGTCCTCAAAACAGCTTGTCAAAACACTTCTCAAAGATTTCTGTCGTGTAGCATGTGCACAAAAATCCAAAGTATTCGTGAGATGGGCAATGTACAGCATCTACAACAACTCTAGAAACAGTATAGATCCACTTTGAAGAATAGTTATGTAATTATATAAAATTATTAAAAGCTATTAAAATGTTTATGAAAGCACTGTTTTTTTAAAAGTAACGTTTCTCCCAATTTATGGTAGTGAACTGTAGTCTGAGCTTCTCTGGCCTGGGTAAAAAATTTACATGTATTTTAACAAAAGAAACTAGTGGCAAATGTACTTAACTGCATTTTACATAGCATTTAATTTAGAATCTCTGGAAAGCAGAGAAAATTTATGACAACTCATTTTATCATCTCAAAATTCTTACTTTCCTGGGACAATTTCATGAAAATGTTCATGAAATTCCTAGAAATACTTTATTACATTGTTTTTTAATAAAACAGGGTATATGATTTACAGAGATTGTAAAGTATAAACAATGTAAGACACTGTCAAAAGAGAAAAAAATCAACATGTACCTTCGAAACAGAAATCTCATGTGACATTCTCTTTCTCCCAAGATGTGAAGTACATTAGAAAAGAACAGACATTTCACTAAACTCAAGTATCCTCAAAAATGATGGAATTTTTTTAAATTTCTACAAATTTGCCCATTAATGTCTGCTGACTTTAAGCAGCTATGTAATAGCATAAAACATACACTGTAAAGAAATGATTTGACAGGATGGTCACACAACATTATGAATGTACTATATACCACTGGTTATATACTGTAAAAATTGTTAATTTTATATTATGTGACTGTCATATCAACACTAATTTTTATATAATAATTTTATATTAATAAATTTAAATTTTCTATAAATCAAACAATAAATTTTTTAATGATTTAAAGTAAGGTAAAATTAAGAGTCTAACCCATAAACATTACATTCCCCTAATTTTTAAGTGAAAAAAATGTATTAATTGAATGTTTTATTATTATTTACTCTGAAATGCATAAAAACTTCCCATTCTCCACTAACTTTAGATATATCTATAAACCATAAAAAGCTAATCTATTTGACATTCAGAGTCAAATATCATTAGAAGCTTGACTAATCTAGTTTTCATTTTTTTTAAATCCAATATGTGTCTATGAAGATAGATTTTAATGGAGCAAAGAGGAAAGAGATTGTTATTTTCAAATCCCATTTTACCAACTAGGTGAATGAAACAAGGACTGTGGCTTCCCACAAATCTCTGTCCAGCAACTTTTCTTTAGCTTAATATCTACTTTAAACATAATCAGTTTAAAACAGAAACAAACAACAATGAAAAAGCCAGACACAAAAACCTGAGAAATATTTTTTAAGAGAAAAATGAACAGTCATAAAATATTAAGTCATATGGTCACAACTGAAAATGTTAAGTGAGCAGAAATATTTTCCAGGAGACAAAGAACAATGTAGAAGAAGAGGCAAAGAAGGTTCTCAGAG